>NC_136264.1:217003572-217386072 GCF_964187855.1 Myxine glutinosa | reverse complement strand
CATACTACGATGCCACCATGATGTAATCGGTCACGTGGGAACGCGCTCGTCCAGGCCCTATAAATATTGGCTGTGGCATAGTTTTCTCATTCTGCATCATGTTCACAAACGAAGAAGCACTTCAAGAGGCTGTCATCGAGGAGGAGGAAAGCCTGCTGCTGGCTGCTGCGGGCCCTGTTGATACGTGCAAGGCGGCGGAGAAGGCCACGTAAAGTACCTACGAAAAGGACAGTGTGGGTGAAACCTTGGCTGTTACGAAGGCCTGAATATGGACAGTATGTGAAGCTTTTGGCTGAATTGCATCTAGAAGACGGCACGGGCTACAAGGACTTTCTGCGTGTTGATCCAGACCTCTTTCATGAGCTGGTGCAACGTCTGGGACGCCGAATCGAGAAGCAAGATACCTTTATGCGGAAGGCACTGGAGCCAGGCATACGTATTGCCATAGCACTGCGTTACATGGCAACTGGGGATTCCTCCAAGAGTCTCCAGTTTGGTTTCAGAGTCGCTCACAACACCATCAGTAAAATAGTGCCGGGGCCTGTGAGGTCATAGTTAATGAATACCTCGCTGAGGTCCTGCCATGCCCAAGGCGGTATATATACTGGCGTGGTCTCGTGGCCGTACCTGCGTGGTCACGTGATCTTGGCGGCTTCGTGGATTGGCCGTGGCAGCATCCTGGCGGATCTTGGTATTTTGTGTGTGTCTTGGGCGGTTCGTGGCTACTTCGTGTTCATTCATGGCTCATCGGTACATCGTGGCCATTGGTACTTCATGGTACATCGTGGCCATGTCTTGTAGATTTCTTGGCATTTCTTGGCATAGCCATGACAGACCCGTGGTGGCATCGTGAAACATCATGTTTATTTGCTTCCGCGTCGTCGTACGTCACATTTTCGTCGTTCATCGTGGCTCTGTCTTAAACGGTTCGTGTTGTGGTCGTGTTGGTGTCGTGTTGGTGTCGTGTTATACCATAACCATTCGTGAACATTCGTACCACATCGAGACACATCTTCCTCAATCGTGGTAGATTTCTACACCACGATTTCCCTCGAATGGTCAAGAACCGTCACGACACTTACACGACGTGTCACGACACCACTACGACATTGCTACGACACATGACGACCCATGAAGACCGAGCAAAATTTTTGAACATTTCAAAATTAGCGCCACGACGTAAAAGTGCCCACGACATGACTACGGCCTTTCCCGACTGCTAAGGACTTTCCCCGACTACATCGACGACACTCCCACGTCTCCCCGACGACTTGCCACGATGTTACATCGGCGCAAATCGGCGTCAAATTCGTGAAAGTGGGAAAGGGTGGGTGGGGTGTGGAAAAGTGGAAAAGGTTTCGTCTTTTCGAAGCTGTCCATGCGCTCACGCTTTCGAAGTTAAGTAATTTTTCACAATTGTGTTTTTGTCGAAACTGGATCTATCTTTCGGTGTGTGTACCTATAGTGTGTCTTTAGTAAGATTCTCGGTGTTAATTTTTCATACATGTGTACAAAATCGTCGGTTAATTAGTGTCGCATATTCTGAGGCCTAGTAGGCTACCGTGTCCGACCTTGAGGATTTGTTTTTCTCTCAGCGGTTCGTCGATTGCGCTGCAATTACTTTTGTTCTCTGTTTTTGTCCCAGCCTTTCACCCCATACTTCTTTGTTTAAAATCTCAACTCAAAATAAAAGAAAAAAATTTCCTTCTCTGTTCTTATTCGCTTATTCGTTGTTCTTATTTGTTCGTTCGTTCTTCTGGAACTTCCGGTTCCTCGGGCGAGTGAGGCGTGCTTCGAGCTCTCCACGGCATCGAAGTTTGAGTGTTTTCCCATTCTTGTCTTTGTCAAATTTCCACTGGTTATTTTGCTGTGTACGTGTTATTGTGTGTTTCTAGTTGGTGTTGGTTTGTGGTTCGTGCAAACTTGTGTGTAATTAATCGTTTTCTGGGTCGTACCTCGTGCGCGGCCTGGTGACTTGGGGCTTCCCTCCCCCCGTCGGTGTTTTGTCGGTTTGGGTTATTTCCTTCGCTGTATTGCTTGTTTCTTTTATTTTGTTTTCTCCCCCTCACCTCACCTCCCGAGACAAATAATTCTATATTGATTCTTTCTCTCCTCCCGGACACGTGCTTGTTCGCTCTCCTCCTCGTCTCGGCTTGTGCCCCGCCCCCTGTATCTCGTTTTTCTCCCGCCTCTGCCCCTTCTTTCTCAAATCCATGTTCTCGCTTGGAGACTTTTCCCGGATTGTTTTTCATGGTTTTCATGGTTCTGTTTGGATATTGTTGGAGTATGTTTAAACCACAGCCGTGATGCCCCCCCCCCCCCCCCCCCCCAGAATTTCCATGTTTTAAACGTCTCCCAGTGTGTACCCTGGTCAGAATAGGTACACCGTATCCCTGCGTGTCGTAAGAGAGAACTAAGAGGGTTGGCGTCAGGAAGGGCATCCAGCCATAAAAACATTGCCTCAAAAAAGAGAACCATGACAATTACAAGTAAATATGGGCAGGGTGCAGCCCGAAGTGGAGATCGGTTTCTGAGGTTTGGGACATGGAATGTAGGGACAATGACAGGGAGATCAGGAGAAGTGGTGGAAGTATTGGTCAGAAGAAGAGTGGACATATGTTGTGTGCAAGAGACGAGATGGAAGGGAAGCAGTGTGAGAATGGTGAAGGGTAGGCAGGGACAGAAATACAAGTTTGTGTGGCAAGGGTGCCCGGAGGGCGTGAATGGTGTTGGTGTCCTGTTTTCTGAGGAGTTTGTAGACAGTGTGGTGAGTGTGACTCGAGTGAGCGAAAGGTTGATGATGGTGAAAATGATGATTGGAAAGCTCTTGGTGAACGTCATCTCGGGATATGCTCCGCAGGTTGGTCGAAGCGATGAAGAGAAGGACAAGTTCTGGTGTGCGATAGAGAAGCTGATGGAAAACGTGAAAGATGAGGAAGTTGTTGTGGTGGGAGGAGACCTGAATGGACATGTGGGATGGAGTATGGATGGTTTTGAGGGAGTTCATGGGGGTTACGGATATGGTGTGAGAAATGGAGAAGGTGAAAGGATTTTGGAGTTTGGTGATGGAGCTGATTTGTTGATTTGTAATACTCAGTTCCAGAAAGAGGATAATAAGCTTGTTACATACACGTCAGGTGGGTCGACGACAACCGTTGACTACCTGATGGTGCGTAGGCGAGATAGGGGGCACCTCCGGGACACAAAGGTGATCCCGGGGGAGGAGGCTGTTTCACAGCACCACTTGGTTGTCTGCGACATAAGGGTGAAAGGTGCGAGGAGAGCTCGGCGGGTGAAGTAACAACCGAGAATGAAGGTGTGGACGTTGAAAGAGGTCACAGTAAGGGAGGCATTAAAAGAGAGGCTGAGTAGGGTAGAGGATGATGTGGTTGAGCTTGAAAGTGGTTGGATGTCAATGAAAGCTAGTCTGTTGGGAGCCGTTGGTGAGGTATGTGGATGGACAAAAGGACCACTCGGAAACATGGTGGTGGGATGTTGAAGTTGGAAAGAGGATTGACGAGAAGAGGAAGAAGTTCAAGGAGTGGCAGAGGGCGAAGGGTACGGGAGCAGAAACAGCAGAGCATGAAAGTTATAAGGCAGCCAGGAAGGCTGCAAAGAAAGAGGTAGCAAAGGCGCAGGAGGCATGTAGGAAAATGTTCGGAGAATGCTTGGATTCGGAAGAGGGTCAGAAAGCAGTATTCAGGATTGCAAAGCACATAGCGAAAGAGAGGTGTGATGTGATGGGGGTGAGTTGCTTGAAGGATGAAGTGGGACAAATCGTTGTCGACCCAGATGGAATTAAAGGAAGATAGAAAAGATATATGGAAATGCTGTTGAATACAGAGAATGAATGGGATGGCAACATAGAGAGTAACCCAGTTTTAGGACCGGCAGAGAAGATAACTGGGAAGGAAGTTGAGGAAGCGATAAAAGCAATGAAGAGTGGAAAAGCGGGAGGGCCGACGGGAGTTGTGGGAGATATGTTGAAGGCAGCAGGAAGTTGGGGTGTGAAGAGAATGACAGAGATCTGTAATCTGGTGGTGAAAGAAGGCTGCATTCCAGTGGATTGGGAACTGAGTAGCATCGTCCCTCTATACAAGGGGAAAGGTGACCCTCTGGAGTGTGGCTCGTACCGAGCGATAAAGTTATTGGAGCATGGAATGAAGGTATTGGAAAGGGTGTTGGAGAGGAGGATAAGGAAGAAAGTGAAGATCGACGAAACGCAGTTTGGATTTATGCCAGGAAGAGGAACGACAGACGCGCTTTTCATTGTGAGGCAGTTGCAGGAGAAGTACATGGAGAAGAGGAAGACGTTGTTTTTGGGGTTTGTTGATCTGGAGAAAGCATTCGATAGGGTTCCACGCAAAGTATTGACATGGGCATTGAGGAAGTTAGGAGTGGAGGAATGGTTGATCAGAGTAGTGATGGCAATGTACAAAAGAGCGCGCACAGCTGTAAGGACGAAGGACGGGAACAGTGGTGAGTTTGAGGTGAAGGTGGGAGTGCATCAGAGGTCGGTACTAAGTCCACTACTATTTGTAGCTGTGATGGAGATGCTGGCTCAGAACGTAAAGGAGGGTTTACCGTGGGAATTGTTGTATGCAGATGATCTGGTGTTGATTGTGGAAAGTATGGATGGACTGAAGGAAAAGATGAACAAGTGGAAGGAATGTATGGAGACGAAGGTCTGAAGGTGAATATCGGAAAGACGAAGGTGATGGCAAGTGGTAAAGCATGTGGTGAGGTGGAAAGAACTGGGAAGTGGCCGTGTGCTGTGTGCAGGAAGGGTGTCGGAGTGAACTCCATTCAATGTACAATGTGCGCTGAGTGGGTTCATCAAAAATGTAGTGGTCTGAGAGGGTCATTTACCAGTGTGGCAGCTACATTCACATGTAAGGTGTGCACAGAGGGAGCTGCAGATGGAGGAAATGTTGAGTTGGATCTTGGAGACGGCGTGAAGCTGGAAGGTGTGAAAACATTTTGCTACCTCGGAGACATGCTGAATGGAGAAGGTGGATCAGACTCGGCAACGGTTGCTCGAGTGAGATGTGCATGGAAGAAGTTTCGGGAACTGAGTGGCGTGCTGATGAGGAGGGGAGTGTCGTTGAAGCTGAAGGGAAAGGTGTATGCTGCATGTGTGAGAAGTGTTATGATTTATGGGAGCGAGACATGGGTAATGAACGTAGAGCAGCAACGAAGGCTGGAAAGGGTGGAAATGCGAATGGTTCGATGGATGTGCGGAGTATCGTTGAGAGAGAGGAAGACAAATGATGAATTGCGAAAGATGATGGGAATATTGCCTGTGATTGATGCTGTAAAGAGGAACAGGTTGAGATGGTTTGGTCATGTGTTGAGGAAGGATGAAAGTGACTGGTTGAGAAGAGTGATGGAAATTAATGTAGAAGGAAGTAGGGGGCGGGGAAGACCGAGAAAGACTTGGCTAAAGATGGTGGAAGAAGAAATGCGGGCTAGGGGGTTAACAAGGAGAGATGCAGAAAATAGGGCAAAATGGAGAAGATTGTCATGGGGACCCGCAAGGCTAACCCCCGCTCTAGCAGGGAAAATGGCCTTAAAATGCATGTTGTTGTTGTTGTAAGGTGGAAAAGTTTCTGTCAACCCTCGACTCTGATTCTGCAATTGGACCTGACGGCATCAGCCCACGGGTCCTAAAATCCTGTTCTTCCGCTCTTTCACTCCCTCTCTTTGTTCTCTTCACCCTCTCTTTTGCTCAAGGTCATCTGCCATCTGCTTGGAAATCAGCCAACATCACCGCTTTGCACAAAAAAGGTGCAAAAACAGATCCTAGCAACTACAGACCAATCAGCCTTTTCCCAATTATCAGCAAAGTCATGGAATTCATCATTGCTTCAGATATGAAATCTTTCCTCTTCTCCAATGGCTTGATCTCTGATCATCAATTTGGTTTCAGACCTGGTCACTCTACTCTGGACATGCTGCTTCTGCTTTCTCAACAATGGATGGAGGTCCTCAATGCCAAACAGGAAATTAAAGCTGTCTCCCTTGACATATCACGTGCATTTGATACGGTCTGGCACCCCACTCTGCTCACCAAACTCTCCTCCTTTGGTATCCATGGAAATCTCCACGCATGGCTGGCGGACTTCCTCCCTCGTCGTAGTCAACGTGTGGCCCTGAATGCGTTTCTCTCATCTCCTCTTCCTGTTCAGGCTGGAGTTCCCCAAGGCAGTGTTCTGGGCCCTGTGCTTTTTCTGGTCTTCATCAATGATCTCTCTGACTCTCTTGAAAATCCTCTCTATCTCTTTGCTGACGACTCTACTCTCTGTCGCTCCATTCCTCATCCCTCAGATCGGCAGTCTGCAGCCTCCTCACTCTCTGCAGACCTGGACAAAATCACAGACTGGGCAAACAAGTGGAACATGTCTTTCAATCCTGACAAATCTCACACTCTTACGATGCCTATCCGAAAAGACCGACTGGACAACCCTCCAATCCACTTTCTGAATAATCCTCTCCAAGAAGTTCTGTCATTCAAGGTTTTGGGTCTCACTATCTGCCATGATCTTTCCTGGGAAAACCACATTTCAAATCTGGCCTCCAAATCCAGTCGCCGACTGGGCATCCTCCGTCGTGCGAAGTCCTTCCTTGGCACACCTGAGCGCCTCACCACATACAAGGCTTTCATCCGCAGCTCAATGGAATACTGCTCTCCCCTCTGGGCTGGTGCTCCTGCCTCACACCTAGCTCGTCTTCACGGTGTTGAAACCAAAGCATTCAGAATCATTGGAATCTCCCGCGATGAAGCCAACTCCAAGGGCCTTTCACTCACTCACCGCAGGCAGGTTTGGTGGTCTTTCCGTCTTCTACCTACTCCTCTGTGGCCTTCCCCCCCCCCCCCCCCCCCAGCTCTCTCTGGGCTCTGTCCCCCAAATATTCCTACAGGTCGCACAAGATCTGCCTGCAACCCTCTTATGGTTAAACTGCCAAAATCAAGACTCTCTGCTCACCTTCACTCCTTCATTCCTCTATTCTCCCGCCTCTGGAACAAACTCCCTCACTCTCTTCAATCCCACTCCACCCTCCAGGTCTTTAAAACAGCTGTTCACCACCATCTCTTATCTTCCCCCATCCAAAACCTTGAGCTTTTCTACCCCCGCTAATTTCACCCCAAATCCACTTTTTTGAAATACCAACTTCTGTCCTGGAAGTCCTTGGTGTCCTTGTGTTTTATACTCCTCCCACCCCCCCCCCCCCCACAAGCCCTCCCGCTCCCACACATCACCCTGCTCTCAAATGTTGTGTTTGTGTGCTTCCCCTTCTCTCCCCATCTTGTCTTCCGTTCCCTCTTTTTATATATTTTGTTTGTCTGGTTGATTTGTTTGTGAAATAAATGTTAGCTTTCACAAGCCTCGATTCTGTATACAAAAAAAAAAAAAAAAAAGGGCGACTTACCCCCAAATATTGTCCTTTCAGCCTCCTAAACTTTACCCTCGTCCTTCTCCTCAACTCAAAAAATATATATTTCATTCCAAAACACGAACTCAATCTCCCTGTATTTCCTGTCCTTCATTCTTCATATCTTGCTTTTCTCAATATCTCCAAAATGAAACTTCTAAAAGTTTCTGCAACGCTCATTCTAAAAGCTTTGGAATACATTTTAAAATGCTTCACTTTTTTTACTTCTCACTCATAAACACGACACATGTTCTTCTTCTTCTTCATAATGATATACTCTTCTTCTTTATCTTCAGCACGATTAATTCCTCTTCTTCTTTATAAGGAATACTTTTCCAAACTTGTTTCGCACCGAAATGCTTCGTCCATCAATTCTCCCCCCCGTACCTTCAGCACCACCTTCCTCCGTGCCTTTAACGAAAAATATTTCCACCCAACCCATGATCTGTCCACATCTGTCGACATTGGGAATCTTGAGAAGTCCGGGATGCAGACGATGTCTACTCATGGCAATTCCCCTTCACTTCCTCGAACTTCACTTCCTCGAATTTTCCCTGCTAGAGCAGGGGTTAGCCTTGCGGGCCCCATGACAACCATCATGGTTCTCTTTTGAGGCAATGTTTTTTTTATGGCCGGGTGCCCTTCTGATGCCAACCCTTTAGTCGCCTCTCACGACACACAGGGATACGGTGTACCTATTCTAAACCGGGGCACACACCAGCACATTCATCCCAGCAAGCTGGTACTCAATTTGCCGACATCGGAATGACAGGCTGAGTCAACCCCTCTGGCATTAAGTCAACGATCGGCCAGGATTCAAGCTCAGGATCCTAGGATCCAAAGCCAGCACCATAACCGCTAAGCCAACACCAGGTCTTATATTTATCTGGTAGGACGATGTTAATAATGACAATAACAAAAGTTTTTGTAATTCACTTGTACTTACCAGCCATGATACCTTGGCAGGTTCCAAGAGTCCGCAAGATAAGTTGTAGCTCCTGGACAGCAGCTGCTGCCTCAGCTCCACTCGTCAGTTCTGGCTCGGTGACCACCTCCATAAGTCCAACACCTAAATTCATGCAATGTAAACAATCGAGAGCGACGTCCATGGTTTCTATTATTTGTAAGGTTAACAATGTGTTGCTACTGTTTAAAAGGTTAACAATTACTATGCAGCAGCATGAAGAGAAGCAATCGCTATTCCGTAGAAATGTAGCTTGAATGCTATTCTACAATAGATTGCCAAATGATATTGTTACGGACCGCGGATAAGATGTTAATGGATTGCCGCGCGGATGGCGGCCGCGGCCCGAACTATTAACAATGACCAAGACCCGATTCCTTAAACGTGGGCCAAATCGTGCCACAGATATTCAATTTGGAAAAGACAAAGACGACGGATGTGAAGAAGAAGAAGAAGAAGACAAAAAAATGTTTGAAATACGAATATAATTTATTACTATTTACAACCAAAAGAAACCAAGGAGAAGGAAGGATAATAAAATAAAGCAGAAAGAGGGACGGACCAGAAGGACACAGTAAAAACTCTAGCTTACCTATTCAGTCTTAATTAATACCCCAGGACAAGACACACAAAACAGACTACGAGCAAACTCACACGAAGGATGATGACAGGAATGGCAGGAGGTGGGTGGCTGCAGGGGGAGGAAGGCACGGAGCTGGCTGGAGCTTGATCCCGCACGGGTCGTCGGGCTGGACCTCGACGGCCGCCGATGCCACCGATCCTGTGGTGTGCGCGGGGTAACGGGTCGGAGCTGCCTGGTGGAGCCAACGCTGCTGGTGGGGGGTCTGGCATGACGGGTTCTCTCTCCCTCTCTCACAAACTCGCAGGACTCTCTTCAGGCTTGTCTGTGATCTGATCTCCTCCCTCCTCGACTCTTCTGGGGGCGTCTCCCGCGGGTTATATAAGCCCCACCCTTGACCCTTTTGCGAACCTCCCCCAAACGTTCTCTCTCCGCCCTCTAAAGCCAACCCCTCGTTCTGGGTTGGTCGGCAAGGGCTGGTTCACTCCTCCCCTCTATGACGAGGTGGAGACACGCCTTTCTTCCCCGACCTTACCTCGTGGCTAATGGTGGTTTTGGGGCGATTCGAGCTAGCCCCAGCCAAAGGGCAGCAATGGCGAATGAAGAAAACTGCCCAAATGCAGTTGGCAATTGCAGCAAACCTGGCAAACCTGGCACTTTGAAGATGCCATGTCAGAGGGATCTACCTTATTTAATGCAGTGCAATGGAGTGTCAAATTAATGGAAGACAAGGCCTTACCCTACTACACAGAATAAGGAAATAACTGTCAACAAGGAGGAAATCTATTATTGGCTACGTGGGTGCTTGTGAAATAACTACGGGCACGACCTTTGACCTTTATACAACAACAAATGGAGGAAGGAGGGTGATATTTGACCACAACCTTTTACAACAACATTTTACCACAAAAAAAACACCATTCTCATATCTACAACAATATTATTATAATGGGAGTCAATAGTCCGAACAGACATCAAGAACTACGTCTTCTCCAGCTCCTTAATCAATTTGGGTTCTGTCCTGTCCACTCTAATATAGAAATGCTCCTTGTGCAAATAATGGATGTTCTGATCCTCAAGTGAGACGTCAGAGTACCCTCTCCTGATAATTTCACTATCTGGCATCCAATCAGGATTGTGAGACTTTCTGCCATGGCAAGCTGGGGTCCTGCCCTTGACGATGGATGGATTTTCTGAATGGAAGTAAGCAATACAAAGCTTCAAATGGCGTTCCTTTATCTGCCCTTTCTTTAGACATTGGTGTCGCCAAGGCAGCGTCTTAAGGCCTATCTTGTTCCAAGTTTTCTTCTTTTTTTGAATACCAAGTCGAGGCTCATATAAGAGCTAACACATATCACATATCATAAAGAGAGCGGGAGACAAAGGGTGGTGAGAGAAGGAAGCACAACAACAGTAGGGAACAGGAACATCAGGAGATCTATGCAAGAGACAGGGCTAGGACGGGGTACATGAGATAAACAACTCGGGCACCACTGGGAGTTTGTTGCAGAGGCGCAGAAAAGAGGAACGAAAGAGTGAAGTTGAGCAGAGAGTCTGGACAGAGCACAGACAGAACAGTGGAGCAAGACCGGAGAGGAGTCGGTAGAAGACAGAAACACCACCTACCTGCCTGTGATGAGAGAGAGAGAAAGGCCCTCAGAATTAGCTTCATCACGGGAGATTCCAATGATTGTGAACACTTTGGTTTCTACAGCGTGAAGCCGAGCTCGGTGTGAGGCAGGAGCACCAGCCCAGAGGGGAGAGCAGTATTCCATGGAGCTGCGGATGAAAGCCTTGTATGTGGTGAGGAGATCAGGTGTGCTGTTACGGATTCGTAACTTCCGTTATTGTGGTTTTCCTCCACTTGAAAGATTTCGGATTCTATGTATTATTATTGTCTTCCCAAGGTTTATTGTTTATGAACAGTTATTTAAAGTTAAAAAGGCTAACTTTAAATGATACAGGATACCGAACCGGAAAGACAATTAGGTGAAGAGGAAGAAGCGGCGTGAGCAAAGTCGGAGAAGACGCATGACGTCAGCGCTCCGGAATGAGCAAGGTTTACCGACAGCCGCGAGGGGATTTTGAGTTCCTGGAAGGGACATCCGGCGATAAGAATATTCGCTGGAGTGGAGAAATCTGCGTAGACAGATTTGGGGCGCTGAGATTCCGACGAATCCTCACCTCGTTGGATTGGCTCAAGCCAGAGCCGTCGGCCAGCTTGCACCCCATGCGTCGGACACCTGTGAAGGTTTGCTTCGTGTCATCTTCACCCCAACATCCTACAGTCTGCCGGGGATGGGTGTGTGCGACCACTTTGTCTCCAATTACGTTGCGGTTTGCTGAGGGAGCGGTGAAGGTGCGCCTCTGGAGGGCGCCGTTGTACAGTTTGGCGGGAAGAGCACTCTTGCCCACTGGACACGCTTCGGGGATCGACTGGAGAGCGAGATTCGGGCTTTGACCGGATTTCGTTCCATCGACCGCTGGAGCGAATCCCATTCGCCTTGGGAAAAGTCATAGAGACATTGAGGAGCGTCGTTGCACTCGCTGACCGCGCCGTGAGTGACCTGACTGTATATAAGAGATATATAGAGTGCACTCTTAATGGCCATTTGCTGTACCGTTATACCTGTGTGAGATTTATAATACAAGTTTGTTCATTTATAATCATTGGTGTGGTTTCACTATTGATTTTCAACACAGGGTTATATATTTTTCTGCCGGGGTTCCTCTCGGGGTTCGGAGGTTACCGAGACCAGGAGATTGTAGAGGACTCCGTAACAGTGCCCAGAAAGGAGTTCACATGACGGAGGATGCCCAGTGGCTTTGCGATGCGACTGGCTTTGGAGGCCAGCTTGGAAATGTGGTTTTCCCAGGAAAAATCATGGCAGATAGTAAGACCCAAAAGCTTGAGTGACAGAACTTCTTGGAGAGGATTGTTGAGAAAGTAGATGGGAGGGTTGTCCAGATGGTCTTTTCGGAGAGACAAAGTGAGAGTGTGAGATTTGTCAGGATTGAAAGACATGTTCCACTTGTTTCACCAGTTTGTGATATTGTCCAGGTCTGCAGAGAGTGAAGAGGCTGCAGACTGTCTCATTGGCAGAGCTTTCATCCGCAGCTTGATGGAATACTGCTCTCCCCTCTGGGCTGGTGCCTCACACCTAGCTCGGCTTCACGCTGTTGAATCCAAATCCTTCAGAATCATTGGAATCTCCTGTGATGAAGCTAACTCTGAGGGCCTTTCACTCAAACACCGCAGGCAGGTTGGTGGTCTTTCTGTCTTCTACCGACTCCTCTCTGACCTACCTCCCCCTGCTCTGTCTGTACTCTGTCCCCGAAATATTCCTTCAGGTCGCACAAGATCTGTCAGCAACCCTCTTCTGGTGAAACTTCCAAAATCAAGACTCTCTGCTCACCTTCACTCTTTCATTCCTCTTTTCTCCCACCAGGTCTTTAAAACAGCTGTTCACTACCATCTCTTATCTTCCCCCAACCAAACCATGATATTTTCTACCCCAGTTAATCTACCCCAAACCGGGGTAGATGGGTATGTGGGTGTCTTCGGATACCTCAGAGAGATGGATGCCCATGCCTTGCATAACCCCAGGTAACCTGTGGGCAAGGTGTCGTACCTATCAGGTAATGGTCCGCAGCCATGCGGTTTAAATGGCAGATGGCTCTGCACATCTGGTCGACGAGAGTGCAGTTGATTCCAACAGCACGGGCGGAAGAGGATGAATTCCCCAACGGCCAGCAGAGGGACGGAGAGGACTGGCGACCCCTGTCTATACCACACACTTTACCTTTGTGTGCCAGCCATAGAAAGGCAATGCCATCATTTCCCGAGGAGACTCGACATCATCATCATCAAACCCACCTCCTTAACATTCCCAGTTTTATTTCCTGAAAGCCCCTGGAGTGTCCATCTTGTTTATCCCGTGTACACCGCCCCCAGCCCTCTCTCTTCGACAGATCTCCCGATGTCCCTGTTCTCTACTGTTATTGTGCTTCCCTCTCTCTCCCCCACTTGTCTCCTGCTCCCTTTATTATATGTTCTATGTGTTAGCTCTAACAAGAGCCTTAACTGAGTATACGAAAAAAAAATGAGTAAGATGGAGGTGGTTGGAGGGTGGAGAGAGTTGGCAGAGGACAGAGGGGAGTGGAGGAGTATTGTGGTCAAGGTAGGACAGAAGCTTAGTGCCATCCACACCGCTTATAAAGGGAAGAGGACGAGAAGAAGTGGGTATGGAATTAGAATTACCTCACACAGCAAGAGACATCCTCTAGGAGTCAAGTTGACTGGACAAGAAGGTAGCTTTTGCAGGAACAGATACAATGGGGAGTGCACAGCAAATTTGATTGGTTGAGATAGCATATCATTTTGCCACGTTAACAGCCAAAGTTCTGCTGAACTGCAGGTTTTTGGAAGTGATTCGTGTTCTACAATGTTTAAAATGTATAATTAAATTTGGATTGAGCAGTTCCTCTGTAACAGATTGACAGACAGACTGAGGCAATTGCTTTACCCCACTTTGTGCATGCACGTGCGAGGTAAACACAAAATACACATTCATTGTAGGAAAATAATTCTTATGTCTGACCGGCTCGATTGAGGTCCACCAATGTGAGGCCTTCAGCTGCATCATGCAAGGACTTCCCACTGTCCTGTTCCAGCTGGACACATGTAATGCCCAAGTTTCTCTCTCTACCGTGCCATTCACCGGGCACGCGCAGCACTCCTCGTTCAGCCACAGGGACACGTTGCTGCGTGATTTGATATCCTGCCTGCAAAAAGGAGGTGATGGTGAAGCATATCAATACGTAATAATTAAAACAGAAATAATAACTTCACTAGCTGGGAAAAAAAATTTCTCAAGTGACTATTTCAGTTCCTGAGCTGCACTATTACAAGGGCATTGCTAATTTTCAGCATTTCAGATTTCCTGTGAACAAAGGTCTTACAGTTAAAAATAAATAAATAAATAAAACCCTGATTACCAATCAAGGTTCTGAAGAGGATTTCTGAATGGTAAATTATGTTGATGTTTAGTTGTTTTTTGTATACATAGTCAAGGCTCGTGGAAGAGCTACAACACAGAACGGATCAGGACACAAGCGAGCAAAAGGAACAGAGGGAGAAGGGTGAAAAACACCAACATCAGGGCGGAGGGAGAAATTAGACAGAGACGGACAAACAAGGGATGCAGTTAACAATGAGGGGTAGTGAAGAACGCAAGAGGTGGACACGATGGATACAGAAGCAAAATTTTGGGAGGGGTGATTTAGCGGGTGTAGAAAAGATCATGGTTTTGGATGGGGGAAGATTTGCTTCCTGTGGGTAGTCTTCATTGTAGACAGTCACCCTATTCTTACCAGTTCATGGTAAGAATTGGGTGAGTACATCTCATACAAGTAGAGTTGAAGATCAACTGACACATGATGGATATGGCTCAAACATGACGTCGCATCACCAGGGTGTCACAGAAACCTGCGCCAGTTACAAGGCATCCGATGTTGTTGGATAATGGTTATAATCATTCAACATACCCTTCAATATCAATTTCAGGTAGTCATAGCGATAGGCCTAGTTGAGTGGAGCGCAGCATCAAAGAAGGTGAAGGTTACACCCTGGATGATTTCATATGGCAATGACTGGGAAAGTGCTCAACAATTTTAATGAGAAGGAAGTTTCTCCAATATGGAAGCATTGTGGACAGGAAGGCCAGCAGGTGGACCTCAGACGAGCACCAATTCTCACTGTTCGGCAGTGCATGTTGAGAACCACGAGAAATAAAGCACGTTGAATGCTTGTGCCTCAGGCCTCGTTTCATCTCTCGTTACTCGTATGGTCGGTGAACACCACAGTCGGCGACGGGGATGGCTGACAATCGAGTCAGCATTCACGATAAGATTCCTGCATTCAGAGGCGCGATTTTGAACTTTTAATCGAACAATTGGAGTTCTATTTCATCACAATGGCGTGGACAACAAAATCACGAAGAAGGCCAATCTCCTTTCTTCGCTGGCCTCGGTCAAGTATTGGCTTTTGTGTGACTTGTTCATTCCCAACAAGCCGAAAGGACATCTTGACGTTCCAATCCATTGTCCAGAAGATGAAGGAACATACTAAGCCTGACAAATCATCACAACTATTGAGGTATGAATTCGACAATTTGATGAGGACCTCAGGAGAGAGCGTAGCTGATTTTCTGGCAAGCCAGATGATCGGCCTGCCAGACTCAAGGATATTTATTGCTTGTTTACAGGATTATAATATGGTTTCTGCGATACTTCACATCGAGATCTAGGACATTATATTCATCAATGCAGTTGAAACCGAATCGGCTGTTGAAGAGTCCCTCAAAGATGTACGAGTCATCACCGGTCAGACCATGGTGGTCGGCACTGGAATCTACAGGGCGTCTGGTTCATCTCAGACTCCGAGAACAACCTTCGGTAAGAAACAACACACCAGGGAATACCGTGAACCACAGTCACAACACTTCCAGTCAGATGACAAGGTGCCCACTCAGCATGTTGGGGGCGCGGAGGTCAACACTTCCATGTCATGCTTGTCTCTATATGGAGAGTGTGTGGTTGAATTGTCAGACAGTGAGCCATCTGAAACGTGTCTGTCAAGCTGCATCAACCATTGTACACATCCAGGACGACGATGAAGATCCGGGTCAAGATGTTCAACCAATGTTGGATCGTTATTCAGTGGGAATGCCAAAGACTCGACCAATAACAGTAGACATGGAGGTTAATAACACTACTCCTAATCCTATCAAATTCCAAGTCGACACTGGTGCTGCAGTCTCCATCATAAGTGAGCAGACCTCTCGTAAAGGGAGCGGTCTGAAGCTCATCGGTTTGGATCTCACACCACACGTACACCGGCGAGAAAATAAAGCCGATTGGGGTAGCTGATGTCTCAGTGAGCTACCAGGGGCCAACATACCAATCTCAAGTTATATGTGGTTCGAGGAAGTGGACCATCCCTTCTTGGTCGCGACTAGCTGATTTACATGAAGTTGGACTGGTCAGCGATTCACCTTATGCAAACCACACCATGTTGGTTGGAGTAAAGATTGTAGCAGATCCATCAAAGGCTGTTTTCCAATGAGCTTGGCAAACTCAAGGATTTACAGGGCAAACTTTTCATGAAGGAAGGCATGGCTCCTCGTTTTTGTAAACCGAGGGCAGTCCCATATGCTCTCAGTAACAGTGTGAAAGGTGAGTTAGACAGGCTTGAGGCCTGTGGAGTAATTGAACCGGTGCCATTCAAGGACTGGGCCACTCCAATCGTCGGTGCTGAAGCAGAATGGTGATGTTCAATTATGGGGGGACTTCAAGGCTGCAGTCAACCCAGCTCTTTGTATCGAACAGTACTCCCTTCCATCGATCAATAAGATATATGCACAATTGGCAAGGAGTAAATTATTTACAAAACTCAACATGCAGGATGCTTATTTTTTTCATCTGGAAATGGCCCTCGGAAGTAGTGACCTGTTAACGATCAACACGTGTCAAGGACCCTATCGATTTACCCAAATGTGTTTTGGGATGACTTCGGCTCTGGCTTTGTGCCAGAAAGCTATGGATCAGGTTTGTGTAGATCTTCCTGCACAATCCTACCTGGATGACATACCCATTGTGGGAAAAACGGCTGAGGAATACAAAATGCTAACCAAGTTGGAGGCGTGTGGTCTCCGCTTGAATAGAGACAAGTGTGCTTTCTTCAAACAACATTTGGAGTACCTTGGGCACAACATCATGCCAGATGGGGTGTTCATAGGCCCACATAAGGTAGATGTGATTCGGCACATGCCATTGCCACAAGATAAAATCCAGCTTCGCTCATTATTCGGTATATCACAGTACTAACAGAAGTTGGTGAGCAGCCTGAGCTCTAAATTGGCCCTATTAAGTCGGATGCCAAGAAAGGAGGACCACTTGGGCATGGAGACCAGAACAGGCAGTTTTTGATCGTACCAAGCTTTATACGGTTCTATACGGTTATACGGTTATAAGACTGAACATCCGGTCATCTTGGCATACGATAGCTCTCCCTACGGCATTGGAGCAGCATTGGAGCAAACAAAATGGAAGATGGCTCTGAACACCCTATCTGTTTCACATCTCGCACACTGTCAACAGTGGGCAGGAATACACCCAAATCGAGCAGGAGGCACTCAGCCTCATCTGGGGTGTGCGAAAGTTTCATCAGCACCTACTGGGCCACCATTTCACCCTGCAGACTGATCATAAACCACTCCAATTCATCATGGAACCAAAACTAGGTATCCCAGTCACTGTAACAACACAGACACAACGATGGAGTTTGTTCCTCGCTGCCTACAGCTATGATAGCAAGTCCCATGACGCCGAGAAACACGCCAACTGCGACGGTCTCTCTTGCTTGCCCTGCAAGGGGAATTGATCTGAACCGTCCGATCATGTTAATGTGTTTACACTGGGCCAGATCCAGTGTGGGCCTGTCATGGCTAAGCAGATGGCTGTTGAATCAGCCCACGATCCTGTGCTCACCTGTGTCATACAGGCAATCTATACTAGTAGTTGGAATGACCTGCATTCAACACCTGAGTATCAACCGTATGTGTCTAAGGCATCAGAGCTGTCTTTAGCTTAAGGTTGTATTATGTGGGATACGAGAACAGCGATTCCTCCGAAGTTCAGCCAACATTGTCCAGATGAGCGACACGCCAGTTATCTCAGATCGTTAAAACCAAAGGTCTAGCCCGTAGTCTCTTGTGGTGACCTGGTCAGGCCAAGGACATCGAATGTATGATTAGGCGTTGCTCTCCATGCCAGTCAGATGCTGACAATCCACGGCAGGTGCCGTTCTTTTGGCCTGCTCCAACCAAGCCATGGCAAAGAATTTATGTCGACTTTGATGACCCATTTAGAGACAAAATGTTATTGGTTGTAGACGACATGCTCTCCAAGTGGCCAGAGGGTGTTATGTGGGGAAGATGTGGGGAAGAATGAGAGCAAGGGGAGGACACATAGCATGGAGAAGATGCATACAGCTGTGAACTCTGAGGAAGGAAAAAAATAGAAACTTAGGAAGAGGTTGGCTTGGGGATGGTTAACAGGAGTATAAAGCATCATGGTTTTGAATGGGTGGAAAAGAGGGAGGGGGTGATCCGAGACGGTGGTTGAGCAAAAAATTGAGGGAGACTTGGAGAAATAAAGGATGTAGGGCATGGCATCCAAGGCCAACTCCACTGTTGGGATACAGGTGTCCTCCACTCTCGGAACCAACGTATAGCTCAAAGGCATCCTTTCCTCTCTTCTTCCTGCGAAGGATGGAGTGCCCCAAGGCAGTGTTCTGGGCCCAGTCCTATTCCTAATCTTCATCAACAATCTCTCTGACTCTCTGGAAAATCTCCTATTTCTTTGTTGACGATTCCACCCGACATAGTAACATCTGTCATCCTTCAGATAGGCAAACAATCTCTCTGACTCTCTGGAAAATCTCCTATTTCTTTGTTGACAATTCCACCCGACATAGTAACATCTGTCATCCTTTAGATAGGCAGACAACAACGTCTCCCCTTTCTGCAGACCTTGATGGGATCACAACATGGTCAGCGACTTGAAATATGTCTTTCAATCCTGACAAATATCCCACTCGCATTGTGTTTCTCCAAAAGGACTGTCTGACAAACCTCCAATTCTGACGAATCCTTCCATCTACTGCCTTAACAATCCTCTGAAAGAAGTTCAGTCACGAAGCCTGGGCCTCACTATCAGTTGTGATCTTTCTTGGGCAACCGGCATTTCTAATTGGGCCTCGAAAGCCAGCTGATTCCCTTTACAAAGTGGCACCCTCCATCGGGCAAAGTCCTTCATTGGTACACCTGAAATCTTATCGACTTACGCCTTCATCCGCAGCTTGATGGAGTGCTGCTCACCTCTGTGGGCTGGTGTTGTTGCCTCACACCTTGCTCAGCTCGACTGCCATGGAAACCAAGGCCTTCAATATTATTGAATCTGCCATGATGAAGCGAAGTCCAGGCCCATCACTTTCACATCACACACAGCTCGGTGGTCTTCCTGTCTTTTACCGTCTCCTTACTGGTATTTTACCCTCTGCTCTTTTTATGCTCTTTTCTCCTCACCCCCACCTCCTCAGGTTTCTGCATGGTGCATGTGGAATGCCAACAAACCCCTTCTGGTGAAACTATGAAACTCCAGAATCACTGCTCACCTCCACTTATTTCCCACCCGTGGAACCAACTTCCACATTATCTCCAATGTCATTCTTCCCTCCAGGTCTTCAAAACAGCTGTTCACCACAATCTCTTTTCTTCCCAAATCCAAAACCGTGATCTTTTCTACCCCCGATAATCCACACCAAATCCACCTTTTTCAAATTCCAATTTCTTTCCTGAAATTCCTCGTAGTGTCCATCTTGCTTATCCTGTGTACCCCGCCCCAGCCCTCTCCATTCCACAGATCTCCCGATGTCCCTGTTCTCTACTGTTGTTGTTTCCCTCTCTCTCCCCCTCTCGTCTCCCACTCCCTTTATTATACGTTATTTGTGTTAGCTCTTACACGAGCCTCGACTTGGTATACAAAAAATATATGTATATTATTCCCCACATCCCTTATTTGTCCAACTATTTTGTCCCTCATGCCTGCTGTCGGTATGTGTTCCCCCCTCTATTTCTGCTGTTCCTTTTGTTCTACTACCTTCTGAAACATTCTATGTTGTAGCTCTTGCATGAGCCTCAACGCTGTTTACAAAAATAAAGTGTGGCCTCATCTTTAACACTGTTTCTGGAATAAAGTATTAGCAGTAGTGGACCAACTCACCGGCATGTCTGCATAGAAATAGTGTTTGCGATCAAAATACGATCTCCGATTGATGCGACACCCGAGTGCTAACCCTGTGAGAACAACGGCTTCCACACAACGTCGATTCAGGACCTGCAAACAAGCAGGATCAAAAACAACACCACGATTAAAATGTAAACCAAGTCACATGTACAAATTTCACATTACATGTACAAACGCAAGATTTAATCGTTTACATGATAACATGGTTATCGAGGTTTGGCTTTTTAAGTTACTTCACTTTACCATTGGGTCTATCATTTTGTTTAGTCCTGATGGTGCAGTCACGTGCACAAGCCTCACTTTGATGAAGATCAATGCATCATCCTCTATGATGTCTTTAATCTAGAAAAAGTGCAAATAAATTGTTCTTATGATACAAGCACAAAGGAGAAAACTAAACAGAACAACTACAAGTAAATTCACAGTTGCTGTCCATGTTTCTCTTCTCTAATTGTATGATTCAATCAGCAGTTTGCATTTTATCCTCATCATTCAACTCTTGATCGGGTACTCCTCTTCTTTCATCATTGGATAGACAGCATTAACCACAAAGAGTAGGTCAAGGTAGCAAGTCTCAACATTTAAGGAAGCTACACTAATTTGCATTCCGATATTGTTGCCAAGCTCTCTACAGTGTCTTCAGAAAGTATTCACACCCTTGAACTTTTTTCACATTTTGTTGCGTTAAAGCCTGAATTTAAAATGGATTAAATTGAGATTTTTTTTGTCAATGATCTACACATAATACCCCAAGTAAACACATTTTTTTACATAAGGTCCCACGGTTGACAGTGCATTTCAGAGCAGAAACTTACTCGTCAATTCTGAACTCTTACTTAAAATCCAAGGAACTGCCCGTTGAATGCCGAGATAGAATTGTGAGGACGCTTAGATCTGGGGAAAGGTATAAAACAATTTCAAGAGTGTTGAAAGTTCCCAACAGCACAGTAAGCTCCATCATTAGGAAATGGAAAGGACATGGAACTACCCATGCAGACTCTTCATTGAGCTGGCCGACCGACCAAACTGAGCAACCGGGCAAGAAGCACCTTTGTCAGGGAGGTGACAAAGAAGAACTCACTCACCACTCTGACAAAACTACAGAGTTTCTTGGCTGAGATGGGAGAACCTGTCAGAAGGACAACAGTCTCTGCAGCACTTCACAAATCCAGGCTTTATGGGAGAGTGGCCAGATGGAAACCAGATGGCTTCATGGGAAAGTGGCCAGATGGAAACCACTCCGGAGAAAAAAAAAGCACATGACAACATGCCTAGAGTTTGTGTAAAAAGGCACGTGAAAGACCGAGAGCATGAGGCAAACGATTCTGTGCTCTGAGATAATCATTGAACTCTTTGGCCTGAATGCAAAGTGCTACATCTGGCGGAAACCGAGCACAGCTCATCGCCCATCTAACACCATCCCTATCGTGAAGTATGGTGGTGGTAGCATCATGCTATGGGGATGCTCTTCAGTGGCAGGGACTGGGACACTTGCAGGGATAGATGGAACGATGAATGGAGCCAAACACAGGCAAATCCATGAGGAGAACCTGCTTCAGAGTGCAAAATACCTTAGACTGCAGCAAAAATTTACGTTCCAACAGGACATTGATTCAATCATGCAGCCAAACCAACACTGGAATGGATTCAGAACAGGAACGCGAAGGTCCTTGAGTGGCCCAGCCAAAGCCAAGGCTTGAATCAAATTGAGAATCTGTGGAGCGACTTGAAGATCGCTGTTCACCGACGCTCCCCATCCAACTTGACGGAGCTTAAGCAAATCTGCAAGGAATAATGGAAGAAACTCCCTACATCCAGATGTGCAAAGCTGATACAGACATTCCCAAGACTTGAAGCTGGAATCGCTGCCAAAGGCGCTTCCACAAACTATTGACTTAGGGGGTTGAATACTTATGTAAAGTAAAAATTTCTGTATTTCATTTTTAACTATTTTTGAAAAATGTTTAAAGGAAAATTCCAATTTAACATTATGGGGTACTATACGAGTATGTAGATCAGCGACAAACAAGACCAAAAGTCTAACAGCGGTGTAGTCGGGCTTCTAAAATATTATGAACCACAAACACACATGATTAGCTTTTCAAACAGTCGCTAATGCTGATTATAACATTAAACAAAGAAATTTGGAGTAATCCCGACATCAGTGAGGTAAGTTTTACTTGCAGAACTGAGCAAAGATCCACTGTAATCTATATACCCCACAAGGGTTGGAGGTGTGCTACTTTACCAAGCAGCTAGCTAGCGCTTGCTAAGCCAGCCGTTCCTTATCGGTTTTGAATGGAGTGCTTGCTCGAATGCTTAAACGACTTGGCGATCTCTCCACCAGAAACTTGGTAAATTAACACACACCCAATGTTCTTTTAGACCCGACCATAGATCGACTGTAATCTATATACCCCAAAGAGGAATGCCCTTTCCTGCCACTCCCGTTGTGAGTGGGTGTACTTGTAAATTAAAATGTCGGTCGCTGCAGTCAGCCGTCGTAATGACATCATAGACGTAATGACGTAACAGCACAAAACTGCAGATTCTTTGATATATAGAATCATGATATATTTTAACTTCCAGTACGTTTGCAGGCACGACGAAGAGATTAGTGTTATGATTAGATTTACTATAATATTAACGTTTTTAAAACGTTACTTTTGTTCTGCAAGGCGAGATAGGGGGCACCTACGGGACACAAAGGTGATCCCGGGGGAGGAGGCTGTTTCACAGCACCACTTGGCTGTCTGCGACATAAGGGTGAAAGGTGCGAGGAGAGCTCGGCGGGTGAAGTACCAACCGAGAATGAAGGTGTGGAGGTTGAAAGAGGTGACAGTAAGGGAGGCATTAAAAGAGAGGCTGAATATGGTAGAGGATGATGTGGTTGAGCTTGATTTGGACTTGGTTGGAGGTCAATGAAAGATAGTCTGTTGGGAGCCGTTAGTGAGGTATGTGGATGGACAAAAGACCAAACGAGGCACTCGGAAACATGGTGGTGGGATGAGGAAGTTGGAAAGAGGATTGACGAGAAGAGGAAGAAGTTCAAGGAGTGGCAGAAGGCGAAGGGTACGGGAGTAGAAAAGGCAGAGCATGAAAGTTATAAGGCAGCAAAGAAGGCTGCAAAGAAAGAGGTAGCAAAGGCGCAGGAGGCATGTAGGAAAATGTTCGGAGAAAGCTTGGATTCGGAAGAGGGTCAGAGAGCGGTATTCAGGATTGCAAAGCAGATAGCGAAAGAGAGGTGTGATGTGATGGGGGTGAGTTGCTTGAAGGATGAAGTGGGACAAATCGTTGTCGACCCAGATGGAATTAAAGGAAGATGGAAACGACATATGGAAATGCTGTTCAATACAGAGAATGAATGGGATGGCAACATAGAGAGTAACCCAGTTTTAGGACCGACAGAGAAGATAACTGAGAAGGAAGTTGAGGAAGCGATAAAAGCAATGAATAGTCGAAAAGCGGGAGGGCCGACGAGAGTTGTGGGAGATATGTTGAAGGCAGCAGGAAGTTGGGGTGTGAAGAGAATGACAGAGATCTGTAATCTGGTGGTGAAAGAAGGCCGCATTCCAGTGGATTGGGAACTGAGTACCCTCGTCCCTCTATACAAGAGGAAAGGTGACCCTCTGGAGTGCGGCTCGTACCGAGCGATAAAGTTATTGGAGCATGGAATGAAGGTATTGTAAAGGGTGTTGGAGAGGAGGATAAGGAAGAAGGTGAAGATCGACGAAATGCAGTTTGGATTTATGCCAGGAAGAGGAACGACACACGCACTCTTTATTGTGAAGCAGTTGCAGGAGAAGTACATGGAGAAGAGGAAGAAGTTGTTTCTTGGGTTTGTTGATCTGGAGAAAGCATTCGATAGGGTTCCATGTGAAGTATTGACATGGGCATTGAGGAAGTTAGGAGTGGAGGAATGGTTGATCGGAGTAGTAATGGCAATGTACAAAAGAGCACGCACAGTTGTAAGGACGAAGGACGGGAACAGTGGTGAGTTTGAGGTGAAGGTGGGAGTGCATCAGGGGTCGGTACTAAGTCCACTACTATTTGTAGCTGTGATGGAGGTGCTGGCTCAGAACGTAAAGGAGGGTTTACCGTGGGAGTTGTTGTATGCAGATGATCTGGTGTTGATTGCAGAAAGTATGGATGGACTGAAGGAAAAGGTGAACAAGTGGAAGGAATGTATGGAGACAAAAGGTCTGAAGGTGAATATAGGAAAGACGAAGGTAATGGCAAGTGGTAAAGCATGTGGTGAGGTGGAAAGAACTGGGAAGTGGCCATGTGCTGTGTGCAGGAAGGGTGTCGGAGTGAACTCCATTCAATGTGCAATGTGCGCTGAGTGGGTTCATCAAAAATGTAGTGGTCTGAGAGGGTCATGAACCAGTGTGGGAGCTACATTCAAATGTAAGGTGTGCACAGAGGGAGCTGCAGATGGAGGAAATGTTGAGTTGGATCTTGGAGATGGCGTGAAGCTGTAAGGTGTGAAAACATTTTGCTACCTCGAAGACATGCTAAATGGAGAAAGTGGATTAGACTCGGCAACGGTTGCAAGAATGAGATGTGCATGGAAGAAGTTTCGGGAACTGAGTGGCGTGCTGATGAAGAGGGGAGTGTCGTTGAAGCTGAAGGGAAAGGTGTATGCTGCATGTGTGAGAAGTGTTATGATTTATGGGAGCGAGACATGGGTAATGAACGTAGAGCAGCAACGAACGCTGGAAAGGGTGGAAATGCGAATGGTTCGGTGGATGTGCGGAGTATCGTTGAGAGAGAGGAAGACAAATGATGAATTGCGAAAGATGGTGGGAATAGAGCCTGTGATTGATGCTGTGAAGAGGAACAGGTTGAGATGGTTTGGTCATGTGTTGAGGAAGGATGAAAGTGACTGGTTGAGAAGAGTGATCGAAATGAATGTAGAAGGAAGTAGAGGACGGGGAAGACCGAGAAAGACTTGGCTAAAGATGGTGGAAGAAGAAATGCGGGCAAGGGGGTTAACAAGGAGAGATGCAGAAAATAGGGCAAAATGGAGAAGATTGTCATGGGGACCGCAAGGCTAACCCCTGCCCTAGCAGGGAAAATGGCCTTAAAATGCATGTTGTTGTACGTTTCTTCCATCCCGCGCGCATCATAACCACAAGATTGGGAGATTGCCTCGGGAGTTAAAGCTGGTTCGGTTCATCCGTCCAAGGCTGGTGACAACTAGCTGCGGACGCGACAATATTGTCTGAAGCCAATGTAGATGCAGTTAAGTGTTTTCATTTCATAATTTGCGGAGCATAACGTGTTATGCAGCAGATGATAGATTCGGTGAAGTTTTTTCATTGTCTAACAGCTCAGATGATGCCGTATGGAGAAACTGCTGATTGTACTAAAAGATGTGGTAAAGTGTTTTCACTCTGTGCAGTAACTCGCCGGGGATGACGTGTTGCGCAGCTGGTGGGACATCCCACAAAGCTATGTTTACAGTGTGAATGGTGGGACATCCCGCAAAGTGATGTTTACAGTGTGAATGGTGGGACATCCAATGAAGCTATGCTGACAGTGTGAATGGGGGGACATCCCACGAAGCTATGCTTACAGTGTGAATGGTGGGACATCCCACGAAGCTATGCTTACAGTGTGAATGGTGGGACATCCCATGAAGCTATGCTTACAGTATGAATGGTGGGAGATCCCACAAAGCTATGCTTACAGTGCGAATGGTGGGACATCCCAGGAAGCTCACTATTGCACGGCTAAAATATTCTTATGTGGCCAAGAAAAGCCGTGAAACGTGAAGCACAGGGCTGTGAATATGTAGAAGCAGGCCATGCTCAAGGCTCATGGAAGATGTTTTTTTGCGTACGTTCAGTTGCCTGGTGCGTGGCTAGTAGAAGATGTGTTTTACAACTGTTATGCTCGCGGCTCGTGGGAAAAAATTGTGTCTGTGAAAAACCACCAATATGTGGAACACAGGGCCACAAATGGAGCGGTAGGTCGCATTTTATCAACCGTGAAAACACAGAACCCGCGAATATCGGGGTCCAAATGTATTATCTTCTTCTTCTTCTATATCTTATCTACATATTATTGTATTATATATAGAAAAGAAAGTTTTTGTTTGTTTGTTTGTTTGTTTGGCTGCACGCGCTAATCTCCTGAACGGTGAAAGATAGGAGGAAACCTCTGAAACAATAAATATCGGGACGGGCCCCGGGAATGTTATAGGCTAGGTGGCGAGGCCGGTCAAGGCCACCTAAGCCAGGCTGGGCCCATTTCGCAATTAAAAGCTGAGCTGAATTATTGTAGTCAATCTTCTATGGCCGCGAGTAAAAGCTGATTTATAGTAGTAAATGAACAAAATGCGGCCGCGGCCGGATAGTCAAACTCCCACCATCGTCCCGGGTCACATTTTATCCGTGTGACGTGTAGGACGGCTAGCCCCATTTTAGATGTCCCACCATTTTAGAAATGCGGCCGGATAGTCAAACTCCGCTGCTTCGCAAGGCCGCGGTTTATTCCTTTTTTAGTACAGAAGATTACATTCATTCAAAAAGAACCCGGGCAATGCCGGGTGCATTCAGCTAGTATTATATATGAGGAAGGCTGTGAAATTATGTTAAAATCCCTATTTTTCAGCGATTTTTGTGGCTATCTCACATGCATGTCAATCAGATCACCTCCAATGACATAAGCGATGTCGCAAATCTATTTCGCATTGTCAAAAACCTCATATTAGAAACCAAAGATCATATTTCCAGCACTACTACTTGGAGATATGCATATTTGAATATTTTGAGATATACAAATTTAGGGGTAATGGAATATCTTTGAGAAGGGCTGTAGAGCACCCTGACTTGAAAAAAACTGGGTGTCAACCCCAGATCCAAGGTCTTGGCATATAGAACAAGAAAATATTGGGTGACAGTCATGCACAAACAATAGACACAAATTCCCAAGTGCCAGAGCCAGGTCTATCCAGTTTTCCCTTTGAAAACCCACGATAAACTGTGTTAAAACCAAACAATTTGCCACAAATCTTACGCAGTCTCTTAAGAAGCATTATAGGTGATAAAACTAGATGGTATTAATAGAATACTTACCCTGCGGTCAACTTGTTGCGAGCCAACTCTTCTGTTTTTGAACATTTATTTTCTTTGATCCAATATGGCTGCCAGACCACGTGAGCGATGACATCATAAATTTATATTCTCTAATATAATTGTTGCATAGATCACGCTCAATACATTTCAAACTGATCAGACTAAGCGTTGTCCCTGTCGAATTATCACATCAAAATTATGGCACCAATGACATCATCGTTAACAACATCTATTCCCCATATGGAGGTATTTACAATGAGCCATGTTTGAATTTTTTCCAAGCAGCAGTTTTGGATCTATAGAGGTGCAACGTTTTTCGGTTTTTCCAAGATGGCGCCTGTACCACATGACCTATGACGTCATGATTCTCATTAAAATATTCTAAAGGAGGAGGCGCTCCTATGGTGAAAATGTCGTGTCCATCAGACCAACAGTTGCTGAAAAAAAGATAATAATGATCAGATAAGCGCTGTACTTGTCAAATTATAACGTCATAACAAAGGCACTGATGACATCAGCATTAACATATCTTATTCCCCATGGTGAGTACTTGACAATGAGCCAGGTCTCAATTTTTTCCATGGAGTGGTTTCAGAGATATAGAGGTGCGAAGTTTTTCCAAGATGGCACCTGTACCACGTGACCTGTGACGTCATCATAATCATTAAAATATTCTACAGGAGGAGGACCTCCTATGGTGAAAATTTCATGTCAATCGGACCAACGCTTGCCGAGAAAATGAATTTTAAAATGCAGACATACACGGCACACGTACATAACTGAATGCTTAACCCCGCTTTTTGTTTCGCGAGCGCAGGGTAAATATGCGATATCAATCCCCACCTTATTAGTGTAGGCTGTTATGTCATTTCGTGTTTTTTTTTTGTTAAAAGCAAAATTCCACTTGATTCCTTGTCTTTGGGGTGTCACATGTTCGAAAAAATAGGTTGTTAATTTTTTAAAACGGATTAAGGGTGTCAAATCCAAGATGGCCGCCAAAATATATAAATTCCATTAAAACTGGTATTCTGAACACAGTATGAGGTCCAAATTAATGATAATCTATCTATAATTCCAGTAATCTCTGTGTGTCTGTGTGTCTGTGTGTTTGTGTGTTTGTGTGTTTGTCTGTGACCGCTGTTTCTCGACAACCACGGGTCCGATATACTTGAAACTTGCCAGGTATATTGCTGGGGACCCGAGGATGTGCCTTTTCAAGGTTTCATATTAATCGGACAAGTAGTTACCGAGCTATGGCGATTTCTTTCCCAAACTCCGCAAGCCGTTCGCTTTGGACCAAACCATTTCATGTAAATAGAGGGGGGGGATTGTCACCGTACTCGCAAGCCGTTCGCTTTGGACCAAACCATTTCATGTAAATAGAGGGAGGGGGGGGGTTGTCACCGTACTTGCAAGCCGTTCGCTTTGGCTTTGCGAATGGACCAAACCATTTCATGTAAATAGAGGGGGGGGATATAATTTTCGATATATATATAGTACGGGCATGCCCTAGTACCCATAATTTCAATACCAAGGAGTTTAAAAACAATTAATTTCAATATGGCAGTCAAATTCAAAATGGTGGAAAAATCCAAGATGGCCGCCACTTCTTTAATAACCACAGTACAAAAACTTAATGTTCTTGATAACACAAATTGTGAATGATGAAATAGGTCCATTTTGGTGGTAATGCCCACATAAGTAATGCTAGGCCGTGTTGGGGAAACATGTTACTGATTCGTTGAAATCGGTGGATGCCAGCCATAGTGAGAAATAGTGAGAAAATCCAATATGGCTACCACTGTTTTACACAAAGGTCCACATTGCTATAACAATGATAGCGTAATGTAATTTCCTGTTTGACCATATTTAAATATTCCTGTCTCACAATCATCCGTTTTACCTTACAAGTCCTCGTGTTCATCTCCCACAATGTTCTGAGCTGATTGTTCATTGTTGCTACAGCCGTAGTTCAAACAGCTACAGACCTCTGTGCATGGGAGTTTATTGCTGTGGCAACTACAGGAGTTTCCTTTGCATCCTGATTTGCAGCCACATTTTACCAGCTCAGTCACGGCCTCTGGTGCCGGAGGGTTCAAACACATCACCGGAAGAAATCTATTTTCCTCTGACTTCCATCCGTAGTCAGTGGGAGAAGGAAGGGATGGTTGACTTTCGCATGCCTGCATCCATATCATTGCAATATAATGTGCTCGCAGAATGTGTGGTGTCAATGATCCAGAGGTTGGAGGCAGACTCTCTCCCTCGGCCTGTCGATTTGAGTACAAGAACCATCGTAGTGCATTTACTTTGGTGTGTGTTTTGGATCTGTACAACAAGCAAACGAACCTTTCCAGTTGGTCAATTGCGTTTGGAAAGGGTGTAGCAGCAGATTTGCCAAGTGAAGCAAGTGAATCCAGTATCATATCATCGCAGGACATGAACACCTTCATACACCAGTCCTTTGTCCTGCCGGTGAACCTGCCACACATATCTGATCCTGTGAAAGAATGAAACCCGAGAATAGCTGAGGCGCGGTTAACTCCTAACTTTTCAAAGATAGGTTTGACTGCAATTTTCCTATTCAGTTTTCCTTTTCCGGTAAGGAAATATTTCTCAGCAGGTAGCTGTGGATACATGTGGATCATCAGCAAGAAGACATCGGTATCTGGAGAGTCTATTACAAGTTCTACATCGCCGTTAACTGTTAGGGCATGGAGCAAGAGTAACGTATCCGCTTCCTCATGACCGTGTTTTACCAATTCATCAGGCACACTTACATTGCCTTTTTCTCAGTGCCGAAGGTTACCATGAACTTCTTCAATTTGTTGGCAGAGCTGTTGCTGTGATCCAGAGTCTTTGCAGCTAAATACTCTACAAGTTCTGCCTTGGTTTTGACACTTGAAAGGAAGTCCTTCAAGGAAATATTCTGGATCAGTGTACTATCTTGGATGTGATAGTAGGTCGAGTTTCCCTTTGTTCTCTTTTTTCTCATTTGCTCTTTCAGAGAACTTTCGACGTATCTGTCAAATACCAGTCTTACTTCGTCGTAGTTAGCTGCAATCCTGATAAGCTTTTCAAGAAATGACATGGCAAAATCACTGCATGTTTTTATTTTGTCTGTCTTGGAGATGGAGTTAACGAGGGCCATGCCATCTATGACTACAACTTTAAATTTCTCAGACATGTCGGACATGTCAGTTGAAGCTTCTTGCTCAGGCTGCGCTTCTTGTACTTCAGGCGCCTCGGCTTGGGGTGGTACTTCAGTTTGGGAGTTTTCACTCAATACTTGGTCACCAGAAACACTCGGTATGGCATTAGCTGGATCGCTTGTGGCTTCTGTTGGGCTAGGTTGCTCCTTGGTAACTAGCGCTTCAAGATGATGAAGGACCTTAGCCTTGTCATATGCTAGGAGAAGTGACCCATCCGAAGCGAAAAGGGCACGTGGAACAATTCCAAATTCATACTTCCCAATACAGTCCTTTAGATCAAGGTCTGGATGGCTTCTTGATGCTATTATAAACCTCTGTAGGAGTCCTCGTTCTTCTTTGACTTTAATGAGTTTGTCACCTGCTTTCACTTTCTTCACTGTGTTGGCACTTTTGAAAGTGCCTATGTTCTTTCTCTTCATTGGATCCCACACTGAAAGTTTTCCTTCTGTAAGGCGTTCTTTGACAAATGTCTGGAACAACTGTTGTCCGATGGCATCGCGGTCTACTATGTCCTTTGTTACCTTTTCATCAATTACTTTCTTGGTAAGAAGGTTACACAGGTCACTCTCATCGGTTACGAATGGGTCTCCATGAACAACAAATACCTCTGTCAATCTAGCGGAATTTCTCATTACTCGGGTGGACTTTACCCCTGTGATCTCGTGGTGTTGGTCTCTGGTATCAGCACCTTCCATGCCATATTCTCTTTGAAACTCCTCTACTAGATTAGACAAGTCAGGTGCAATCAGGAAGAAACGGTCTAGAGCTCTCTCAATTTGGGTTATTCCAGTAGTGCCTCCAATGACCTTGAGTTTGCGGTTCTCCTGCTCAATTCCATGATCTGGACCTATTGAAGTGAATGCAGCAATCCCCTTCGTCACACAGAAATTTCCTTTCAAGAGTTCTGCCCAGACATCTGGAAAAACTTGTTCTGTTTGCTGCATTGTTGACAGGTACAAAGGGAGCAAACGTGCGTAGTTCAGGTGGTTGTGAGCAAAGAAGTACTTGATAAGAGCTTCAGTAAGATAAGCTTGATAAGAGCTTGATATTTTGAATTTGACTGCCATATTGAAATTAATTGTTTTTGAACTCCTTGGTATTGAAATTATGGGTACTAGGGCATGCCCGTACTATATATAAGCTAGGACGTGCCCGTACGTGGGTGCCCGTTCCTTGCGAAAAAAAAAAAAAAAAAAAATTTTGTGTAGGGGTGTGTGTGTGTAAACATCCTAGGGCGTGCCCGTACGTGGGTGCAAAAAAACATGCGTGCAAACAACAACAACAAAAAAAAACTTTGAAACCACGTGGCAGTAACGACCACAGAACCCCCCCCCCTCTATTTACATGAATGGTTTGGTCCATTCGCAACGACCACAGAACCCCCCCCCCTCTATTTACATGCAATGGTTTGGTCCATTCGCAACGCCAAAGCGAACGGCGAACGGCTAAATCGCCATAGCTCGGTAAGTACTTGTCCGATTAATTTCAAACCTTGAAAAGGCACATCCTCGGGTCCCCAGCAATATACCTGGCAAGTTTCAAGTATATCGGACCGGTAGTTGTCGAGAAATCGTTGTCGCATACACACACACACACATACACACACACATACACACAGAGATTAATGGAATTATAGATAGATTATCATGAATTTGGACCTCATACTGTGTTCAGAATACCAGTTTTAATGGAATTTATATATTTTGGCGGTCATCTTGGATTTGACACCCTTAATCCGTTTTAAAAAATTAACAACCTATTTTTTCGAACATGTGACACCCCAAAGACAAGGAATCAAGTGGAATTTTGCTTTTAACAAAAAAAAAACACGACAGCCATTTTTAAGACATAGCAGCCTACACTATATGTTCAACATAACATAAGCTGACAGCAAAAATACATCAAACTCACAGGCATTGTGCCAGGAAGTGCAGCATCAAACAATGCTACACATGAGTTGGGTGGTGCCAGAAATGTCACTGCAGCACTGGAGAAAAGTTTGGACGCCGAGTGAACTTGTGCATGGATCTCGAGGCCCACCACAGCCTCCCATTCAGCTCTGCAAATACCCATAACACAGCATTAAACAGTTGTTAGGGTTAGGGATAGCCTTATAACCTTATAAAGGGGCCTTTTCTATGCCCCGAGCATTTTCCCCAAAAATTATAATAATAATACTGTCCGACAACCGCTATTCATGGTTCCGCTATTCATGGTTCCGCTATTCATGGTTCCGCTATTCATGGTTCCGCTATTCATGGTTCCGCTATTCATGGTTCCGCTATTTATGGTTCCGCTATTCGTGGTACCGCTATTCGTGGAATCCTCGTATTCGCGGTTGATCAAATGTGACCCGTTTCTCCATTTGCGGAAAAATGTACCGCAGATTCGCGGGTTTTTTTCCTATTCGCGGCCATGTTCCGCGAACTTGCGGTTTTTCAGGGGCACAAAATTTTTTTTCACGAGCCACCAGCTATACACATTTATAAAACCCATCTTTTACCAGCCATGTATAAAGCAGCTGGATGTACGCAAAAAAACTTCCTCTACAACCCGCGAGCATGACCTGCTTATACAGTACAGTAGAGTACAGTACATTCACTGCAGTGTGCTTTGCGTTTCCATGGCTTTCACGGCCGCAAATTTAAGCAGCACGATAAGTGAGCTTCGCAGGATATCCCACCAGATGTGTAAACAAATCAACCCTCAACATTCTCGTCCTCCTCGACCTCAGCGCTGCCTTTGACACCATCGATCACACCATCCTCCTCACCCGACTTGAATCCACCTTTAACGTTACCGGCACTGCCCTCTCTTGGATTAAATCATACCTCTCTGACAGACGCCAGTTCATCTCCATCAATAACTGCAAATCCCCCACTGCTCCCCTCCCCCAAGGTGTCCCCCAAGGTTCAGTTCTTGGCCCCCTCCTCTTCATCCTTTACCTGTCCCCCCTCGGTCACTTAATCCGCCGTCATGGTCTCCAATTCCACTGCTTCGCAGATGACATCCAGCTTTTCATCTCCACCAAGTCCGTCTCCACCGACACCCACTCTATCCTGACAAACTGCATCACTGAAATAAAATCCTGGCTTCAAATCAACTTCCTCAAGCTTAACTGTGATAAATCTGAAATAATCATCATTGGCCCAAAAACGCTCACAAAATCCACCCATAACTTTGCCCTCAACATCGACGGTATCACAGTATCCACCTCCCCTCACATCCGGAATCTTGGCGTCATCTTTGACCAAACCCTCTCCTTCGACAAATACACTAAACAGATCACAAAGTCAGCCTTCTTTCACCTGAAAAACATTGCCCGTCTCCACTCATCCCTCTCCTCCACGGCTGCAGAAACCCTCATCCACGCCTTCATCACCTCCCGTCTGGACTACTGCAATAGCCTCCTCTATGGTTCACCCTCAAAAATCAAAAATAAACTCCAATACATTCAGAACTACGCTGCCCGTCTACTCACCCATTCCCGGACCCGTGACCACATCACCCCCGTCCTTTACAAGCTTCACTGGCTCCCCATCCCCCAGAGAATCCAGTACAAAATCCTCCTCGACATACAAAGCCCTCCATAACCTGGCCCCATCCTACCTGGCTGACCTCCTCTCCAGACACACTCCCACCCACAACCTCCGCTCTGCTGGTACCAACCTCCTGACCCCCTCCATCCGGACCAAATTCAGATCCTGGGGGGACAGGGCCTTCTCCATCGCTGCTCCCACCCTCTGGAACTCACTACCTCACACCATCAGACTCCTCCTCACTCACCACATTCAAAACATCACTAAAGACCCACCTGTTCAACACTGCATTCAACATTCAAGCCACAGCATTTAACCCCTGACTATCTCTTCTCCTTCTCCCTCCTTTTGCTTTAAATATTTCCCTATTGATTCTTGTCTTTTTGCAATTGTTGTTTTCATGTATTGTAATGCATTATGTTTTCCACTCTGTCAAAGCGCCTTTGAGCTTCTTGAAAAGCGCCATACAAAATAAATGAATTATTATTATTATTATTATAACCCCATGAATTACAAAATGCAAACGCTTCATTAAATCGATTACAGTTTGCAATTTACGGTAAAGCATCACCAGAGATGTCACACAATGAAAACGATTCGGGGGATGTTCCATCAGCTACGAAAACAAGTCAAACTCCGCGAGTTATAGAATGCAAATGCTTCATTAAATATATTATTGAAATTAGCAGATACGCTCGATACGGCATCATCCGATAACATCCCCCACAAACAATGGGCAGAATACTTCCCGCAACTGCCCACAATGCTCACAATCCTACATATACAAAACAGACTGTGTCCTCGATCTCAATCATTGTCCTCGTCCCGTTGCTTCGACCTGTGGTTTTGACTTGCTCTGCTCATTGTTCAATTATGGCTCCCAAATGCAAGACCAGTGCCAGAGATGCATCGCCTACCAAGAGGCAGAAGAAAGTGATGAGCCTCCGCAACAAATTGGAGCTGCTTGACCAGCTTTCGAGAGGAGAGAGTGCGGCCTCTGTGGGCAGGCATTATGGCGTCAATGAATCCACCGTTCGCGGCATACGAAGGAAGGAGAAAGCGATTTGTAACAGTATTCCAGCGAGCACTGTATCGAGTACGAAGGTGGTCACCCATGTCTGGGATATCCACATAGAAAGGATGGAGAAGGCTCTCAGCATATGGATAGAGGACAACACACAAAAGAGTATGCCTTTGAGTGGACATCTCATTCACGCCGAAGCCAAACTAATTTATGATCATCTGTCTGGCGCAGGTGGTGCCAGCACGAGTGATGCACCGAGCGATGAAGGTTACAAGCAGCGTGAGTTCATTCACTGCAAACAGGGGATGGTTCCAACGTTTCAAGGAGCGGTACTGTCTCAAAAATGTAAAGCTCACAGGGGAGCGTGCCCGCGGACCTCGAGGTGGCAAAAGTGTTCCCTCCTCAACTCGCGAAGCTGATCAAACAGAAGGGATACCTCCCAGAGTAGGTGTTCAACGCTGACAAGACTGGCCTCTTCTGGAAAAGATGTCCACGAGAACTTTCATCTCGAAGCGTGAGGAGACAGCATCGGGATTCAAGGCTGGGAATGACCGGGTATCTCTTCTCCTCTATGCAAACGCAAAAGGGGACTTCATGCTGAAACCCATGATGGTATATCCCCTGAACCCACGTGCTCTCAAGGGCAAGAACAAGCAAGCTCTGCCCGTGTTTTGGAGGGCCAACAGGAAAGCCTGGGTGACGGCAGCAATCTTCCTGAACTGGTTCCATAATTGTTTCGTCCCTCAGGTGCAGAGATACCTGGTGGACAAAAAACTTGCATTCAAGGTTCTCTTGCTCCTGGACAATGCTCCTGGCCACGCTGTGAACCTGGACGTGGCTCACCCGAACGTCGAGGTAATCTTTCTGCCACCCAACACCACCTCTCTCATCCAGCCACTCCACCAAGGTGTGATTTCAACGTTTAAAACGTATTACACCAGTCACACCTTTCGCCACATTTTGGATGCGTGGAGTACTATTTTGTTCAAATTTATGTTCTATTGGAACACTGCATTTTGGACCCAGGGCAAACTGTCAGGCAGTGTTGGAAGGATTTCAACATTGCCCACTGCATCGGCACCATCAAGTAGTCGCTGGGTGAGGTGAGAGCTGGCACAACCTGTGGCCACAGGCAGTCAGAAACTTTACTGGCTTTCCTGATAACACTGAGGAGAGGCATGTGATTGTCGGGTTGGCACGGCAGTTGGGAGGGGAAGGATTTGATGACATGCAGCCTGAGGAGTTGGAGGATCTCATTACCTCACATGGGGACAACCTCACCGAGGAGGAGTTGGAGGCCATTATAATGGTTTCCGAGGAGGAGGAGGCGGGCAGTGATGAGGAAGAGGTGCCGAGGTCTAACTTCACAGTCTAGTTCCTGGTCGAGTTTCTGCATGGTATGTGGGCACTCGTCGACAAGTTGGAAGATGCTGACCTAGTCATGGAGAGGTACCTCGAGTACAAGAGGGGCTTTGATGATTTGCTTCTCCCCAAACAAAGAGCTGCATCGAAACCTGCAGCAATTTACCAGGCAGCTCTCCATTACCTATTTCTTCAGCCCTGCTCCCTCCACCTCAAAACCACCAGCACCCTCAACTGCTCACTCTCCTGCCTCTCCCTCAGTGCACGACATTGCACGATTATCATTTGGGTCATCCTCAGAGTTCGAGGAATTCATGGGATTTGAATTCATCACCATAATCATCATCACCATCACCATCATTGGTTCACGAGTTATCAAACAGTGACCACTTTATAGTGTCATGGGTGTGTGTCTGTCTGTCCGCAGCTTAACTACCCGATTATATCATCCGGTCTTGATGAAACTTGGGTGGGAGGTTGATATCATGATCTGGTTGTGTCCTGCCTAGAGTGGGCGTATTGCGCCCATTGTGGGCAGAGCGACGCCCGGAAAAGATGTCTTTTTAGGGGGTAATCGAGTTCAAGCTACATCTTCTCCGAGGGAGTTGGTGGAATCTGACAGGAGTTTCGGTATTTGGTTCGGCCAATGTCATGTGTCTAGCCGAACGGAACTCGATTTTTCATTTTCGCCCCAAGGTCAAGGTCACAAGGTCATGAAATTTAGAAGAAAAGTCGATGATTTTTGATGGTTTTATTACATTGTTTGCTACCTGATCGGGTGAAATGTCGTACATGATCTTATATTATCACATACATCATGAAATACAAGTTTTCCAACAAATTTCAGAATCTTCGACCTTTGACCTTTGAAGGTCACAAAGGTCAAAGTTTCAAAGTTGTCGGAATCTAACCGAATTTTCGGTATTGTGTAGCTAACTAACCTCATAACTGATTAGACATTATTTTCTATCTCATTTCAAGGTCAGTAACCTTCGTTTTGACATTTCCGGGCCTGGCCTGTCTGGGACTGTTTCGGTTATAGTCCGTCCTTTGTCATTGAATACCGCTCGCTCGTGAACCATCATCGTCTCCTGACTTGTAATCATTTAAAGTTGCGTGTGTTTGCAAAAGCAAACATTTAAACGGTACATGATGGTGTTGTGTTTTTTTTACTTTCAAGGTACGGTATGGTTAAGCACTTTTAATAAACGCATTCCTTCAATAAATTGGAAATGGTATCTGGTGCTGTCTTTTTTTTTTTTTGTAAGTATTTTTTGTGAAACTGTAATCATGTGCATTTGCGGTCGAAAACATTTCAAATTTTAAAATTTTTCCCCATGAATCAGGAACCGCCGGGAACCGATAACGTATCCCCCTTTTCCCCATTGAAACAATGCCGCGGCATATATTCACAGGACTTTCATCGACCTTCGTGGGTTTTGTATCGCCATTTCCAGGACTTTCATCGACCTTCGCGGATTTATCAGCGACATTCTCGGGATTTGCCTCACCATTCGCATATTTTGCCTCGCCATTCGCAGCTTGTTCCTCTCTATTTGCGGATTTTCGCGACTCGGGAACCTATCCCACCTTTTTCATAGAAACAATGCCCCGCTTTCGCGGGTTTCGCTATTCGCGGGTTTCACTATTCACAGATTTTCCAGGAACATATCCTTCGCGAATATAGGGGTCCCACGGTATTTGCCCTTACAAGGAACTTTGACGCAGGAGGAGGCAATTAATCCTGTCAAGGCCTGTGCTGCTATTATTACCAAATGATGGTTGTGTATCAGTACTATATCCTTTTAAATGCTGAACGTCGAGCAAAGAACCAGCACGTACCATTTTAAGAGCCTTTGGCAATTTGGCATGGCTCAGCCTCTCTGAACCGCCGATCTCCCAGACTCGGAGAAAACGCTCTCACCATTACAACACAGAGTCTGCCATAAAATTCCTGTTGCCGTTACTTAAGAAGAATGTTAAAAGTAAATAACAAAAACCAAAGTTAAAAGTTAATTCACAATATTGAATTAATTAGTTAAAGTTGAAAGTTAATTTATACATATAAAAACTAAAAAATTGGTCAGTCTGTCCGTCCGTCCATGAGGCTGTGAATCTGATGTGACGAGATGCCTATCTATATAATAATAGCGTAAGGACTCGACTTTGTTATCCCTTTTACGCCGCACCCAGTGACCCGATGCCCATGGCACGAATGGATTTACGATCTACGAACCGCGCTCTTTGTTTATCACGTACAGCCATACTCGAAAAATCTGAATTAGCCCACGTTGGGGCCCAAAAGCATCCGATTAACTGCCGATACGACGCCATCTTACGACGCCATCGTATTGGCGTCTGCTGGGTGAAGGCGAAGCAAGCCGTCCGCTGATTGGACAGGCGAAGGCGAAAGCAAGCCATCCGCTGATTGGACAGGCGAAGGCGAAAGCAAGCCGTCCACTGAGTGGACAATCCTGAGCATGCATTTGTGCCGGTGTCGGCGAGCGTTGTTCATATACGCACTCTTCATTCTCATCTTTCTTCCTAACTCTTACTCGGACAAGCAAATCCCCTATACCATCCATAATGGTACACTCTATCCATACACCACATCCTCCCTTCTGTGGATGTTCCACGGGTTTCGGCTAGTTATTATTAATTATGTACTCTTGGAATGTAACTTTTAAACCTTTCGACCCTTAAAACTGCTGAGACATTTTAGACCTTTGAAAACCCTTTAAGAACCCCAACACCCTTAAAACCCCGAAAGACCTCGAAGACCCCCAAAATCCAAAAGACCGAAAAGAGCCCAAAGACCCCTTAAAACCCCTCAAGACACACAAGACCCCTCAAGACACCCAACATCCCTGGGAATCCTAAGACCTCCAGAACCCAAAATACTCCAAGACCCTTTAAGACCCCCATAACCAAAAAGAGCCCCAAAACGTTTTAAGACTCTTTAAGACCCCAAAGACCCTTTAAGAACCCGAAGATCACGAAGACCCCGAAGAACACAGAGACCCCGAAGAACACCAAGACCCCGAAGAACACCAAGAACCCCGAAGAACACCAAGAACCCCGAAGAACACCAAGATCCCGAAGACCTCCAAGACCCCGAAGACCACCAAGACCCCGAAGAACACCAAGACCCCGAAGAACACCAAGAACCCCGAAGAACACCGAAGAACCCCGAAGAACACCAAGAACCCCGAAGAACACCAAGACCCCAAAGAACACCAAGACCCCGAAGAACACTAAGACCCTGAAGACCACCAAGACCCCAAAGACCACCAAGACCCCAAAGAACACCAAGACCCCAAAGAACACCAAGACCCCAAAGAACACCAAGACCCCAAAGAACACCAAGACCCCAAAGAACACCAAGACCCCAAAAGAACACTAATAACTAAGACCCCAAAGAACACTAATAACGAAGACCAAAAAGAACACAAAGACCCTAAAGAACACGAAGACCCTAAAGAACATTAATAACGAAGACCCAGAAGAACACCAAGACCCCGAAGACCACTAATACCCCAAAGAACACTAATACCCTGAAGAACACCAAGACCCCAAAGAACACCAAGACCCAAAAGAACACCAAGACCCAAAAGAACACCATGACCCCAAAGAACCCTAAGACCCCAAATAACACGAAGCCCCCGAAGAACAATTAGACCCCGAAGAACACTAAGACCCTAAAGAACATGCTCCCTCAGCTCTCTCTGTGCTCTGTCCCCAAAATATTCCTACAGGTCACACAAGATCTGCCAGCAAACCTCTTATGGTTAAACTGCCAAAATCTCAGCTCTCTGCTCACCTTCACTCTTTCATTCCCCTTTTCTCCCACCTCTGGAACAAACTCCCCCACTCCCTTCAATCCCACCCCTCCCTCCAAGTCTTTAAAGCAGCTGTTCACCACCATCTCTTATCTTCCCCCATCCAAAACCTTGATCTTTCCTACCCCCGCTAATTTTCACCCCAGATACATTTTTTTGAAATTCCAACTTCTTTCCTGGAAGTCTTTGCAGTGTCCCTATGTTTTATACCTCTCCCACCTCCCCCCAAGCCCTCTCCCTCCCACAGTTCTCTCGATGTACCTGCTCTCAAATGTTGTGTTTGTGTCCTTCCCCCTTCTCTCCCCATCTTGTCTACCGCTCCCCTTATTTTGTGTTTTATGTGTCGGTTTGACTTTTTGTGTGATTAATGTTGGCTCTTTCACGAGCCTCGATCTTGTATTCAAAAATTCAAAAAAAGAAAAGAAAAAAAAACATTAATAACCAAGACCCCGAAGACCACTAAGATCCTGTGGACCACTAAAACCCTGAAGAACACCACACCAAGACCCCAAAGAACACGAAGGCCCCGAAGAACCCTAAGACCCCAAAGAACACGATTACCCTGAAGACCCCCATGACCTTAATATCCTCCCCCCCTCCCCCCCCCCCCCAAAAAGACACTTTAGGACCCCCAAAACGCCTAAGACCCTTCAGACCCAAACATCATGGAGACCCTGAAGACACCCCTAACTTTGAGACAGTTTCGACACCTTTAGATCCATCCCTTCACACTTTCGACCTTTAATACCCTTTAGACTCCTCACACCCTTCAGACAGATTAGACAGCTTGGACCCTTGACCATTTTAGACCCTTTTTACCTGCTTGACATATTAGACCTATTCGACCCCAAAGACACTATTGTAACGAACCCTTTAGAGTTTAGACCATCTAGAACCTTCGAAGCGCACACCACACAAACATACACAGTGTTATGATGCACAAACTCAGCTACTCAGGTAGTGGGTACACTGCCAGCAAATACGACAATGACGTCATTAAACATTCATTCGTTGTCGGACAAAACTTGCACACCTGGTTGAAAGAGCAGCTTCAGGTCGCCCTCCGATATGGCACCTGCTCGCACAAAGCGCCTCCGTTCGGCCAACTTGATACCAACGTTTCAGTACGAAAGCAACACGTGCTGTCTTATTCGCCGCCATCAAAATTCATTTGTTAGTGAAGGATTAATAAATAGCACAGCGAAACGCATTTGCCTCTGGCCTTCTTCTTCTTCTTCCACCGACAATGAACCGGCTCTCATTGAGCCTCATGGGTTCAGAGAATCACAGCTACATGGTAAATACACACAATCGAATCCACACATGTACGTTTTTCATTCTTTCCTTCTTCCGGTCACTTTTCTTTCGTTCACTCTCCCTTCTCATTTTATTATTCGTCATGTTCCGTCGTTCCACTGCAATTTGTACGATTTATGACATAAACGAAGGAAGACTGTATTGCTCTACAAGGAGAATAAATTCCGAACAAAAAGCCGCTAACTATACCACCATGGTCACCATATAGTGTACAATATGTCATAGCATTTTGTCGACTTCATTTTGGAGAACCACTCGTGGTCAGGACTTCTCCATAGCATAGATGGGAATAAACAACAAGGAGTCTGAGGTTGTGCTTGACTTTCTCTACATGTGGTTTGTTGGGATGAATGAATCCATACTTTAAATGTCTCCCAGCAGCGCATCACGACGACGACGACGACGACATACAAACACTAAACAGTGGGGAATGCAGAGAGTGCACCGACAAACATCCACCATTTCACATACTAGGGCATGCCCGTACTATATATAAGCTAGGACGTGCCCGTACGTGGGTGCCCGTTCCTTGCCAAAAAAAAAAAAATTTGTGTAGGGGTGTGTGTGTGTAAACATCCTAGGGCGTGCCCGTACGTGGGTGCAAAAAAACATGCGTGCAAACAACAACAACAAAAAAAAACTTTGAAACCACGTGGCAGTAACGACCACAGAACCCCCCTCCCTCTATTTACATGAATGGTTTGGTCCATTCGCAACGACCACAGAACCCCCCCCTCTATTTACATGAATGGTTTGGTCCATTCGCAAAGCCAAAGCGAACGACCACAGAACACCCCCCCCCCCCCCCCCCTCTATTTACATGAATGGTTTGGTCCATTCGCAAAGCCAAAGCGAACGGCGAACGGCTAAATCGCCATAGCTCGGTAAGTACTTGTCCGATTAATTTCAAACCTTGAAAAGGCACATCCTCGGGTCCCCAGCAATATACCTGGCAAGTTTCAAGTATATCGGACCGGTAGTTGTCGAGAAACAGCGGTCACAGACAAACAAACAAACAAACGTACAAACGTACAAACGTACAAACGTACAAACGTACAAACAAACACACAGAGATTACTGGAATTATAGATAGATGAGTACAGTGAATGATACAATAATTACAATGAGCACAGTGAATGATACAATAATTACAATGAGTACCGTGAATTATACAACAAGAAGACGTCATGCGGAGCACGCTACTTGCAAAATCCGCCCCCTCCCCAAGAAAAAAAATTCCATTGATACAGCAAATTGTCCATTTCATGAAGATTAAAATGACAATGTTGATCAAAGTTCGGGTCAATAGGATGAAAAGTGACGATTTTTCAGATGAAAAATGGTGATTTTGGAAGGTTGACCTTGAATTGACCTTTGACCTCAAAAATAGTTGCTTTCCCTATTTAGTGACTCAATGTGCAAATGCTGTTTAATTTTCAAGTCAATCGGATGAAAATTGACGGTTTTTCAGAAGAAAAGTGATGATTTTGGAAGTTTGACCTTGAGTTGACCTTTGACCTTTTGACCACAAAAATAGTATGTTTCCCAATTTAGTGACTTGATATACAAATGCTATTCAATTTTCAAGTCAATCGGATTTAAAATGGTGAGTTTGGAAATTTGACCTCCAGATGACCTTTGACCTCAAAATCAATAGGCTTCTCAATTGGGACGACCTAGACAACTTGGTAAAGTTTTGTGACGATCGGTTTAGAATTGTGACCTGTAGGCCGGTGACAAACAGACAAACAGACAAACAGACAAACAGACAAACAGACAAACAGACAGAACCACAAACGCAACCGACCAATACACTTGAAAAATCTTCGATTTTGCAAGTAATAATTACAATTACAGTGAATTATACAATAATTACAATGAGTACAGTGAATGATACAATCTATCTATAATTCCAGTAATCTCTGTTTGTACATTTGTCTGTGACCGCTGTTTCTCGACAACCACGGGTCCGATATACTTTTAACTTGCCAGGTATATTGCTGGGGACCCGAGGATGTGCCTTTTCAAGGTTTCATATTAATCGGACAATTACTTACCGAGCTATGTCCAAAAAACGATTCAACCAATCAGAGAGCAGCGAACTATCGCGTGTGCCGAACGTGGCGGACACACTCTGCCTCGGATGGCACATTTGAGAGCGTATTCATTTATTTCACGTTTGCAAACTATGTTGGCGTTAAACTATGTTTTAAAACTAATAAAAACGAATTTGCGATTCATTCGCTTTCCTGCGCGTTTGTGCACGCGATGGCGATTTCTTTACCAAACTCCGGAAGCCGTTCGCTTTGGACCAAACCATTTCATGTAAATAGAGGGGGGGGATATAATTTTAGATATAGATATAGTACGGGCAATGCCCTAGTAATTACAATGAGTACAATGAATGATACAATAATTACAATGAGTACAATGAATGATACAATAATTACAATGAGTACAGTGAATGATACAATAATTACAATGAGTACAGTGAATTATACAATAATTATAATGAGTAGAGTGAATGATACAATAATTACAATGAGTACAGTGAATGATACAATAATTACAATGAGTACAATGAATGATACAATAATTACAATGAGTACAGTGAATGATACAATAATTACAATGAGTACAGTGAATGATACAATAATTATAATGAGTACAGTGAATGATACAATAATTACAATGACTACAGTGAATGATACAATAATTACAATGAGTACAGTGAATGATACAATAATTACAATGAGTACAATAAAAGATACAATAATTACAATGAGTACAGTGAATTATACAATAATTACAATGAGTACAGTGAATGATACAATCTATCTATAATTCCAGTAATCTCTGTCTGTCTGTACGTTTGTCTGTGACCGCTGTTTCTCGACAACCACGGGTCCGATATACTTTTAACTTGCCAGGTATATTGCTGGGGACCCGAGGATGTGCCTTTTCAAGGTTTCATATTAATCGGACAATTACTTACCGAGCTATGTCCAAAAAACGATTCAACCAATCAGAGAGCAGCGAACGATCGCGTGTGCCGAACGTGGCGGGCACACTCTGCCTCGGATGGCACATTTGAGAGCGTATTCATTTATTTCACGTTTGCAAACTATGTTGGCGTTAAACTATGTTTTACAACTAATAAAAACGAATTTGCGATTCATTCGCTTTCCTGCGCGTTTGTGCACGCGATGGCGATTTCTTTACCAAACTCCGGAAGCCGTTCGCTTTGGACCAAACCATTGCATGTAAATAGAGGGGGGGGATTGTCACCACTCGCAAGCCGTTCGCTTTGGACCAAACCATTTCATGTAAATAGAGGGGGGGGATATAATTTTAGATATAGATATAGTACGGGCATGCCCTAGTAATTACAATGAGTACAGTTAATGATACAATAATTACAATGAGTAGAGTGAATGACACAATAATTACAATGAGTTGAGTGAATGATACAATAATTACAATGAGTACAGTGAATGATACAATAATTATAATAAGTACAGTGAATGATACAATCTATCTATAATTCCAGCAATCTCTGTGTGTCTGTGTGTCTGTGTGTCTGTGTGTCTGTGTGTCTGTGACCGCTGTTTCTCGACAACCACGGGTCCGATATACTTGAAACTTGCCAGGTATATTGCTGGGGACCCGAGGATGTGCCTTTTCAAGGTTTGAAATTAATCGGACAAGTACTTACCGAGCTATGGCGATTTAGCCGTTCGCCGTTCGCTTTGGCGTTGCGAATGGACCAAACCATTCATGTAAATAGAGGGGGGGGGGGGGGTTCTGTGGTCGTTCGCTTGGCTTTATGGACCAAACCATTCATGTAAATAGAGGGGGGGGTTCTGTGGTCGTTCGCTTTGGCTTTGCGAATGGACCAAACCATTCATGTAAATAGAGGGGGGGGGGGGGGTTCTGTGGTCGTTGCGAATGGACCAAACCATTCACATCGAATCATCGAATCACATCGAATGGACCAAACCGTTCGCTTTGGACCAAACCATTGCATGTAAATAGAGGGGGGGGGGGGGTTCTGTGGTCGTTGCGAATGGACCAAACCATTCATGTAAATAGAGGGGGGGGGGGGGTTCTGTGGTCGTTACTGCCACGTGGTTTCAAAGTTTTTTTTTGTTGTTGTTGTTTGCACGCATGTTTTTTTGCACCCACGTACGGGCACGCCCTTGGATGTTTACACACACACACCCCTACACAAATTTTTTTTTTTTTTTTTTGGCAAGGAACGGGCACCCACGTACGGGCACGTCCTAGCTTATATATAGTACGGGCATGCCCTAGTAATTACAATGAGTAAAATGAATGATACAATTATTACAATGAGTACAGTGAATGATACAATAATTACAATGAGTGCAGTGAATGATACAATAATTACAATGAGTACAATGAATGATACAATAATTACAATGAGTACAGTGAATGATACAATAATTACAATGAGTACAGTGAATGATACAATAATTACAATGAGTACAGTGAATGATACAATAATTACAATGATTAGAGTGAATGATACAATAATTACAATGAGTACAGTGAATGATACAATAATTATAATGAGTAGAGTGAATGACACAATAATTACAATGAGTACAGTGAATGATACAACAATTACAATGAGTACAGTGAATGATACAATAATTACAATGAGTACAGTGAATGATACAATAATTACAATGAGTACAGTGAATGATATAATAATTAAAATGAGTACAATGAATGACACAATAATTACAATGAGTACAGTGAATGATACAATAATTATAATGAGTACAGTGAATGATACAATAATTACAATGAGTAGAGTGAATGATACAATAATTACAATGAGTACAGTGAATGATACAATAATTATAATGAGTAGAGTGAATGACACAATCTATCTATAATTCCAGTAATCTCTGTGTGTTTGTTTGTACGTTTGTTTGTTTGTCTGTGACCGCTGTTTCTCGACAACCACGGGTCCGATATACTTGAAACTTGCCAGGTATATTGCTGGGGACCCGAGGATGTGCCTTTTCAAGGTTTCATATTAATCGGACAATTACTTACCGAGCTATGTCCAAAAAACGATTCAACCAATCAGAGAGCAGCGAGCTATCGCGTGTGCCGAACACACTCTGCCTCGGATGGCACATTTGAGAGCGTATTCATTTATTTCCCGTCGGCAAACTATGTTGGCGCTATGTTGGCGTTAAACGATGTTTTAAAACTAATTAAAACCCCGGGGGGATTGTCACTGTACTCGCAAGCCGTTCGCCGTTCGCTTTGGCGTTGCGAATGGACCAAAACATTTCATGGACCAAACCATTTCATGTAAAGCGTTCGCCGTTCGCTTTGGCGTTGCGAATGGACCAAAACATTTCATGACCAAACCATTTCATGTAAATAGAGGGGGGGATATAATTTTAGATATAGATATAGTACGGGCATGCCCTAGTAATTACAATGAGTACAGTGAATGATACAACAATTACAATGAGTACAGTGAATGCTACAATAATTACAATGAGTACAGTGAATGATACAATAATTACAATGAGTACAGTGAATGATATAATAATTAAAATGAGTACAGTGAATAATACAATAATTATAATGAGTAGAGTGAATGATACAATAATTATAATGACTACAGTGAATGATACAATAATTACAATGAGTACAGTGAATGATACAATAATTACAATGAGTACAATGAAAGATACAATAATTACAATGAGTACAGTGAATGATACAATAATTACAATGAGTACAGTGAATGATACAATAATTACAATGTGTACAGTGAATGATACAATAATTACAATGAGTAGAGTGAATGATACAATAATTACAATGAGTACAGTGAATGATACAATAATTATAATGAGTACAGTGAATGATACAATAATTACAATGAGTACAGTGAATGATACAATAATTACAATGAGTAGAGTGAATGATACAATAATTACAATGAGTACAGTGAATGATACAATAATTACAATGAGTACAATGAAAGATACAATAATTACAATGAGTACAGTGAATTATACAATAATTACAATGAGAGTACAGTGAATTATACAATAATTACAATGAGAGTACAGTGAATTATACAATAATTACAATGAGAGTAAAACACATGATAAAGGGAGCAGGAGACAAGATGGGGAGAGAGAGGGAAGCACACAAGTACAACAACAGTAGTGAACAGGGACATCGGGAGATCTGTGGGAGGTGGAGGGCTTGGGGGAGTGAGGGGCGAGAAGTATAACACATGGACACTGCTAGGACTTCCAGGAAAGAAGTTGGTATTTCAGAAAAGTGGATCTGGGGTGAATTAGCGCGGGTAGAAAAGATCAAGGTTTTGGATGGGGGAAGATAAGAGATGGTGGTGAACAGCTGTTTTAAAGACCTGAAGGGTGGAGTGGGATTGAAGAGAGTGAGGGAGTTTGTTCATGAGGTGGGAGAAAAGAGGAATGAAAGAGTGAAGGTGAGCAGAGAGTCTTGATTTTGGCAGTTTCACCATAAGGGGGTTGATGGCAAATCTTGTGCGACCTGTAGGAATATTTGGGGGATAGAGCACAGAGAGAGCTGGGGGGGCAAGGCCGGAGAGGAGTCGGTAGAAGACGGAAAGACCACCAACCTGCCTGCGGTGAGTGAGTGAAAGGCCCTTTGAGTTAGCTTCATCGTGGGAGATTCCAATCATTCTGAAAGCTTTGGTTTCAACAGCGTGAAGACGAGCTAGGTGTGAGGCAGGAGCACCAGCCCAGAGGGGAGAGCAGTATTCCATTGAGCTGCGGATGAAAGCCTTGCATGTGGTGAGGAGCTCAGGTGTGCCAAGGAAGGACTTCACACGATGGAGGATGCCCAGTCGGCGACTGGCTTTGGAGGCCAGATTGGAAATGTGGTTTTCCCATTAGTCAGGCAGCTTAGCAGCATATTTATCGAAAATGGGGAACGGCTTGACAAAAGCGCCATTTTTATTTTGGTGGTCCATTAGACCATATACAATAAAGTTAGGACCGGAGGCAAGAAATATACAGTGTTCTTCACCTTTTTATTGGACAAAAACCAATTATGTATATATTTTCAACAAGGAGGCTAACTTTTATTTCATTACATGCAGTGTTATTTGTAAAACTTATGCATGCCTGCATAATAAATCTTACGCTTCCATGTAATAATAATTAGTAATATAATACCGAGTGTTTATACAAATGTGTTATACTTGTGACTCGCGCACCTCTCATATATCTAACATGTACGCAACTACAAGGATGTAATGACAATATTGTAGCGGTTGCCGCTGAACATACACAATCGCCTTACACCTGCCGAGGACGCAATCACGGAGCGATTGCTGTGCCGGGCTCGCCCAGACCGCCCGGAGACGCTCAGTCTCGCCTTTCCCGGGCTCGCCCGACCCGTTCGGCGACACCCAGTCTCGCCGTTTCCGGGATGTCCAGGCACGCCCGGCCCGTTCGGCGACACCCAGTCTCGCCGTTCCCGGGCATGTCCAGGCATGCCAGGCCCGTCCGGCGACACCCAGTCTCGCCGTTCCCGGGCATGTCCAGACTCGCCCAGGTCTCCCGGACACGCCCAGTCGCGCCTTTTAAGGGCAAATGCTCCGGCATGAGATATTCGAGTGCTTGTATATAATGCTGCCCGAAAAACGGGCTTTGCAGAGTACCCGAGTTGATTTGATGCAATAAAGAAACTCGGACGAATTCCAGCTTTTTGTCGCGTCCATTCTTTCGATTCGAGTTGGAGCACAGCTCCTTCATTGGTGACCTACCGACATGGACATGGCAGTTGCCCTCAAACTGCCTACCTTCTGGGAGGCTCACGCGGTGGTTTGGTTCACCCAGGCGGACTCCCAGTTCGCCCTGTGAGGCATCACCGCCGACGACACCCGCTTCCATCATGTGGTAGCAGCACTCGGCTCAGCCACCGCGGCCCGCGCCCTCAGCCTCCTCCAGCACCCGCCAGCCGCTGACAAGTACGGCGCGATCAAGAAGCTCCTCCTCACTGCTTTCGCCCTCTCATCGGCGGAACGCGCACGGCGCCTGCTCGACCTGCCCGAGCTCGGCGACATGCGCCCGTCCGAGCGAATGGATTACATGCTCTCGTTGCTCGGGGAGCACGCCCCAGATTTTCTTTTTCAAGAGCTGTTCCTCCGTCAGCTGCCTAGCCAGGTACGCCTCGCCCGGGCAAGCACAAAGATCACGGATCCCCGCGCCCTCGCCAGGGAAGCCGACAAGATCTCCTCGGCAGGCCAACGCATCGGGGCAGCGACCTGGAGCCCGCCGCCGTCCGAAGCAACGCCCATGGCGCCCGAGCACCCGGCACGGCCGGCGGCCGAACTGCCGGCGCAATTGGCGGCCGCTACGCCGCGCCGACCGCCTCCAACACGACGACCGGGGCCTACACCTGACCAGGCGTGGTGTTACTACCATGCCAGGTTTGGACAAAAGGCCCGGACATGCCGACCCCCGTGCACTTTCGGCAAGTCGGGAAACGGCCGGGCCGGCATTCATTACCAGCCATGAGCGCCGGCCACACGGGCAACTTACTTTTTATCAGGGACAAAGCGTCCGGACGGCGCTTCCTGTGTGACACCGGTGCCCAACTGAGCATCATACCCGCCTCCGATCAGGACAGGCAGTCTGCGGTTTGCGGCCCCTCCTTGGTGGCGGCCAACGGATCGGCCATCCGCACCTTCGGCCCGCGCAACGTCACCCTCTGCTTCGGCAGCCAGCGCTTTACTTGGACTTTTGTGACGGCAAGCGTGCCCATGGCTCTGCTGGGCACCGACTTCTTCTGCGCACACGGGCTGCTGGTTGACGTCAAACGGCGTCGCCTCATCAACGCCGAGACCTTCAGCTCCCTGGCATGCACGTTGAGCAGCTCCGCGCCGACCGAGCTAGCTTGCGCCCTCCCGGCGGCGAACAAGTTTGCTCGCCTGCTCGCGGAGTTCCCGGCCCTCACGCGGCCGACGTTTTCGGCTGTCGCGGTACAACATGGTATCGAGCACCACATACCAACTACGGGCCCGCCGGTCTACGCCAGAGCCCGCCGCCTCGACCCAGCCAAGCTCGCCGTGGCCAAAGCCGAGTTCGACGCTTTGGAACACCTCAGCATCGTGCAGCGCTCCGATAGCGCGTGGGCTTCGCCACTACACATCGTACCGAAGCCGGGGGGCGGCTGGCGCCCATGTGGTGACTACCGCCGCCTTAACGACGTTACCATCCCAGACAGGAATCTGATCCCGCACATTCAAGACTTCTCCGCCCGTCTGGCAGGACGGGTCATTTTTTCGAAGATCGATTTGATACGGGGATACCACCAGGTACCTGTCAGGCCGGCCGACGTCCCAAAAACGGCCGTCATCACGGCCGTTTCCTTCGAATGCCATTTGGCCTCAATAACGCGGCTCAGGCATTCCAGCGCTTCATGGACGGCGTGCTGCGCGACCTGCCGTTCCTCTTCGTCTACCTGGACGACATCCTCGTCGCCGGCGCGTCCCGGGCCGAGCACCTCCTCCACCTCCGAACACTGTTCGGGCGCCTCAGCGAGCACGGCCTAATCGTCAACCCGGCCAAATGCCACTTCGGCACAACGGCCGTTGATGTTTTGGGCCACCACATCACCAAGAACGGGGCCGTGCCGCTGCCTACCAAGGTCGAGGCCATCACCGCGTTTCCGCGTCCCCGCTCCATCAAGGCCCTGCAGGAGTTCCTCGGAATGGTGAATTTATATCACCGCTTCGTGCCCCGCGCTGCTCAGCTCATGCGGCCCCTCTACGAAGCCCTCCGGGGCAAGCCGGCCAAACACGACGTCGTCTGGTCCGCAGCCATGGACGCGGCATTTACAAGCTCAAAGCGGGCCCTTGCCGACGCAACACTGCTCGCTCACCCGGTGCTCAACGCTCCCATCGCCCTCACCACGGATGCCTCCGACTACGCGGTGGGCGCCGTACATGAGCAATGGGTGAACGGGGTTTGGCAGCCACTCGCTTTTTTCAGCCGGCAACTCCGGCCGAACAAGCTCAAATATAGCACGTTTGACCGTGAGCTCCTCGGTCTACACCTGGCAGTTCGCCATTTCTGCCACCTCCTGGAGGGCCGACCCTTCACGGCTTTCGTCGACCACAAGCCGTTGGTCTACGCAATGGCCAAAGTCACGGAGCCGTGGTCGGCCCGCCAGCAGCGCCACCTCTCCGCCGTGTCGGAGTTTACCACGGACATCCGGCACGTCGCCGGCAAAGACAACGCCGTGGCCGACTGTCTTTCTCGGGCCAGCGTGAACGCGGTCCACCTCGGCGTGGACTTCACGCTTATGGCGGCTGACCAGACCACCGACACCACGGTGCAAGCCCTCCGGGCAGCGGACACAGGCCTCCGCCTGGCCGACGTCCCCTTCGCGGACACTGTCCTGCTCTGCGACGTCTCCCAAGGCCAGCCTCGCCCCATCGTGCCCATTACCTGGCAACGCCGCATCTTCGCCTCCCTCCACGGCCTTTCCCACCCGGGCCGGAAAGCTTCCCAGAAGCTGGTGTCGGCGCGAATCGTCTGGCACGGCCTTCGACGGGATGTCCGCGATTGGACCAGCACCTGCACGGCCTGCCAACAGGCAAAGGTCCACCGACACACCCAGGCCCCGCTGGCACCTTTCACCGTGCCCGAACGGCGTTTCGACCACGTCAACGTGGACCTGGTGGGCCCCCTCCCCCCATCACGGGGTTTCACACACCTGCTCACCATGGTGGACAGGACCACCAGGTGGCCGGAGGCCATTCCCCTCGTCTCCACCACCACCGCCGACGTGGCGCAGGCTTTCATCGCCACCTGGATCGCCCGTTTCGGCGCACCGGCGGACATCTCTTCGGACCGCGGGCCGCAGTTCACCTCCGAGCTGTGGGGCGCGGTCGCCCGCAACCTGGGGGTCAGGCTCCACCGTACCACGGCCTACCACCCCCAAGCCAACGGGTTGTGCGAGCGGTTCCACCATTCCATGAAGGCGCTCATGGCCGGCCTTCAGGACGGCGGCTGGACCGACCGGCTACCCAGGTCCTTTTGGGCCTCCGCACGGCCCCAAAGGAGGACCTCCGGGCGTCCACCGCCGAGCTGGTCTACGGCCAGCCGCTACGCGTCCCAGGCGAATTCGTGCCCGACGCCACCAGTCCCTGGTCCACAGCTCGCCAGCGCTCGGACCTCCAGGAGACCGCCCGACGGTTTGCCCCCGTGCCAACGTCCCACCACGGTGACCCCCAGGCCTACGTCCCCCCAGCACTTCGCACAGCGGAGTACGTTTTCGTGCGTCATGACGCACACCGGGGGCCACTCAGGTCACCGTATGACGGACCCTTCCGGGTCCTGCGACGGGACGACAAGTCCTTCGTCATCGACGTCGGCGGCAGGTCGGACCGGATTTCGGTGGACCGCCTCAAGCCGGCGCACGTGGACATCGACCAACCACCTCGGTTGGCCCTTCCTCCGCGGCGAGGCCGCCCCCCGTCCACGGTGCCTCCCGCTCGACCACCCACCCCCACACCGGACCCCCCCTCCCCCACGACCCTCCAGGGGTCGCTCCGGCCGGGTCATCAGGACCCCCATTAAATTGACCCTGCCGGTGCAAGTCGATTCTGGGGGGGCGTGTGTAGCGGTTGCCGCTGAACATACACAATCGCCTTACACCTGCCGAGGACGCAACCACGGAGCGATTGCTGTGCCGGGCTCGCCCAGACCGCCCGGAGACGCTCAGTCTCGCCTTTCCCGGGCATGCCCGGACTCGCCTTTCCCGGGCTCGCCCGGCGACACCCAGTCTCGCCGTTCCCGGGCATGTCCAGGCACGCCCGGCCCGTCCGGCGACACCCAGTCTCGCCGTTCCCGGGCATGTCCAGACTCGCCCACGTCTCCCGGACACGCCCAGTCACGCCTTTTAAGGGCAAACGCTCCGGCATGAGATATTCGAGTGCTTGTATATAATGCTGCCCGATAAACGGGCTTTTCAGAGTACCCGAGTGGATTTGATGCAATAAAGAAACTCGGACGAATTCCAGCTTTTTGTCGCGTCCATTCTTTCGATTCGAGTTGGAGCACAGCTCCTTCAATATAGCTTTAGAACAGACAACATGTTGTTCAAGGTAATTTGTCCAGCAATTTATATATTTACGATTTTAGTCCAACTCCAATAGCTGATGATTTATTTGCATAAATGTATTGCTCGATATTATGCTGTGCGAGTCGTATTTGCGCAAAGGTCAAACACTGTATATGTCTTGCCTCCGGTCCTAATTCTATTGCATATGGTCCAATGAACCACTAAAATAAAAATGGTACTGTGGCGGACACGAAAGCCCACTGGCGTGGTGACATCATTCCGCGCACCAAGTGGGCGGCGGCCACGCCCGAGGGGTAGGCGTGGCCTCAGGATATACACCGGGTGCGCAGCCCGGAGCGCGCCAGTGCTACAGTGACCTCTTTGGAATAAAGAACTATAAACTCACCGCGTTGTCCGCTTCCTCCTTGGTAGCAAGTCACGCGCGTAGTACCGCGTGCTTCATTGGTGACCTCAGACATTCGAGTCAGCTGTCGCTGACTCCCCGAAACCGCCGCAACAATGGCTACCAACGCGGTCTCCATCAAGCTCCCCGTATTCTGGGAATCACAAGCCGAAGTTTGGTTCCTGCAGGCGGAAGCCCAGTTCCGACTTCGAGCCATCACGGTGGACGAGACGATGTACTGCCACGTGGTCTCCGCCCTCGGGCCCGGCACGGCCACCCGCGTCGTATCGGTCCTAAGGAATCCACCTGCCGACGGCGAGTACGAGGCGGTCAAGCGTCTCCTCCTCGCCACGTTCGGCCTTACGGTGGACGCACGAGCCGATCGCCTCTTGGACCTCCCCGAGATCGGGGACACGCGACCGTCGGTCCGTATGGACCATATGCTGGCGCTCAGGGGCGACGAAACCCCGAACGCTCTATTCCGGGCGTTGTTTCGACGCCAGCTGCCAGCACGAGTTCGCCTCGCTTTGGCTGGTTCCGCGTTAACGGAACCCCGTGCGCTCGCTGCTGAGGCCGACAAATACTTCGCGGTTTTGGACACGCAGGCGAGTCTTGGTGCAGTTGCCGCTCCCGAGGCTCCCAAAGCTTTCCCCGATGCACCGCACCTCGTGTCCGCCGTCACGCCCCGCCCACCACCACCACCACCGCCGCCGCCGCGAAAAAAACCGCGGCCTCCGACGCCGCAGCTGCCCGCCTGGTGTTCCTTCCACACCAAGTTCGGCCACGTGGCTCGGCAGTGTCGCCCGCCGTGCTCATTCGGCAGGTCGGGAAACGGGCGAGCCGGCGCTCGGTGGCAACGGTGAGCGTCGGCAATTCCAACAGCCTGCTGTACATAACGGACACCTTGTACGGGCGCCGTTACCTGTGCGATACGGGAGCGCAGGTGAGTGTCGTTCCTGCCGGTACGTCCGACAAGCACACCGCGGGCCGGGGCCCCGCGCTGCTTGCGGCCAATGGTACGTCTATACGCACGTACGGAAAACGCTGTCTCTCCCTGCGGTTCGGAGGTCAGGTTTTCCGTTGGTCGTTCGTTTTGGCCGACGTGCCCATGGCACTGCTCGGCGCGGACTTCTTATGTGCTAATGGATTACTGGTCGATGTAAAGCGCAGAAGGCTTGTCCAGGCTGAGACGTTCAGCTCGCTCGCGTGTGCGCTGCCCGGCTCGTTGAGCAGCTCACAGAGCGGCTCATCGAGCGGCTCGCCGAGCGGCTTGCTGAGCGGTTCCGTTCCGGCCAGGTTCATCTGTACGCTTCCGGCAGCAGACGAATTCACCCGCCTCCTCGCGGGTTTTCCGGCCCTCATGCGGCCGACCTTCTCGGCGGGGACCGTCAAGCACGGGGTGGAACACCACATCCCCAACGCCGGGCCACCGGTCTACGCCAGGGCACGCCGCCTCGAGCCGACGAAGCTCGCCGTAGCTAAAGCGGAGTTCGCTACGCTGGAGCGGCTCGGCATCGTGCGGCGCTCCGAGAGCGCGTGGGCGTCCCCGCTCCACATCGTGCGCAAGCCCGGTGGGGGATGGCGACCGTGCGGGGACTACCGGTGCCTCAATGATGCCACCACCCCCGACCGCTACCCCGTCCCCCACATTCAGGACTTTTCCGCCCGCTTGGCGAATATGTCCTTCTTTTCAAAGGTGGACCTCGTGCGCGGCTACCATCAGGTCCCTGTCAGGCCGGAGGACATCCCGAAGACGGCTGTCATCACACCATTCGGGCTTTTCGAATTTCTTCGGATGCCCTTCGGTTTGAAAAATGCGGCTCAGGCGTTCCAGCGCCTCATGGACAGCGTCTTGCGCGGCTTGGATTTTTTGTATGTCTACCTGGACGACATCCTCGTCGCCAGCGCGTTCCGCGAAGAGCACCTACACCATCTCCGCACGCTCTTCGAACGTCTGGGCCAGCACGGCCTGATCGTGAACCCCGCCAAGTGCCGGTTCAGTGTTGCTGAAATCGACGTTTTGGGGCACCGCGTCACCAGGCACGGGGCCGTCCCCCTACCGGCCAAGGTGGAGGCGGTGAAGGGGTTTCCGCGCCCCCGCACGATCAAGGGGCTCAAGGAGTTCCTCGGCATGGTAAACTTTTACCATCGGTTCCTGCCCCGCATCGCCCAGCTCCTGCGCCCCTTACACGAGGCCCTTCGAGGGAAGCCGGGCAAAGGTGACGTTACCTGGACCGAGCAGATGGACACGGAGTTCTCGGGCGCGAAGCTCGCCTTGGCCAACGCCACCATGCTCGCGCACCTGGCGCTCGATGCACCGATCGCCCTCACCTCCGACGCCTCGGACTACGCAGTGGGCGCGGTGTACGAGCAATGGGTGCATGGAGCTTGGCAACCACTGGCGTTCTTCAGCCGGCAGCTTCGCCCACCCGAACGCCGTTACAGCACCTTCGACCGCGAGTTGCTTGGGCTTCACCTGGCGGTCAGGCACTTCCGCCATCTGCTCGAGGGCCGTGCGTTCACGGCCTTCGTCGACCACAAGCCGCTGGTTTTCGCGATGGGCAAGGTCGCCGAGCCGTGGTCGGCCCGGCAACAGCGTCACCTCGCGGCCGTGTCCGAGTACACGACGGACATCCGGCACGTCGCGGGAAAGGACAACCCGGTGGCCGATTGCCTTTCCCGGGCCATCGCCCACGCAGTCCACCTTGGCATCGACTATGCCCGGATGGCAGCGGACCAGGCCGCCGACCCCGGGGTCCAGGCCCTGCGGACCACCGTCACGGGCCTCCGCGTCACCGAGGTGCCCTTCGACGGCGCGGGCACGGCCCTCGTTTGCGACGTCTCCCTCGGGCGGCCTCGCCCCATCGTGCCCGCAGGCTGGCAGCGCCAGGTTTTTGACGCCATCCACGGCCTGTCCCACCCGGGCACGAGGGCCTCCCAGCGGTTGGTCGCCGACAAGTTTGTCTGGCATGGCCTCCGGAAGGCCATCCGCGGCTGGGCCAGGATGTGCCTCGCGTGCCAGCGCGCAAAGGTGCACCGACACACCCAGGCCCCCTTGGCCCCGTTTACGGTGCCGGAACGTCGGTTCGACCACGTTCACGTGGACCTGGTGGGACCTCTGCCCCCCTCGCGGGGTTTCACCCATGTCCTCACCATGGTGGACCGCACCACCCGGTGGCCGGAGGCCATGCCTTTGGCGGCGACGATGGCGGCAGACGTCGCGCAGGCGTTCATCGCCACCTGGGTCGCCCGGTTCGGCGCCCCCTTGAACATCTCGTCCGACCGCGGCCCCCAGTTCACCTCGGAGCTCTGGGCCGCGGTCGCGCGGTGGCTCGGGGTCCAGCTGCACCGAACCACGGCCTACCACCCCCAGGCCAACGGCCTGTGCGAGCGATTCCACCGCTCGTTGAAGGCCGCGCTCCGGGCACCCCCCGCGACGGCGGCTGGGTCGACAGGCTCCCCTGGGTCCTGCTGGGCCTCCGGACGGCGCCCAAGGAGGACCTGCATGCATCCGCGGCGGAGTTGGTCTTTGGACAACCGCTGCGGGTGCCGGGCGAGTTCCTCCCCGACCCCACGGCACCTTGGTCCGCGGCGCAGGAGCGTTCTGCGCTGCAGGAGACCGCCCGGAGGTTCGCCCCGGTGCCGACGGCGCACCACGGGCACCCTCCTACACACGTCGCCCCGGAGCTTCGCACCGCAGAGTACGTCTTCGTCCGGCACGACGCCCACCGGACACCACTGCGGCCCCCGTACGACGGGCCTTTCCGCGTGCTGGAGACCGGGGTGAAACATTTCACCCTGGACATCGGTGGCACTCCTGACCGGGTCTCCATAGACCGCCTCAAGCCGGCCCACCTCGACGTGGACCACCCACCGCCGGTGGCTCGGCCCCCGCGTCGGGGCCGCCCCCCTGCGGGCGGACCCCCGGCACCGCCCAGCCCCGCAGGCACGCCGCCCCCCGGTCCGGCACCCATCCCGGGTACAGCCGGGGGCATCCCACCTGGCATCCCTGCACCCCGGACGCCGCCGGTCGCCAGAGGGCGCTTCGGCCGGGTCATCCGTTTGCCCCGCAAACTGGCCCTCCGGGTGCGCGGGAATTCTGGGGGGGCGCGTGTGGCGGACACGAAAGCCCACTGGCGTGGTGACATCATTCCGCGCACCAATTGGGCGGCGGCCACGCCCGAGGGGTAGGCGTGGCCTCAGGATATACACCGGGCGCACAGCCCGGAGCGCGCCAGTGCTACAGTGACCTCTTTGGAATAAAGAACTATAAACTCACCGCGTTGTCCATTTCCTTCTTGGTAGCAAGTCACGCGCGTAGTACCGCGTGCTTCAGTACTTTTGTAAAGTCTTTCCCCAAAAATTGCTAAGCTGCCTAACTACATGAAAGATCATGGCAGAAAGATCATGGCAGAAAGGCCAAGTAAGAAATCAGCCATTAACCACACCAATTAAAAACCAACGGGACACTAAGCATCAAGTACTATCGCTGATAACAACGACTTGGTGAGCACACAAGCACAGGCAGGTTCATGAGGCCACGCCTCGAAGAGCAGTGATTGGTCCAGGATTTAATCGACAAAAGGAATGGTAAGATGAGGCTCGCTGATAGGAGCACAGACGGAGACATTGTGGGATGACATCAGAGCCTCAAATACAAAATAGTTGGAACGGCGGACATTTTCCTTTCTCGTTTTGGATCTGGTGGTGAACGGTCGTGTGCCAACCTCTTCTCGCTTCTTCTCGTTCTGGATCCATAGCGAACGGTCGCTATTGCTCTTGCGCAAGGAAGACATCGCGAACGGGTCATATTCCAACATCTTGCAATAGATGATGATGGAACAAATGAGGGGAATGATGAGGGGAATTGAGGAACGAATGGAAAATAATATGAGGGGATTGAGTGACAAAATTGATGGATTTAAAAGAGAAATTGAGGGTATATATGAGGGGAATGGGCGAGCGATTGGAGTACAAAATAGACTTGGCATTTAATATGGAATTTTTTTTTTTCTTTACTTGGGTTTACTTTCTGAACTCAGTATATCAATCTGGTGAGTCTATTTTACCCTTCGGTGATGTCTTTGTTGAAAGAACCACGTCACTGATTGTCTTTCGCAGCAAGAAGTCAATAACAAGATTATATCACAGGTGGTGTGACAAAATGTAAGGACAGGTACATTTGATGATTGGCTTCACAATCGGGTATATAAGGGTTGTTGCGTTCTGTATTAGTGGAAAACAACTGCTGCACACCTACAAAAGTTATTGCCGCTTCCTCTGGAGATGGTCCGTCAACTTGACAATGCTGGTTGTCATGGAGTGGTGGCTTTACGAAATTCTGGCATGAAACAGCGTGCTATTGCTCGGCAGTATGGCATCACTCAAGGTCAGGTGTCAAAGATCCTGAAACGAAATGCTCAGAGGGGTGTCCCTACTCCAATACCGAGGCCAGGACGACCCCGCAGAACCACAAGGAGGGATGATCGCCAGCTGCACCGGTTAGTCTGCAATGGCCGTACCAAGTCAGCTAATCGGCTTAGGGCTGAGTGGCAGCAACTGACAAATGTGCCTGTATCCAGAAGGTTAGTCAACCAACGACTGGTTCAAGCAGGCTATCGTGCCAGGCGTCCACTGAGAAAGCCACGCCTGACCAGACAACACAGCCAGCGCCGATTGCAGTGGGCCAGAGAGCACCGTCAATGGCAGCCAATGACACTGGAATCACGTGACCTTCAGTGACGAGTCTAGATTTCTGGTCTATCGTCAAGATGGCCGCGTCAGAGTGCGCAGACAAGTGCATGAAGCCCACAACGAAGATTGCATAGTGCCAAGAGTCCAAGCTGGAGGTGGTGGGGTGACGGCTTGGGCTGCTTTTCATGCAGGGGGCAAAACTGACCTGGTTGTTCTGAATGGAAACCTGAACCAGTTCAAGTACAGGGTCATTCTGGAAGAAACATTGCTTCCATTTGCTCGTGCAGCCTTTCGAGGAAACTTTGTCTTCCAAGTTGGCAATGCACGGCCTCATCGTGCTCGCATGATCCAACACTTTCTTGCTGACCGTGGTGTAGAGCATATGGAGTGGCCTGCCATGTCCCCGGATATGAATCCGATAGAGAACTTGTGGGCAGAATTAACGCGTCAAATCGACCACTTGGACCAGCAGCCGACCTCTGTGCGTGAATTGCAGCAGGCTATTGTCACTGCATGGCAAGCGATTCCTGTCCAAACCTCGGCAAATCTCGTGAACAGCATGCCTCAACGTGTACGTGCTCTCCTGAATGCTCGTGGGGGTTACACGAAGTACTGAACTGTAATTTTACTGTCCGTAATCCCAGTCATAATTTAGCTTTTGTTTTTGTTGAAAAAATGTTTGGCTAATGTGCAAAATAAAGAGATACTTCTGGAAAACGTACAGAAGTTTAACACAGTACTGTCCATGAATTGAGTTCGATATCAGTTTACATCACTTTCAAGGATCAATTTATTTACTTCGAAATGTCAAATGTGGTTTTTGTTTCTTTTAAAGGTCACATTAACAAAATCGAGAATAATTTCAACATAATTCCAATGAACTTTTGGTTCTAAGTCATCTTGAAAAGTAAGTTCACCCCCACAAAAAAAATATTCCATATTAAATGCCAAGTCTGTAAATGCTCAAACTGACAAAATTGATGGGTTGAAGGGAGAATGGAATGCCCAGAATGAAACAATTGTTGGTTGGACGAATGAATTAAAGGAAGAACAAAAGAATGAAATCGGGGCACAGGAGGTGGAATGTTTAGAAGTAAATAGGGCATGTCTCGAGGTAAATGGGAGAAACTCAAATTTAAATGGGGCATGTTTGGCTGAGAAAGACCTGGAAGGTTATCGGGCTAGTGTGGATGTCACAATGCAACAACAGGGAGAGTAATTTGAACTTGTGCAGCACCACGGCGGTTGTGCAGAGCAACAGGGGGTAAGAATATTAGAGGTCCGTGTAAACTGTAAAGGAACCAGACCGGGTGTGTATAGATGAAAACCTGTTGGGGCCAGAAGTGATTGGGGATGATAATGTGAATGATTTGACCCAGCGGCTGGATACCTTGGACAGTATCATCAAGGAAGAAATTGATTGAGTCCAAGAGAGTCTGGGGGATGAGGTGAGTCGGTCCGTCACATGTCCACAGGATGAGATTGAGGTGACCGAGGGGACCCTCACAACAAACCACGATTGGGTACCAGAGGCTCCGAAATTGGATACCCAGCAAGGGGGGGGGGGGGTATTTTGGCTCCGTGCTGAATTCGGAGATGGAAGAGTCGGGAGATAGAGCCTTGAAGAAACTGGTCCCCAGAGTGAATTTGGAACAGCTGCAGGGAGGGGCAGAGAAACCTAAGGAAGGGGTTGTCGCCTGCAGCTGCGGTTTGGCACACAAGGCCAAAAAATATATATATATATTTAAATTGAGATTTAAATGGGAATTTGATTTGGCGCAGCCTTGAAGGGAGAGGGTCCCCGGGCTGCAGAGTTTGGACCGGGAGAGGTCTTTGGGGTTGGCCTCGTGCAAAAGTTGCCCCTTTCAAAATTGGAATGTGCCAGCCAGCTGGGGGGTTGTGCTAGCAGGATTTGGACGTTGGGTCCGACCATGGGTGGCATGGTATGACCTGGGCCCCACAGGGGGTCTGGTGGAGTGTGGCGTCCCTTATCCTGCGGGCGCCGCCCGAGCGACTGTCTCGGGCCGACAGGGTCACTGGACCCTGGTGGGGGTTAAGACCTCCGGGGGTCCAGGGTGGTTTCTCACAGGTACCTGGTATGGCGTATGATGAGGACCACTAGGGGGAGGTGTTGTGGGCCGTGCTTTGGTGGTGGCACCACTGATGGCCAACACGGGCCTAATGTGGTGACCGACCAGGCTCTCCCTGATACTCTGGGACAGCCAGCATGTGATGACCTGCCATGCTGTGCTGGTCTATGGGCGCGGGTCGAACCGCATGGACAGGAATGATATAGCCCACTGGATACCTATTGGGGCATCTGTGGAACGTGATGGTGTGAGCATGATCTTCCACAGATAATCTGTAGTGATTTGTGGGCTCGGCTTGGGAAGAGAGCCATGGGATGGAATTGGGAATTTGGAACGAGCCGAGCATATGGGGCCATGCTCGGCTGGCAGGTGTATGGAGAAGCACCCTTATTTGGTGAAGATCGTGAAATGTGGAAAAATTGGCATGGGTATTCCGAGGGTTAGATGTCAATTTAAGGCTGAATTTTGTGAGGCCATGGTGGACACTGCACAGTGGCACCATTATTGATCCAGGTGTGTTGGACCAAAGTGTTGGAGGCCTGGACAAAAATGGATAGAGTAGGAGGACACAGCCTTCAACTCGCTATGGGGGTGACAGCGCCAATATTTGGGATGCAGGGTTGTGGAGATGTAGTTGGATAGTCTGGAGGTCAACGTAGTGCAGGGGACATGATGGTGATGCCACGCACTGCGACCATGCCCCCCACGTCAGAGGCCTTGTGAATGGCGGAGTTGGCAGCAGGTGCTTACCACATTGGCCAGCTGGGACTAGTGGAGTCGTGTTCCTCGCAGGGGGGCCGAAGGATGGATGGTGGGTCGCACCCTTATGGACGCCCATGGGCCATGTTGGCGTTTCGGCTGCTCAACTTATCCCGATGGCTCTGGAACGGTAGAGGGGCGGAGCTGTCATAGCCAAATGTTGTTGTTTTAGAACAGTTCACCGTTGGAGGCGGATCCACATACCTGCCAGTACAGTGGGGAGAAAAGAGAAATTTGGTGGAATTTGATAAGCCCTATGGGATAAATTTGGGATTCAGAAGGGTGGATGACACTCTTGGACCCGACTAACCTGCAACTACCTGCACATCAAGGTAAGGTAAGTGCTTTGAGGTGTACTGTCCCAGGCTTTGGTACTTGCTTATTTAAATTGGGACATGAGTAATTTTGAATTAGGTGAGAGTGATGGCATGGCCTTGCAAATTGGGAGCCCGTGGGGGCAGGTGAGAGTGACGGCATGGCCCGTGAGGGGATTGGTGTGTGTGCCACAAAGTGTCTTGTGGGTGGCGTTTGTTTATGTGTCGAGGTTTTGTGTTTCTGTGTGGTCGGGAGGATGGAGATTGAATTACGATTGAGTTATGTGTTTGTAACTTTAAAATGTGAATGGAGATTTCACATGGAAGCAAGCCATGGCAGGACCTTTTTGGTGACAGGATCTTCTCTGGAAATATGTGGTTGAGCATTAAATGGCAGCGGGGGAGGAAATGTTTTTGCGGATTTTGTGGTTGGGGAAGGTGTGTGTCTGTCTGCAGGTACGGATCAAGCTCTGGAGGAGCGGTGACTGCGGCCCCCTCTGCGGTAATTACCCCTAGCAACCAGTGGTGTCTGGAAATTGGGAGCCCGTCAGTGGTGGGGGTCTGTTTGGGCGCCCTGGGCTATGAGACTCCCGGCGACCCGGTGGGGCTGTATGGAAGCCTGAGGCGACAGAGCCTGGTGTGTGGAGCCCCCCCCCCCCTCCCCGACGGGACGACAGCGAAAGGAGCTGTTTGGCTGTCACAGGCCCAAGAGGTAAAGGGGGAGGGGGGGGATAAGTCGTGCGACTTGTTTTTGGGACTGCGACCACCACAGCCTGAAGCGCCCCCACCAACTTGCTGATACAGTACCTCCCCACTGCCGGGTAGAGACGCACACCCATGTTTTGACATCTCGGCCATGGTCCTGCAGGGGGGGGGGGGGGTGAAATACGTGCTTTGTGATGGGTGTGTGTTTTTGATGACTTTTGAAATGTGTATGAGTGGTTATGGGTTTGTGTTGAATGCTCCAACATTCTCCAAGTGCTCCAAGTCGTTATGGGTATGGGTTTGTGTTCCACTTTTTGAATGCTCCAAGTGGTTATGGGTATGGGTTTGTGTTCCACTTTTTTGAAATACCAACTTCTGTCCAGGAAGTCCTTGTGTTTTATACTTCTCCCTCCCCCCCCCACCCCCCCTTCCCATGCCTCCTCCCCCCGGGCCCTCTCCCTTCCACACATCTCCCTGCTCTCGGATGTTGTGTTTGTGTGCTTCCCCTTCTCTCCCCATCTTGTCTTCCGCTCCCTCTTTTTGGGTATTTTGTTTGTCTGGTTGATTTGTTTGTGAAGTAAATGTTAGCTCTTTCACGAGCCTCGATTCAGTATACAAAAAAAAAAAAAAAAAAAAAAAAAAAAAGAATAAATGAATGTGGGTGAAATCCACCGATCCATGTCACTCACTTGTAACACCAGGACAGGGCCCGCAGAAATTTGGGGGCGCATTGGGATGGCCCCACAGGTAACATTGAATCTTTTGGCATCCACAGGGGGGCGCGGTCTATAGGAAGGGGTTGTACAAATATTTTTATTGGAGTTTTAGAATTTTTGCAAGTTTTGGATACGTTTTGTGGTTAAGAGAGGTTTTTGCGTGTTGTTTTTTCTTCCACCCCAGGAGTTAGGAACGAGGAGTTCAATAATTTTGTAAGTATTTGAAATGTACATGGTTGTTCAAGGGGGTAGAACGGTAAGGAGAGTAGGGAAGTAGCTTCAGCTCACTTCCCACAGCCCTCCTGATTTATTTCATAGGCTGAGTAAGTGTGAGACAATAAGTGTTAAGACTGGAATGGTCGTGCCTGCAATGAACCTTGCGAGGCTAGGTGGGGTAATGATATGTAGAGACAGGTAGATTTGTGTATCATGCTCCGACTGTCGTGAAGAAGAAGAATCACCACCATGTAATAAGAAGAGAACCTGTTTAGCCCGGATGTCGGATGAAGTTGTATATTTGTCCCCATTACGAGGAATGGGGTATGTTAACTGGTTATAAGCATTATGTTAATTCCCCTGTTCGTCAAACCTCAGTAATTTACATCCTTTGTCTCTTTTGGCACCGCACCATAGACACTTGAATTGTAGGAATTGCCAATAGATTGCACTAAATAACAACAATAAAACCAACCGGAAGCCAGTTCTGAACACTGCCGATGGACACCCCCATCTACATTGCCACACATAGCTCGGGCAGACTGAGGAGACGCCCCAAGGAGCCGTGATTGGCCAGGGCGGAGCAAGAGGGCATCCACTGACTGGTAGAGAGAAGGAGGAGCAAGAAGCATCAAACCATTGGCAAGGCACGAAAGACGACGTCAGAAGGCAGCCTGCGCACTGACTGGTGGAGAGCTGGACGAGGTGGTGGTGGCCTGCGGGCATTAGTGGGGAAGCGCCGATGATGTCACGACCTGACATTAAAATAACTCTCAGACAGACATTTTCTCTCTCTTGTTTTTTTGCCCTCGACGACCTCTTGCTCCCTTGCTTCTTCTCCCTCGCGCTCTTGTGCTTGGACCGACCGTGTCGAAGACGCCACCGGGAGACGTGCAAAGGCAACGGGAACAGCCGCAGCCTGGGAACTGTGGTTCTCCGTGTGGACGACGCGTGGACGGGGCCAGTTGCAGCGTGACGAGGCCGGGGTGAGTGAGATGCCCAGCGAGGCCTAGCAGGGTGTGAACGAGCGGCCTGCGGCCTTCCTTCCTGCCAAGCACAGAGCCGCGTGTGGACGACATGCTTGGGGCCGACACCCTTCCTGATGAGATACACCAGCCAATCTGAGCTAAGTAGATTAAATAATCACAGCATTATTTTCCAACGTTATTTTATCCCTTCGTCTGTGTTTAAATCTGGTGTGGAGGATCCCGTTTGGAACTTCAGTTTCTTGTTATCGGCATTCCGTTTTCAATAAACCTGTTATTTTCTCCACATTTGAAAATCCCTTTTCATGCGAGTTTATTTTTCGCAGGTTGAAGACTGCCTGGCGGGATCACTCAGGTAAGCGCCTCAGCTTCCTCCCCTCCCCTTTCTTCCTCCCCCGTATATAGTAAAATCTACATTTGATCATCGCCTCTGAGTTAAAGCTCACTATTGGCCATTCTTGATCCCTGTGGTGTTCACCTGGGGAATCACACGACAATATATATATATGTATATATATATCTATCTATATACAGACTTGGCATTTAATATGGAATTTTTTTTTTTTTCTTGACTTGGGTTTACTTTCTGAACTTGGTATATCAATCTGGTGAGTTTCTTTTACGCTTCCGTGATTTCTTTGTTAAAAGAACCATGCCACTGATTGTCTTTCGCAGCAAGAAGTCAATAACAGGATTATATCACAGGTGGCGTGACAAAATGTACGGACAGGTACATTTGACGATTGGCTTCACAATCGGGTATATAAGGGTTGTTGCGTTCTGTATTAGTGGAAAACAACTGCTGCACGTCTACAAAAGTTATTGCCGCTTCCTCTGGAGATGGTCCGTCAACTCGACAATGCTGTTTGTCATGGAGTGGTGGCTTTACGAAATTCTGGCATGAAACAGCGTGCTATTGCTCGGCAGTATGGCATCACTCAAGGTCAGGTGTCAAAGATCCTGAAACGAAATGCTCAGAGGGGTGTCCCTACTCCAATATCGAGGCCAGGACGTCCACGCAGAACCACAAGGAGAGATGATCACCAGCTGCACCGGTTAGTCTGCAATGGCCATACCAAGTCAGCTAATCGGCTTAGCGCTGAGTGGCAGCAACTGACAAATGTGCCTGTATCCAGAAGGCTAGTCAACCAACGACTGGCTCAAGCAGGCTATCGTGCCAGGCGTCCCCTGAGAAAGCCACGCCTGACCAGACAATACAGCCAGCACCGATTGGAGTGGGCCAGGGAGCACCGTCAATCGCAGCCAGGACACTGGAATCACGTGACCTTCAGTGACGAGTCTAGATTTCTGGTCTATCGTCAAGATGGCCGCGTCCGAGTGCGCAGACAAGTGCATGAAGCCCACAACGAAGATGGTATAGTGCCAAGAGTCAAAGCTGGAGGTGGTGGGGTGACCGTTTGGGCTGCTTTTCATGCAGGGGGCAAAACTGACCTGGTTGTTCTGAATGGAAACCTGAACCAGTTCAAGTACAGGGTCATTCTGGAAGAAACATTGCTTCCATTTGCTCGTGCAGCCTTTTGAGGAAACTTTGTCTTCCAAGATGACAATGCATGGCCTCATCGTGCTCGCATGATCCAACACTTTCTTGCTGACCGTGGTGTAGAGCATATGGAGTGGCCTGCCATGCCCCCAGATATGAATCCGATAGAGAACTTGTGGGCAGAATTAACGCGTCAAATCGACAACTTGGACCAGCAGCCTACCTCTGTGCGTGAATTGCAGCAGACTATTGTCGCTGCATGGCAAGCGATTCCTGTCCAAACCTTGGCAAATCTCGTGAACAGCATGCCTCGACGTGTACGTGCTCTCCTGAATGCTTGTGGGGGTTACACGAAGTACTGAACTGTAATTTTACTGTCCGTAATCCCAGTCATAATTTAGCTTTTGTTTTTGTTGAAATTTTTTTTGGCTAATGTGCAAAATAAAGAGATACTTCTGGAAAACGTACAGAAGTTTAACACAGTACTGTCCGTGAATTGAGTTCGATATCAGTTTGCATCACTTTCAAGGATCAATTTATTTGCTTTGAAATGTCAAATGTGGTTTTTGTTTCTTTTAAAGGTCACATTAACAAAATCTAGAATAATTTCAATATAATTCCAACTAGAACGGGCACTCGGTAGAGCGCATACCTTCGCCGCAGCTACTGTTCTGTACTTGGCATGGGAGTGTAGGGAACAGAACAGTGAACAGTTTGGTGCTGATTTCATGCAAATCGGATAAGAATTGACCGAGTTATGACAAAAAACGCACATTTTGCAAGGTCGTGACCCCCCTGACCTTTGACCCCCAACCGCTAACAAGGGTAATGTCTTCACTGGGTCATGTCGTATATCACAAGATCGGGCATTGAATTCTGAACATTTTGGCATTAGTTGCATGCCAATTGGATAAAAATTGACCGCGCTATGGTAAAAATACGATTTTGACCTTTTCGTGACCTTGACCTTGACCTTTGACCCGATTGCTCCCAAAATCTAATCAAATGTGTCCCGTATAATAACCAATCATCCCACCAAATTTCATGCAATTCGGTTGAATACTTTTTGAGTTATGCGAATAACATACACACACACACACACACAGACATACAAATAAATACACAGCGATCAAAACATAACCTTCCGCTTTTGCGAAGGTAATGAACTTTTGGTTCTACGTCATCTTGAAAAGTAAGTTCACCCCCACAAAAAATATATTCCATATTAAATGCCAAGTCTGTATATATCTATATATATATCGAAATATCTATATATCTATATATCTATATCTATATATATATAAATATCTATATATCTATATATATATTGTTGCGAATATGGAATTTGGCCTCCATATCCGCTTGTAAATATTCCCCTATTTTCTCCAATACTCCCCAACTTTCCCCAATCCCCCATTCCCTAGTCCCATTGCATGTAAACAACAATCAGTAGAGCCGACCTTCCCCTTATTCCCCCATTAAATGTCGTGCCCAGGTCCACCGCACCACACGTAGACAACTTTCGGACATCTTCCTAGTTATTCTTAATCTATGTCAGTTAAGGCCTCGTTTCCATTAATTATGACTCTTCGTTGCACCAGAATGTGATTAAATGGCATCAGTAGTGAGTTTAGGACCTTTCCCATACCTCCTCCCATCTTCTTCCCCAAACAACAACAATAACAACAACTACAACAACAATTACAACTACAACTACGACTACAACAACAGAGGGGCGGGGAGTGTGCGTCCTCACACCGGCTCGGTTACCCGCCATGACCATGCGCTCCACGGCGTTACCCCGAAGGGGCTGGCTGTCAGCTCCTCGTCAGGGGCGGAGCCAGTAACCCCCCCACGCACCCAATGAGAAGCAACGTGCCGATTCCATCTGGGGCGGCGCTAACGAGCCGAGGGCGTGTCACTCGCCGCCGGATATACGCGGCCCCGCGCCGGATGTGACGTCAGATGCGCCTCAGCTTGGAGAGAGAAGCCACCGCCACCCCCAGCGCGACGATACCTCCCCGCATCTTTGGACCGGACCGGACCGTACTGTACCCTGCCCCGAGCCCAGGAGGACCTGGAGCCATCGATACCCGCTTTCCTGTCATCAACCCCCGTGTGAGTCAGCCGTTGTCCCGTTTGTCTGTCGTCTGTCCGGGGTTAATATAAGAGTGTGTCTAAGTGCCTGTCTTTCTGTGATTATACCTCTAGCCCCTGTAATCTGACCTTTCCGTACGAATATAATCTCCTCCGGAGGTCTTGAGAATTGAAACATTGGTGTCGTATTGTGTTATTGTAATCCAGCCGGGTGTCTTCTTTTTCTTATTGAGCCAGCATCGCGCGACTAGTCAACGTTCGGGCACAATCGGGTAACTTGTGCAGACGTGGTCATACCATAAAACCGCTCGGTAAATAACATCCAAGCCACGTCTGTAACAATTGGTGTCAGGAGTGGGATTCGAGGCCCGACCAAATTTTGAAAGAAAAAAAACGAATAGAGGAAAAAAAAAAATTTGGTCAAAATTTGGAGCGGCCGAAATTTGTTTTGTTTTACAAAACCCGAATTTTGAAAGTCGCGCTATGGCGGATCAAGACGGCTGGGGTCCGGTAGGGGAGAGTGAAGCAGGGTCGGTCCAGGACCAAATTGAGACACGTGAGGAGAGCGAAACAGCGGGGGTAGCAAACGCACAAAATGGCGCCTCGCTGGTCACCGCGCCCGCGACCGTAGCAGCGCCGCCGATGGATTGGGGCCTATTTATGGAACAAATAAAGGCGCTCATGGTCCAGACAAGTGAAGACCTGAGGAATGACTTGGGAAACCAAATGGGGGTAATGGGGAACCGGATGGATGCTCAGGGTGAGCGATTGGAGGGCCAAATGGGGGTAATGAGGGACGAAGCGAGGGGTACCGGTGAGGGGTTAGACAATAATTTTAAGGGATTAGACAAGAAATTTGGAAAGTTAGACGACAAATTTGAGGGGTTAGACAACGGGATAAAAGAGGTGAAACATGGGTTAACGGGGGTAGAAAATAGAATGGCTGCCCAGGAGAATCAGATAGAGGGAGTGAAAAATGGGTTAGAGGGGTTAGAAAACAGTATGGAAGGCAAATTGAGGGACATGAGGGACCAAGCGGAAAGGGAAGTTAAACAAATGGAGCAGCAGATAGAGGGGGTCAGAATGGGGGTAGAAACCAAACTGGATGCTCACAGGGAGGAAATGGAGCAGATGAGGGTGGCATCTGGGCAGGAGATGCAAGTGATGGGAGAGGAGATCAGAAGAGGAGTGAGTGAGGAGGTCGGAGGAGTGCGCGAGGAGGTGAGGCACTGTAAGGAGCACATGGAGAAAGAGGTGAGAAAGGGGACTGTAAAGTTACAAGGGGGCATAGAGGTCCTGACGCAGGAGGTGGAGCAGCTGACGGTGGGACAGACGGAGTTAGTGGAGCAGGTTCAAAGGAACACTGCGGTATTAGGAGGGTTAAAAGCGACACAAAACGACATAAAAAACGACTTGATAGCGACAAAGAGGCAGTGTCAGACGGTACGTGAGGGACTGACAACGAGGTTGGACGAGGTGATAGAGGTAATGGAGACGAAGGACCGGCAGGTGAGGACGCACCTGGAAACGGTCAAGGTAGCCTTAGAGGATGAGCTTGAGGAGACGTACCGGGGAATAAAAGAGGTGAGGCACAAATTAGAAGAAGTGGAAGAAGGGGTGAGCGAAATTAAGAAGCGACGGAGAGGGGATAAAAAAGAGATAAAAGAGGAGATAAAAGAATTGGTCCAAAGTCTGTGTTTGGATCGTGATGTGCTCGTTAACCGGATGAGGGATTCGCAGGTGATGGAGGAGAAGCGAAGAGGAAGAGGACCCGGTGTAAGTGGTGACCAATATGGTCGTGCGTATGATGCGCCAGGGGATTTCAGGAGTTTGGGGGTCGAGATGGACCCGGGTGTTCGTGAGAGGCCGTTGGTGAAGTGTGCGACAGGTCTGGTGTGCGAAAAAGGAGGTGTGCAAGAAAGTCCGACTCTGGGGTGTGTGAGGAAAAAGTGTGTGCCAAGGAGTGAGGGTGCTGGCGAGAGTGAGTCGGTCGTAGCGCGTGTGCGAGGGAGCACATGGAAGCGTGGTGTGGTGAGTCAGAGTGTTACAGAGGGTGTGACGGGAGAGTGTGCGCGAGAAAGGTGTGTGACGGACAGGTGCATGAGGAAAGAGTGCGCTGTCAGAAGTAAGGAAGAGTGTCCACCTGTGGTGAGTGTTACAGAGGGTGTAACGGGAGAGTGTGCGCGAGAAAGGTGTGTGACGGACAGGTGCATGAGGAAAGAGTGCGCTGTCAAAGGCAAGGAAGAATGCACACCTGTGGTGAGTGTTACAGAGGGTGTGACGGGAGAGTGTGCGCGAGAAAGGTGTGTGACGGGCAGGTGCACGAGGAAAGGGTGCGCTGTCAAGAGAAAGGGTGAGTGCGCTGTCAAGAATGGAGGTGAGAGTAGTGAGAGTGACAAGGAGAGTGAGTTAGTTGTGACAGGTGAGCGAGGATGTACACCTGGGATGGAAGGATGCACACCTGGAATGGTAGAGCGTGAGTGGGAATGCACGCTGGAATTGGTAGTGAGGCACGTGGTTGGGTGTGCGAATGAGGGCACACCTGTGATTGTCACCGAGGAGGTGACCGAGGAGGGGGTGCGAAGAGGTGTATTGGTGAGGTGTGCGAGCAACGAATGTGTGCCACAGTGTTCGGTGGTCAGGTGTGTGACCAAGGCTGTGAGTGGAATGAGAGTACCTGGGTGTGTAAGGAAAGGTACGACGAGGAGCATGGAGACGGCTGGATGTGTGAGCAAGGAACGGGCTGCGGGGTGTAAGCGTCTAGGTGAAGCATCGACGTTAAACGGGTTAGAGGTTAGAGCGACTTTTAGCCGAAGCGGGCCCTCGGTGCGTGCTGGGCCTCGCTTTGAACGGCCGCGTCCGTGCTCCACTAGGCGGAGCGGGCAGCTGGATAGAAAGGGTCGTCATGGCGACCACTTTTTGGTGAGACGTGCCGGCAGGTCGAGAGCGGGACATTGGATGGCTCCGTGCCGAGAAGGTGCGTGGGATCTCGGGCCGGGTAAACCTCCGTCCCTGCACCGAGTACCGGACGTGTCCAGCCGCTGGCACAAAACAACCAGCATCCATTGCTTGGCTTTACGAAGCCGGGCTTTGGACAGGGATTGGCGCACCGAGAGGTATTAGTGAGTAGACTGGGTGATGAGGTTAGTGTTTTGGACCCAAAATTAGAGAAAAACTAAATTTGATGATTGGCAAAGGATTGGCAGTAGTGATTGGCAGATGATGGGCAGTGATTGGCCAAATTTTTGATTTGTTGAAATTTGATGTGCAAAATTGGTAGTGAGAGACCCCCGATGTGGTGGGATGGCAAATCCACCATCCCTCACAGGTGTGGGGCAAAGGAGCAATAGCTTATGGGGTGTATGGCAGTGAAAACTAGCCCGGGTGGGTTAGGATATTGTGTGTAGGGATCTAGAGAAGATGACCTTAGGTAACGTTAAGATTAGTTAGTGACTGATACCTGTAGTGGGGACGCAGGTAGATTAGTATGGATGATAATGACGAGGGAGCGGGGGACGCAGGTAGATTAGTATGGATGATAATGACGAGGGAGCGCAATAGTTTAAAGGGACGACTGGGAAGCGCAAGTTTCAGAAGGGAGTAGTTAGCTGAGATGATGCCGTGTTTGTGAGAATTGAACAGGTGTGATTGCACAGGTGTGCAACTGGACAGGTGTGTGGAGCAGTGTATGAGTAGTGAGTGTGTGGATCAGCGCGAATGCGCTTGGGGAGAGAAGGGTGCAGGTGGCACCAGGTGTGAGAGCACAGGTGTGCAGGTACAGGTGTGTGGAGAGAGTTGGAGTGAGTGGTACGGAGTGGTGTGCATGGTGCGAAGGTGTGGATGGGGGAAGAGTAGACCCCTTTCACGAGTACCCGGGGCGGGTAGTGTAAGTGTTAGGTAGAGGGTGCAGGTAAATTGTGGTTGGATATTGGCATTTGTGGTGCGGTTGCAGAATGGTGTTGTGAATGGGTGCATTAGTGTTGTGGAAATGGCTGGGCGTGTAGCCTGTTAGTGTGTGTAGTTGGTTGGGCACTCCACCACTGTGAGGATGTCGGCCAGGTGAGGCCGCAGGTGGGCTCTGGGAGCCGGTAGTTGTGAGTGGGTGCCTGAGGATCCCGGGTGTGGATCGGGCAGCCCAGTGCCAGAGAGGGCACGGAGTGGGGAGAGAGCCAGAGGGCCTTCCCCTGGTAGTTAGGTTAGGGTAAGGAGCAGGTAAGCTCAGAGGCAACTGCAGTGGTGGAGGTGTGCAGGTGGGTAGACCCACTGGGAGAGGTACACGTCGCAGCCCAGAAATTGTACGAGGGCACCGGGAGATGAATCGGGGGAGTGAGACCCTAAATTGAAGAGCACCACAGTTTGGCCAATGGGAATTGGTTTTTAGAACCCATAGTGTAAGAGGGCCAATGGTTTGGCCGGAGAAAGACCCCGGGTAGTGTAAAGTTGTTAAAGTCATTTAGGCGATAGTTAGGATTGATGAACCTGTCGCACCATACGCAGCCACTTACCTGTGGTGATGATGATGACTCCACACCTGTGTTTTCTTTGTTTTGTGCAGGAAATGAGATAGCTGTGAGGATTTGTGAGACGCATCACGACGTGGATGAGACATTGGGGTGATTCCATCTCTCCCTCCCTAGGAGGGACTGATGATGAATTGGTAATGGCAAATTTTGATGAGAGTTGAAAATGGCAAATTTGATTGGTTAGGAGGGAGAGAAGACGAATTTGGTTTATGGGAGGAACGGGGAAGACAGTAGGGATGTTTGTTGATTTGTAAAGTAGATGTTTATGGGTAGTGTTGTGTTGTGTGGATACAGTAAGGGGTAAGGGAGGGGCCATGTAGGTTACCTGGTGGGGGGGGGGCGTACGATAGGAACGTACCTGTCTCACCTGGTTCCCATGTGCCCCCAGTGTGCATTACCTTATATTGCGTGCACTTTTGCGCCCTTACCACCTTACTCACTTGGTTCTTCTTTTGTCTCCCACCTCCGAGGATCTGGCTTTGGGGTAGAGAGAGAGGAGAGAGAGGTGCTGGCTGCGCAGTTGTGGGCCTGCACTTTCGCTGTTTGCTGCCGGGATCGATACACCATATGGACCGCAATGTTTGTGGCCACCCACAATGGACCGCAGTTCGTTTGCGGCCAAGCACCACCCGGGGATGGACCTATGGGTCAACGTGGCACCTATGCCATAAAGGTGAACCACTGTTAATTAACACCACTGAAGGCCACACGAAGAGCAAGAGACACCTGCAGGGTTAGGGGTTGTCGAATTTATTTTTATTCCAATGAACAATGGTGACTGCACCGATTGGTGGTGGGGTGGTGCTTTTGATGCTCGGGAAGGGTGCTCTGCACGTTATTAAAGGCCGTCGGCCACAGAGCACTCGTGGGTTGGTGTATCGATGTTGGCAAGCGCGCTCTCTCTATGCATAACATCTGCATGTGTTCCTCCAAAAACAGGTCCTGGATCGTAGTGTAAATAGCAGCGTAGTCTTGTAAATAATGCTCCCTACCGGCTGTATGTTTAGTTTGAGGATTCTTTCCGGATTCGGTTATCCTGTGGGTGTGTTTCTGTGAGGAGAAGGGTGCAACGTCGCAGGGGGACATATTTACTCATTTGTGAATATCTGTAAAACTGTCGCACTCAGGGTAGAGTTAATAGTAGAGGGAACTACATTGCGTGCCACACTAAAGTAGGTAAAAATTTATCGGGTCGGGACGCCCCGAGGGTAGAGAAGGGTGCAATGTTGCGAATATGGAATTTGGCCTCCATATCCGCTTGTAAATATTCCCCTATTTTCTCCAATACTCCCCAACTTTCCCCAATCCCCCATTCCCTAGTCCCATTGCATGTAAACAACAATCAGTAGAGCCGACCTTCCCCTTATTCCCCCATTAAATGTCGTGCCCAGGTCCACCGCACCACACGTAGACAACTTTCGGACATCTTCCTAGTTATTCTTAATCTATGTCAGTTAAGGCCTCGTTTCCATTAATTATGACTCTTCGTTGCACCAGAATGTGATTAAATGGCATCAGTAGTGAGTTTAGGACCTTTCCCATACCTCCTCCCATCTTCTTCCCCAAACAACAACAATAACAACAACTACAACAACAATTACAACTACAACTACGACTACAACAACAGAGGGGCGGGGAGTGTGCGTCCTCACACCGGCTCGGTTACCCGCCATGACCATGCGCTCCACGGCGTTACCCCGAAGGGGCTGGCTGTCAGCTCCTCGTCAGGGGCGGAGCCAGTAACCCCCCCACGCACCCAATGAGAAGCAACGTGCCGATTCCATCTGGGGCGGCGCTAACGAGCCGAGGGCGTGTCACTCGCCGCCGGATATACGCGGCCCCGCGCCGGATGTGACGTCAGATGCGCCTCAGCTTGGAGAGAGAAGCCACCGCCACCCCCAGCGCGACGATACCTCCCCGCATCTTTGGACCGGACCGGACCGTACTGTACCCTGCCCCGAGCCCAGGAGGACCTGGAGCCATCGATACCCGCTTTCCTGTCATCAACCCCCGTGTGAGTCAGCCGTTGTCCCGTTTGTCTGTCGTCTGTCCGGGGTTAATATAAGAGTGTGTCTAAGTGCCTGTCTTTCTGTGATTATACCTCTAGCCCCTGTAATCTGACCTTTCCGTACGAATATAATCTCCTCCGGAGGTCTTGAGAATTGAAACATTGGTGTCGTATTGTGTTATTGTAATCCAGCCGGGTGTCTTCTTTTTCTTATTGAGCCAGCATCGCGCGACTAGTCAACGTTCGGGCACAATCGGGTAACTTGTGCAGACGTGGTCATACCATAAAACCGCTCGGTAAATAACATCCAAGCCACGTCTGTAACAATATTATATATCTATATATATATAAATATCTATATATATATATGTCTATATATCTATATATATATAAATATCGATATATATATATCTATATATCTATATATATATATATATATATCTATATACAGTATATATATATATATATATATATATATATATATATATATATATATATATATATATATAAATATATATATATATATATATATATACAGTGAACCCTCGTTTATCGCGGGGGTTACGTTCCAGAACCCCCCGCGATAAACGAAAATCCGCGAAGTAGCGACCATATTTTTTTTTTTTTTTTGTTATATATTTTAAAGCATTATGAACTCCCCACACTCTTATTAACCTTTCCCATACTCTTATAAACACTTCCTATACTCTTAAACACTTTTTACACTCTTAAACATACGTAATTTTAACAACATATAAAATTCTAATGGGTACTCACCATTGAAGATACTGTAGCTACCCATGGGTTCCCCAAGCAAGACCAGCATCAGAATCTCCTTGCTCCAGCCGGTGACGTCACCGGCGGGGATTCCCGGCGCGAGAGTGGCTGGTCACGTGACCGCTAAAGCGTGCCGCGCTTTGTGGGTATAATCAGCTACACCTGTTGATCACGTGACCACCGATTCACCGAAGCACGCCACGCTTGAGAGGCGTGGCTTTCGGTTTCTGGTTGTGCTTTATAATGCAGCCCGATAAATGGGCTTTTCAGTGTTCCCGAGTTGGTTTTGAGAATAAATATCTTCTCGGACGAGTTTGTGTCTTGCCCGTCATTTCGTCCGTATCAAGCAAGAGCCCCGGCTCTTCAATACTACAACTTGCGTGATGAAGATGATGATGAATTAGCTGTGCAGTACTGATGACGATGAAGGTGATGACGATGATGAATGTACTGGCGTTTTCCATACGCACGACTCTTTGTCTACCCTTCTACTGTACACTATGTACAGTATTTTATTTCTTGTAATATGTTTTAAATACTGTATTTTTCTTATTTCTTTACGTTTTTTAATTTTTTAGGCTAGAAAATGCTTATTTTACCACAAAAATATTTAAAATAATAGTATATAAAAATACATTTATACCGCAAAATCCCGCGATATAGCGAAAAATCCGCGATATAATTTTACATATACTAGCGAGAAAAAACCGCGATGTACCGAATCCGCGAAAAGTGAACCGCGATATCGCGAGGGATGACTGTATATATATATATTGTTGCGGATATGAGGATTGTGGTTTTTTTTATTGTGTTGTATTGTATAGTAAATTGTTGTAAATATCACCCTCTGTAAAATGTAATGATTCCTTGTAAATACCTCCGTAGTGTGAAGGTCAAAGGGCGTCTCGGTAGTTATTCCATAAACACCACATTGCAGGACACGATAAAACCCTTGTTCAGTAGCTTATATCTTATTATGTGTCTTAGGGTAAGGCTGTGTCTCCCATTAATTTAAATACTCCATTGCACCAAGTGAAATAAGAGTAGATCCCCTTTCATTTCATTTCAATGGCCAACTGCATTTTGGGCGGTTTTCTTCAACCACCATTGGCCACGAGGCAGGGTTGGGAAAGAAGGGCGTGTCTCCACCTCGTCATAGAGGGGAGGAGTGAGCCAGCCCCGAACAACCAACCGAGCACGAGGGGTTTGGTTTGAGAGGGCGGAGGAAGAGCGTTTGGGGGAGGTTCGCAAAGGTTGAGGGGCGGGGCCTATATAACCCGCCGCGGGGTGTCCCCCAAGCAGATGGGCTGGAGAGAAGTGAGAGAAAGGCTGAGCTGAGCTGCGTGGAGAGGTACACGAAAAGGAAGGGTCCAAGAGAAAGCCGAGGAGCTTTTACGAAGCAAGCTACACGAGAGATACAGCAGAGGAGTGCAGCCCCGTTTCAACCAGCCGCGTGAAGCCCTGACGGTGTGCGCTGTAAAGCGGATTACAAGGAGCCGCCGGCCCCCCGCTTCCCGCCCGGAGTGGACCCGCTCGCTGTGCCCTGTAATCCCACCTGCTCATCCTTTCCAGCCATTCCTGCCCGCAAGTTCCCCATTTTGCCAACGTGAGTTTGTTTTGTTTGTTCTGTCCTGGGTAGTAAACTAAGTCAGTATAAGCTAGTAATTTGCACTGTGTCACCTGCGTCTCATGTCCCCTGGAAATAAACGTGACTGCTTTCTTTTTGCTTATGTGTGTAAATAATAATAAACCCAGTTACTCTTCTGTACGTCTTCTTCCTCTTTGCATTCGGTCGCTTTAGAGTTTTCCCACATTGAGTAGCTGTGGCGCGATACGGCCAACGTTTGGGTAAATCGGGTGAATCGGGGAAGAACTGTTCGGCCGCGGTTATACCTCCGCTCGGTAAAAATACAGAGGATGTAACGGAAGCATGCATGCCTGTGGTGAGTGTTACAGAGGATGTAACGAAAGGGTGTACACTTGTGGTGAGTGTTACGGAGGAAGTAATGAGAGAGTGTGCGCAAGAGGATGCGCGAGAAAGGTGTGTAACGGACGGGTGCATGAGGAAAGAGTGCGCTGTCAAGAGTGAGGGTGAATGCACGCCTGTGGTGAGTGTTACAGAGGATGTAACAGGAGAGGGTGCGCGAGAAAGGTGTGTAACGGACAGGTGCATGAGGAAAGAGTGCGCTGTCGAGAGTAAGGGTGAGTGTGCTGTCAAGAGTGGTGGTGAAAGTAGTGAGAGTGACACGGAGCGTGAGTTGGTTGTGACAGGTGAGCGAGGATGTACACCTGGAATGGAAGGATGCACACCTGGAATGGTAGAGCGTGTGTGGGAATGCACACTTGAGTTGGTCGTGAGGCACGTGGTTGGGTGTGCGAGTGAGAGCACACCTGTGATTGTCACAGAGGAGGTGACCGAGGAGGGGGCACGAAGAGGTGTGTTGGTGAGGTGTGCGAACGACGAATGTGTGCCAAGGTGTTCGGTGGTCAGGTGTGTGACCAAGTCTGTGAGCGGAATGAGTGTACCTGGGTGTGTAAGAAAAGGTGCAATGACGAGGAGCATGGGAACAGCTGGATGTATGAGCAAGGAACGGGCTGCGGGGTGTAAGCATGCAGGTGAGGCATCGACGGTAACCGGGTTAGCGGTTAGAGCGACTTATAGCCAAATCGGGCCCTCGGTGCGCGTCGGGCAGCTTCGCGTGCCGCGAGGACCAGCGGGGATCCGAACCACGGCGGGTTCGAAAGGACCGCCGTACGCGATCCACGCTGGCATCGCTTTGAACGGCCGCGTCCGTGCTCCACTAGGCGGAGCGGGCAGCCCGATAGGAAGGGTCGTCATGGCGACCCCTTTTTGTTGAGACATTTCGGCAGGTCGAGATCGGGCCATGGGATGGCTTCGTGCCGAGGTGGTGCGTGGGATCTCGGCCCGGGTAAACCTCCTTCCCTTCACCGAGTGTCGGACGTATCCAGCCGCTGGCACCAAACAACCCGCATTCATTGCTCGGCTTTACGAAGCCGGGCTGTAGAAGTGAATTGGCGCACCGAGAGGCATTAGTAAGTAGACTGTAATGATGAGGATAGTGGTCTGGACCCGAAATTAGAAAAACAAAATTTGATGATTGGCATAGGATTGGCAGAGTGATGATTGGCAGAGGATTGGTACAGTGATTGGCAGATGATTGGCAAATTTTTGATTTGTTGAAATTGGACAAGCAAAATTTATAGTAAGAGATGCCCCATGTGATGGGATGGCCAATCCACCATCCCTCACAGCAGGGGGGCAAAGGAGCACTAGAATTATGGGGTTTATGGCAGTGAAAACTAGCCCGGGTGGGTTAGGATAAATCGTGTGTAGGGCCCTAGAGATTGAAATTAGATAACGTTAAGATTAGTTAGTGACAAGGATACCTGTAGTGGGGACGCAGGTAGATTAGTGTCGATGATAATGACGTGGTATGTGCTTAGTTTAAAGGGAAGACGGGGAGCACTAAGTTAGCAGGGCAACAGGTAGTTGAGATGATGCCGTGTGAGTGTTGGAGGTGTATTCAAGTGTATCGAGCAGTGTGTGAGGAACAGGTGGCACCAGGTGTGATTGCACAGGTGTGCAACAACAGGTGTATGGAGAATGGTTGTGTGAAATACATGGAGAGTGGAGTATATGGAGTATTGGAATGGATGGTCGTGGAGTGAGTATGGTGGAAACTATGGAGTGGAGTGGATGGTGCGAAGGTGTGAGTGGGGGAAGAGTGGACCCCCATCACGAATACCCGGGGCGGGTAGTGTAAGAGTTAGGTAGAGGGTATAGGTAAATTGTGGTTGGATATTGGCATCTGTGGTGCGGGTGGAAGAATGGTATTTGGATGGGTGCATTAGTGTTGTGGAAATGGCTGGGCGTGTAGCCTGTTAGTGTGTGTAGTTGGTTTGGGCACTCCACCACTGTAAGGATGTCGGCCAGGTGAGGCCGCAGGTGGGCTCTGGGAGCCGGTAGTTGTGGATGGGGCCCGAGGATCCGGAGGACGGACCCGGGTAGCCCAGTGCCAGAGGGCACCAAGGGGTGACAGAGCCAGGAGGGGCCTTCCCCAATTAGATAGGTTAGGGTGAGGAGCTAGGTAAGCTCGGGTGGCAACTGCAGTGGTGGAGGTGTGCAGGTGGGTAGACCTGCTGGGAGAGCTACACGTCACAGCCCAGAAATTGTGCAAGGGCACCGGGAGATGAATCGGGGGAGTGAGACCCCAAATTGAGAAGCACCACAGTTTGGTCAATGGGAATTGGTTTTTAGAACCCATTGTGTAAGTTGGCCAATGGATTGGCAGGGAAAGACCCCGGGTAGTGTAAAGTGTGTTAAAGTCATTTAGAGGATAGATAGGATGAAGGATCTCCTTGCACCATCTGCATCCACTCACCTGAGATGACGTACCTCCACACCATGCCAGGTTGTTTGATTATTTTTGATGCAAATGTTTGGAATGTGAGACGCATCATGACGTGGGTGTGACATTGTGCTTGATGTTCCATCTCTTCCTCCTTATGAGGATTGATGACGAATTGGGTGATGGCAAATTTTGGCTCGAGGGATTGTGGTGACGAATTTGGTGTAAGGGAAATAAGGGGAAGACGTGACAGTAGCGAAGGATTTGTAAATGTGTAGATTGTTGTACATATGGGGTAAGGGCAAGGGTAGTGTAGGTGACAGGGGGGGTGACGTACGGTAGGGACGAGCTTTCTCATTTCGCTCTCCGTACGCATTTCGCCTTGCATTGCCTTATTGATGTGTACCCTTGTGACCTTACCCCTCACTCATTTGTCTTGTCCCCCTTTTGTCTGCCACATGACCTGTGCGCCATTGGGCGCCGAGGGGAGCGTGCGTGAGTCGGCCATTGTGCGCCCGGAACTCTCAGAACCAGCTGTCTGCATCGATGCACCACATGATGGACCACATGTCTGTGGCCGAGCACCACTTATGGACCCCATGGGTTGGGGCATGGCCGCTCTGCTGGAACCGGCCATGACGGCCCGAAATCTTGCTGGCGGACCTTGGCCACAGGGCACCGATGCCCCACAGGTGAACCACACGTAGTCGGCCCTGTGGGCCATAAAAATTTTTTAAAAAATGGACACGTTGGGTGCATTTCGTTTTGATGCAAATAGGCCGCCAGCAAAGGAAAAAGACAACATCTGGAAGAAAATAATAATAGCCAGCAGAGGGAGCCGAAGAGCAAGAGACCACCTGCAGGGTTAGGGGTTGTTGATTTTATTTTTATTGAACATTGATGAACTATGGTGACTGCACCGATGGGTGCTTGAGGGTGTTTTGGTGCGTTTTGAGTGCTTTCATGGTGCGTCGATGCAGAGCAGACTGTCTCCCCCCCCCCCCCCCCCCCCCCAGAAAGAACAATCACAGGTCCTGGGTTAGTCTTGTAAATAAAAGTAGCGTCAATTGTAAATAATGCTCCCCACCGTCAGTGTGTAGTTTGAAGACCATTCCGCAATTCGGTTAACTGTGGGCGTGAGTCTGTTAGGCAGGGTGCAATGGAGCAGCGGGACACATTTATTTATGTTTTAAAACTGTCGCACTCAGGGTCAGGTTAAAAGTAGAGGGAACTACACCTACGTGTCACACTAAATTAAAGTTGTAGGCCCGGGCCGTGCCTAAGAGGAGGAGGCTGCAGTGTTGCGGATATGAGGATTGTGGTTTTTTTTATTGTGTTGTATTGTATAGTAAATTGTTGTAAATATCACCCTCTGTAAAATGTAATGATTCCTTGTAAATACCTCCGTAGTGTGAAGGTCAAAGGGCGTCTCGGTAGTTATTCCATAAACACCACATTGCAGGACACGATAAAACCCTTGTTCAGTAGCTTATATCTTATTATGTGTCTTAGGGTAAGGCTGTGTCTCCCATTAATTTAAATACTCCATTGCACCAAGTGAAATAAGAGTAGATCCCCTTTCATTTCATTTCAATGGCCAACTGCATTTTGGGCGGTTTTCTTCAACCACCATTGGCCACGAGGCAGGGTTGGGAAAGAAGGGCGTGTCCCCACCTCGTCATAGAGGGGAGGAGTGAGCCAGCCCCGAACAACCAACCGAGCACGAGGTGTTTGGTTTGAGAGGACGGAGGAAGAGCGTTTGGGGGAGGTTCGCAAAGGTTGAGGGGCGGGGCCTATATAACCCGCCGCGGGGTGTCCCCCAAGCAGATGGGCTGGAGAGAAGTGAGAGAAAGGCTGAGCTGAGCTGCGTGGAGAGGTACACAAAAAGGAAGGGTCCAAGAGAAAGCCGAGGAGCTTTTACGAAGCAAGCTACACGAGAGATACAGCAGAGGAGTGCAGCCCCGTTTCAACCAGCCGCGTGAAGCCCTGACGGTGTGCGCTGTAAAGCGGATTACAAGGAGCCGCCGGCCCCCCGCTTCCCGCCCGGAGTGGACCCGCTCGCTGTGCCCTGTAATCGCACCTGCTCATCCTTTCCAGCCATTCCTGCCCGCAAGTTCCCCATTTTGCCTACGTGAGTTTGTTTTGTTTGTTCTGTCCTGGGTAGTAAACTAAGTCAGTATAAGCTAGTAATTTGCACTGTGTCACCTGCGTCTCATGTCCCCTGTAAATAAACGTGACTGCTTTCTTTTTGCTTATGTGTGTAAATAATAATAAACCCAGTTACTCTTCTGTACGTCTTCTTCCTCTTTGCATTCGGTCGCTTTAGAGTTTTCCCACATTGAGTAGCTGTGGCGCGATACGGCCAACATTTGGGTAAATCGGGTGAATCGGGGAAGAACTGTTCGGCCGCGGTTATACCTCCGCTCGGTAAAAATAACATCCTAATCCGCGGACCGTAACAATATATATATATATATATACATACATATATATATATATACATACATATATATATATATATATACATACATATATATTGTTACAGACGCGGCTTTTAGATGTTATATTGACCGAGCGGTGGTGTATTTAACCGCGTCCGAACAGTTACTCCCCGATTAAAACCCGATTTCACCCGACGTTGACCAGATCGCCCCACGGATATTCAATCGGGAAATCTCTAAAGCGATCGCAAGAGAATGAAAAAGAAGAAGAAGAATACGGAGGAAGAACAGATTTATTATACGCACACAAGCAAAGGATGGAAGAAACAGTGACACAGCGAATCCTTAACTTACACTATTCATTTTTACTTAGCCCCAAGACGAACGAGCAGGACAGGACGTTCACACTTACACAGGGGATAATGCAGGCAGGTAAGGCTTGAGATGGAGGCAAGGTCGGGAGGCCGCCGTTCGCAATTCCTCGCGGTTTTGGCGGGAAACCCTCCGTCGCGTATCCACTGCGGGAGACGCCACGCGCTGGTTCGGCACACCTGCTCCTTTTCTTGGGGTGGGGCCGTCTCTCTCCTTTCAGCGCGTCTCTCCAAAGCTGGTCTCCTTGCCGAGTACCTCTCCTCTTTGGCTTGGAGCGTTTCGCATCTCACCGCCTCTCTTTGGTGCAGCCTCGTTGCTCCTCTCCAGCTCATCTCCAGTCATCTCTCCAGTCATCTGGCAAAGCAGTCCCTTACAGTCGCTTTTATCACCTCGGCCGAAATCAAGCCGCCGGCTCCGAGGGCACGCCTACCGGGTCGATCACCGCGGTGTTGATTGGCTGTTAGGGCCGGTTCACTCCTTCCCTCTTCTGACGAGGTGGAGACACGCCTTTCTTCTCCAACCTTACCTCATGGCCAATGGTGGTTGAAGAGAAAAACCGACCAAAATGCGGAAGGCAAATGGAAGGGAGGTTTTGGGGAAATTGGAAGGGCCTACGCTTATTTTGTTTGATACAATGCAAAGTCAATCTAGTGGGAAAACACATACTTAGCCTACATGGAATAAGGAAATACACTATTTAAAAGATATATCGTGACCTGCGTGTATATTCCATGCAATTAACTAGGACGCTGACTGCGACCATTATTTACATTAACAGGGTGGTACCGTACGTTTGTAACGTTCACATTGTAACGTTTTCACATTCGTTACACTTCCTCCAAAATTGTTACACTTCTCAAATTCGTTACACACTTCTCAAAATCGTTACACACTTCTCAAAATCGTTACACTGCACCCCCCTTTCTTCAGGTCCGTCCTCGGACCTATTAAACTTTAACTTAGTGTGACACGTAGGTGTAATTCCCTCTACAATTAACCTGACCCTGAGTGTGACAATTTTAAAACACAAATAAGTATGTCCCCCTATTGCATTGCATCCTGTCTAACAGACTCAAGCCCACAGCTAACCGAATTACGGAATTATTCTCAACCTATACATTTACGGTGGGGAGCATTATTTACAATGACGTGATTTCTTATTTACAACGCAACCCAGGACCTGTGTTTTTTTTTTGTTTTTTTTTCTTTTTAGGGAACAAGAGAAAGAAATTCCTGTTGGGAGGGAGGAGACAGCACGCATTGCATCGATGCACCAGTACCAATACCACCAAAGCACCCAAAAGCACCATCCAGTGCGCAGTCACCATGGCTCATAATAAACACAACAAAACAACTGGTGGTGGTCTTCTCTTTCTCCGCTGGGCCGGTGTTCTTTCCGACGTCTTAAGGCTTCATGCGGCCTAGTTGGAAATAATAAAAAGCACAACTTGTGTCCATTTTTATTTAGGGCCTCAGGGGCCAACTAAGGGTGGTCCACCTGTTTGGCATAGGTGCCACCTTACCGAGGTCCGCAAGCAAGATTCCCTGGCCACTATGGCCGGTCTCCAACAGAGGTGCCCTGCCCCCGAACCTGGGGTCCATCAAGTGGTACTTGGCCGCAGAACAGCGGTCCATAATGTGGTACATCAACGCAATGCATGCTGGTTCTGGGAATCTCGGGCGCACAATGGCCACCTCACGCACGCTCCCATCGGCACCCAATGGCGCACAGGTCATGTGGGAGACAAAAGAAAGACAATTGAGCGAGGGGTAAGGTCACAAGGGTACACGTCAATTAGGCAATGCAAGGTGAAATGCGTACGGAGGCCGAAGTGAGAAAGCTCGTCCCTACCGTACGTCACCCCCCTGTCACCTACCCTACCCTTGTTCTCACCCCATATGTACAAAAATCTACACATTTACAAATTCGTCACTACTGTCACGTCTTCCCCATATTTTCCCTATACCAAATTCGTCTCCACAATCCCTTTACTTCAAAATTTGCCATTACCAATTCATCATCAATCCTCATAAGGAGGGAGAGATGGAATTACGCACAATGTCACACCCACGTCATGATGCGTCTCACATTCCAAACATTTGCACAGTAAAAATAATTAAACATGGCATGGTGTGGAGTACCTGTCACCTCAGGTGAGTGGATGCAGATGGTGCGAGGAGATCCTTCATCCTAACTATCCTCTAAATGACTTTAACACACTTTACACTACCCGGGGTCTTTCCCTGCCAATCCATTGGCCAACTTACACTATGGGTTCTAATAACCAATTCCCATTGGCCAAACTGTGGTGCTTCTCAATTTGGGGTCTCACTCCCCCGATTCATCTCCCGGTGCTCTAGCACAATTTCTGGGCTGCGACGTGTACCTCTCCCAACAGGTCTACCCACCTGCACACCTCCACCACTGTAGTTGCCACCCGAGCTTACCTAGCTCCTCACCCTAACCTAACTACCTGGGGACAGCCCCTCTCCTGGCTCTGTCACCCCATGGTGCCCTCTGGCACTGGGCTACCCGGGTCCGTCCTCCGGATCCTCGGGCCCCATTCACAACAACTACTACCGGCTCCCAGAGCCCACCTGCGGCCTCACCTGGCCGACATCCTCACAGTGGTGGAGTGCCCAAACCAACTACTCACACTAACAGGCTACACGCCCAGCCATTTCCACAACACCAACGCACCCATCCACATACCATTCTGTCACCCGCACCACAGATGCCAATATCCAACCACAATTTACCTGTACCCTCTACCTAACACTTACACTACCCGCCCCGGGTATCCATGATGGGGGTCCACTCTTCCCCCATTCACACCTTCGCACCATCCACTCCACTCCACAATTTCCACCATTCTCACTCCACGACCATCCATTCCACTACTCCATACCATTTATTCCATACAACCATTTATTCCACACACCTGTCCTCCATTCACCTGTCGTTGCACACCTGTGCAATCATACCTGGTGCCACCTGCACCCTCCTTTCTTCCTGGACCATTTGGTCAGCACAACACGCAATCACCACTACTCCCTCATACACTGCTCCACACACCTGTTCAGTTGCACACCTGTGCAATCACACCTGTTCCATTCTCACCTGTTCAATCCTCACACACACGGCATCATCTCAGCTAACTACTCCCCTCTGAAACTTGCGCTTCCCAGTCGTCCCTTTAAACTATTGCGCTCCCACGTCATTATAATCCACACTAATCTACCTGCGTCCCCACTACAGGTATCAGTCACTAACTAGACTTAACGTTACCTAATGTCATCTTCGCTAGGGCCCTATCAATATAACCTAACCCACCCGGGCTAGTTTTCACTGCCATCAACCCCATAAGCTATAGCGCATTTGCCCCACAATGTGAGGGATGATGGATTTGCCATCCCACCACATTGGGGAGGTCCTACTATCAATTTCGCACACCTAAATCCAACCAACCAAAAATTTTCCATTTACTGCCAATTCTATTCACTTTTCTAAATTTCGTTTCAAATAACTACCATCATCATCCGTCTACTTATTACATCCTCTCGGTGCGCCAATTTCCTTCGAAAGCTCGGCTTCGTACAGCCGAGCCATGAACGCGGGTTCTTTTGTGCCAGCGGCTGAATACGTCCCGCATTCGTGGCAGGGATGGGGGCTTACCCGGGCCGAGATCCCACGCACCATCTCGGCACGGAGCCATCCAATGTCCCGATCTCGACCTGCCGGAATGCCTCAACAAAAAGTGGTCGCCATGACGACTCTTTCTATCGGGCCGCCCGCTCCGCCTAGTGGAGCACGGACGCGGCCGTTCAAAGCGAGGCCCAGCACGCACCGAGGGCCCGATTCGGCTATAAGTCGTTCTAAACTCTACCCCGTCTAACGTCGATGCTTCACCTGGACGCTTACACCCCGCAGCCCGTTCCTTGCTCACACATCCAGCCGTGCCCATGCTCCTCGTACCTTTCCTTACACACCCAGGTACACCCATTCCACGCACAGCCTTGGTCACACACCTGACCACCGAACACTTTGGCACACATTCGTTGCTAGCACACCTCACCAACACACCGCTTCGCGCCCCCTCCTCGGTCATCTCCTCTGTGACAATCACAGGTGTGCTCTCATTCGCACACCCAACCACGTGCCTCACTACCAACTCAAATGTGCCTTCCCACACACGCTCTACCATTCCAGGTGTGCATCCTTCCATCCCAGGTGTACATCCTCGCTCACCTGTCATAACCAACTCACGCTCCGTTTCACTCTCACTACTCTCACCTCCACTCTCGGTCGCGCACTCACCCTTACTCTCGACCGCACACTCTTTCCTCATGCACCCGTCCGTTACACACCTTTCTCGCGCACACCCTCCCGTTACATCCTCTGTAACACTCACCACAGGTGTACACTCTCTCGTTACTTCCTCCGTAACACTCACCACAGGTGTACACTCTCTCGTTACTTCCTCCGTAACACTCACCACAGGTGTACACTCTCTCGTTACTTCCTCCGTAACACTCACCACAGGTGTACACTCTCTCGTTACTTCCTCCGTAACACTCACCACAGGTGCACACTCTCTCGTTACTTCCTCCGTAACACTCACCACAGGTGTACACTCTCTCGTTACTTCCTCCGTAACACTCACCACAGACGTACACTTTCTCGTTACATCCTCTGTAACACTCACCACACCGCGCTTCCATGTACCCCCTCGCACACGCGCTTCGACCGGCTCACTCCTGACGGCACACTCACTCCTCGGCGTGCACTTTTTCCTCACACACCCCATGGTCGGACATTCTCGCACACCTCTTTTTTCGCACACCTGTCCTGTCACACACTTCACCAACGGCCTTTCACGAACACCCGGATCCAAACCAATCCCCAAGCCGACTGAATCTCCCCTCACATCATGTACATTGCCACTCACCTCCGTACCTCGTCGCACCTCCTCTGCCACCTGCAAACTTTTTATTTGGTTAGTGAGCACCGCATCATGATTTGAACACAGACCTTGTACATATTCCATGACTTCCTCCTTTATCTCCCTCTTAGTTTCCCTCCGTCTCTTCTTAATTTCACTCACCCCTTCTTCCACTTCCTCTACTTTTTGTTTAACCTCTTTTATTTCTCGGTGCGTCTCCTCAAGTTCGTCCTCTAAGGCTACCTTAACCGTTTCGATGTGCGTTCTCACCTGCCGGTCCTTTGTCTCCATTATCTCTGTCACCTCCTCCACCCTCATTGTCAGTTCCTCCCGTACCATCTGACATTGCCTCTGCGTCGCTATTAATTCGTTTTTAATTTCTTTTTGTGTCGCCTTTAACCCTCCGAGTACTGCAGTGTTCCTTTGAACCTGCTCCACTAATTTCGTTTGTCCCTCTGTCAGCTGTTCCACCTCCTCCGTCAGATCTTCTATTCCCCCTTGTAACTTAGCCGTATTATTTCTCACCTCTTTCTCTATACGCTTTTCGCCTCGCTTTACCTCCTCGCGTAGCCCCGAGACCTCCTCACTCACCCCTCGTCGTATTTCCTCCATCTGGTTCCCCATCTGTTCGATTTCCCGGGCGGATTGTTCCCCTATTTCCCGCAATTTGTCCTCCATCCTATTTTCTAACCCCATTAACCCATTTTTTACCCCCTCTAACTGATTCTCCTGGGCAGCCATTCTGTTTTCCACCCCCGTTAACCCATTCTTTACCTCTTTTATCCCGTTGTCTAACCCCTCAAAATTATTGTCTAACTTCCCAAATTTCTTGTCTAACTCCTCAAAATTATTGTCTAACTTCCCAAATTTCTTGTCTAATCCCTCAAAATTATTGTCTAACTTCCCAAATTTCTTGTCTAACTCCTCAAAATTATTGTCTAACTTCCCAAATTTCTTGTCTAATCCCTCAAAATTATTGTCTAACTTCCCACCGGTACCCCTCGCTTCGTCCCTCATTACCCCCATTTGCCCCATAATTCTGCTTTCCATTTGTTCCATACTGTCGTTTTTTTTCTGCATTTCCACCATGAATTGGGCCATGAAGGCTTGCATTTGGGCCGCGCTCATTGGTTCCGCGACCGTGGCCCCCTCAACCACGTGCGCGAGGGCGCCATTCTGTGCGTCTGAAACCTCCGCAACCACATTGCTATTTTTCTCCTCCTCCCTATCCTCCATATACATTTCCCCGAGGTCCTGGGTCGATTCCACCCTGTCTATTTCTCCCACCGACTTCCGATCGCCTTGATTGTCCATGGCGCGATCTCAAAATTCGGGTTTTGCTTTATAAAACAAAATAAATTTCGGCAGCTCGTAATTTTGACCCAAAATTTTTTTTTCTAGATGTTTTAAAAATTTGGTTCGGGACCCGAATTCCACTCCCAGACACCAATTGTTACAGACGCGGCTTTTAGATGTTATATTGACCGAGCGGTGGTGTATTTAACCGCGTCCGAACAGTTACTCCCCGATTAAAACCCGATTTCACCCGACGTTGACCAGATCGCCCCACGGATATTCAATCGGGAAATCTCTAAAGCGATCGCAAGAGAATGAAAAAGAAGAAGAAGAATACGGAGGAAGAACAGATTTATTATACGCACACAAGCAAAGGATGGAAGAAACAGTGACACAGCGAATCCTTAACTTACACTATTCATTTTTACTTAGCCCCAAGACGAACGAGCAGGACAGGACGTTCACACTTACACAGGGGATAATGCAGGCAGGTAAGGCTTGAGATGGAGGCAAGGTCGGGAGGCCGCCGTTCGCAATTCCTCGCGGTTTTGGCGGGAAACCCTCCGTCGCGTATCCACTGCGGGAGACGCCACGCGCTGGTTCGGCACACCTGCTCCTTTTCTTGGGGTGGGGCCGTCTCTCTCCTTTCAGCGCGTCTCTCCAAAGCTGGTCTCCTTGCCGAGTACCTCTCCTCTTTGGCTTGGAGCGTTTCGCATCTCACCGCCTCTCTTTGGTGCAGCCTCGTTGCTCCTCTCCAGCTCATCTCCAGTCATCTCTCCAGTCATCTGGCAAAGGAGTCCCTTACAGTCGCTTTTATCACCTCGGCCGAAATCAAGCCGCCGGCTCCGAGGGCACGCCTACCGGGTCGATCACCGCGGTGTTGATTGGCTGTTAGGGCCGGTTCACTCCTTCCCTCTTCTGACGAGGTGGAGACACGCCTTTCTTCTCCAACCTTACCTCGTGGCCAATGGTGGTTGAAGAGAAAAACCGACCAAAATGCGGAAGGCAAATGGAAGGGAGGTTTTGGGGAAATTGGAAGGGCCTACGCTTATTTTGTTTGATACAATGCAAAGTCAATCTAGTGGGAAAACACATACTTAGCCTACATGGAATAAGGAAATACACTATTTAAAAGATATATCGTGACCTGCGTGTATATTCCATGCAATTAACTAGGACGCTGACTGCGACCATTATTTACATTAACAGGGTGGTACCGTACGTTTGTAACGTTCACATTGTAACGTTTTCACATTCGTTACACTTCCTCCAAAATTGTTACACTTCTCAAATTCGTTACACACTTCTCAAAATCGTTACACACTTCTCAAAATCGTTACAATATATATATATACATACATATTGTTGTGGATATGAGAATTGTGTTTTTTTATTGTGTAGTACATTGTAAAATATCACCCTCCTTCCTCCAGTTGTGTATAAAGGTCAAAAGGGCGTCCCTTAATTAGGTCATATACAATCACGTTAGCCAATCATAGATTTCCTGCTTGTTGGTAGTTATTTCCTTATTCTGTGTATGAGGTTAAGGCTTTGTCTTCCATTAATTAATACTCCATTGCACCGAATTCAAATAGATAGATCCCCTTTCATTTTCATTCCCAAAGCCCCATTCCCAAAGCCTCTATTGCCAACTGCATTCGCCGCCATTGCCCATGTGCTCCAACTCGGAGAAGAAGGGCGTGGCCCGCACACCATCATCAAGAGGTGGAGCCAAGAAGCCCCTCCGACCAACCAAGAATGAGTGGGTATGGCTCAAGAGGGCGGGTTTATAAAACCCGTTGCATCAGCCCCCACCGAGAGTTGCGCCAGAGATGGCAGATGAGTCGAGACGAGCCCTCGGAGAGAGAAGGGAGACGTGTCCTGAGGTGAGCCAGAGAAGCATCTTTGGCTCCACCAGCAGTTTTGGCTCCACCAGCAGCTTTGGCTCCACAAGCAGCTTTGGCTCCACCAGCAGTTTTGGCTCCACCAGCAGTTTTGGCTCCACAAGCAGCTTTGGCTCCACCAGCAGTTTTGGCTCCACCAGCAGCTTTGGCTCCACAAGCAGCGTTGACTCCACCAGGCAGCGTGGGCTCCACCAGGCAGCTTCGACCCGTTACCCCGCGGGAGCCAGATTGCGGTGGCATCGGTGGCCGTCGAGGTCCAGCCCGACGTCCCGTGCGGGATCAAGCTCCAGCCAGCTCCGTGCCTTCCTCCCCTTCTCTGCCGTCCCAAACCATTCCAGCCATTCCATTTAGTCTAGTAGGAAGACTAGGTCCCCCTGCACCCCCCGGAGATATACTTCTAATCAGTGTTTCTAGATTGGAAACAATGTGTAGAAAATGACTAGCTATGGCCCCAAGCTGAAAAAATGTCCCACATACCATTTTTATGCAAATTACTGCTGCCATTATCAAAAAAAGACTAGGTCCCCCTGCACCCCCCCGGAGATATACTTCTAATCAGTGTTTCTAGATTGGAAAAAATGTGTAGAAAATGACTAGCTATGGCCCCAAGCTGAAACAATGTCCCACATACCATTTTTATGCAAATTACTGCTGCCATTATCAAAAAAACGATTTTTGACATATCTCAGCCAATATTGCAGATAATTGAAAAATGAAGGTGTCTAGACCCATGTTTTGAAGGGCATAGATCATGATAGAACTATTCATAACATGATTACATGTGTCTATGGTATACTAGTATGCTAATTAGTGCTTTATTTACAAAATAATCACAGTTTTACGAAATAATAGACTCATATTAAGGTCCGTCTACACAGACGTTAACACAAAGTTTTATTTTTCTAAATACCCTGTGAAATTCACCGAATGCCCTGTGAAACCTGGGATTCTTCTCCAGCTTTTTCAAGGGCCCGACTTTTCCCTTCCCTTTGAAGGCACTGGTGCAGTCTTCTCCGCTGAACACATAGTACCCCAGGAGAGTGGCACAGTAGTCCTCTCCCAGGGATTCTGCCAGCTCAGAGACGTTGACAAGTTGGCGATGCTTCCCTGACCCTGTATCCAGGTACACCGTCAGCTTGATGTTGTGGGCATGGTGGAGCAGGATCAGGAGGATGTCTGTGTCCGGTGTTCTGACTACAGCGTTCTTGTATCCGATGGTAGCAGCATGATGGAGGTACAGAACCACCCTGGTATCAGTCTCTTCCTGGTTGCTGTAGATCGTGGGGAGTTCACGTACCTCGACCTGAAACACAAAAAGGCACCGCATTTCAATCACCAGTCACTGCCAGTTTCAGTATATCTCCGGGGGGTGCAGGGGGACCTAGTCTTTTTTTGATAATGGCAGCAGTAATTTGCATAAAAATGGTATGTGGGACATTTTTTCAGCTTGGGGCCATAGCTAGTCATTTTCTACACATTTTTTCCAATCTAGAAACACTGATTAGAAGTATATCTCCGGGGGGTGCAGGGGGACCTAGTCTTTTTTTGATAATGGCAGCAGTAATTTGCATAAAAATGGTATGTGGGACATTTTGTCAGCTTGGGGCCATAGCTAGTCATTTTCTACACATTTTTTCCAATCTAGAAACACTGATTAGAAGTATATCTCCGGGGGGTGCAGGGGGACCTAGTCTTTTTTTGATAATGGCAGCAGTAATTTGCATAAAAATGGTATGTGGGACATTATTTCAGCTTGGGGCCATAGCTAGTCATTTTCTACACATTTTTTCCAATCTAGAAACACTGATTAGAAGTATATCTCCGGGGGGTGCAGGGGGACCTAGTCTTCCTACTAGACTAATTCCTGCCTGCAAATTCCCCATTCGTGTGAGTCCGTCTTTGTTTGTTCTGTCCTGGGTATTAATTAAGACTGCATAGGTAAGCTAAGTTTCACTGTGTCCTTCTGGTCCGTCCCTCTTTCTGCCTTTATTTTATTATCCTTCCTTCTCCTTGGTTTATTTTGGTTGTAAATAGTAATAATAAATCATTTTCGTATTTCCTACCTCTTGTCTTCTTCTTCTTCACATCCGTCGTCTTTGTCTTTTCCAAATTGAATACCTGTGGCACGATTTGGCCAACGTTCAGAATCGGGTTAGTCTTTGGTAACAGTTCGTGCTGCGGTTGCTAAACACCGCTCGGCAATCAAGTAACATCTTATCCGCGGTACGAACGGGGCTGTGCACCGGCCTTTCCGGAGGCCGCGGTGCAGCTTCAGGGACCGTCGGTCAGTAACAAACGAGGGGACTAATCCCCCCTCAAAGGGGAACCATAGGCCGACGTTGGGTTCCGCAACAATATATATATATATATATATATATATATATATATATATATATATATATATATATATATATATATGTATATGTCAGGCATAAGGGTTTCTTATGTACACCACATGGCCCAGGTCACCTAACATGTAGGTAATGTGAAGATTATGCATGTTTAGTTGCGCTTTATATTCAATTAATGTTTGCTTTCAAATAATTGGGATTGAGCTTTCTATGGCCACTTATCACATGGTGTATCTTGCTATCCAAATGGGACAAGGACGATAACCAGATTAATGCGTGCTTCAAACTGCACCTGGCCCCTTGCCTCGGTAATTGCTAATGAATGCATTTGTAAGTTCACCCTTCAGTCAGTCTGCCCCAGGCAATAAACGATTACAGACCCTGTTCCCAAAATAGCTGCTGAAGGAAGAGAACCATGATTTATTATCTTTAACTTGCCTGCACGTTTATTCATTGTTTGCATTTTTGGCTTGAGTTCGCTTTTCTGTCTAACTGCAAAATCCCCTGTGGCATACATTTCCTGTCCTTGAAGCTAGCCCGGTTCTGTTTGAGATTTAAAAAAAAAAAAAAAAACCACCTTTAGAGGCCATTTTTCCCCGCAAGCGGGGGTTGGCCTTTTTCGGGAACCGTGGTTGTTGTTGTTTTTCGGTCCCCTTTTTGAAGCAATGTTTTACGGCTGGATGCCCTTCCTGACGCCAACCCTTTTTGCCGCCTTTAACGACAAACAGGGAATTACCAGTGAACTGGTCCTCAATTAGCCGACCTCGGAAGGATGACAGGCTGAGTCAACCCCCCTGGCGTTAATTCAGCGATCGACCGGGATTCGAACCCAGGATCCTAGGATCCTAAGCTGACACCCTAGCCACTAGCCCAACACCTGTTTGAGATAATAGCTTGGTAATGTCATAATGTCTTACTTTCGCATCTGTGCCTTCAAACTTAATTCCATTCACTGATTAAGGGACGTCGACAGGGGCTGTGCTAGCCCATTGTCCTTTATCTAAGGGTCACTGCTTCAGCGCAGAGTTTTTTCTGATTTAGCGAAAGTTTTTTCTACTTGGCCTAGCCTATATAATGGATCTTGTCCCAGTGTATTTTCAGTGTGGTTCGGACTGGCACTGCTTACGTGTTAAGCTCTGCAGTTTGGCCATACTCCACAATTGTGTATTGCTGTGATTCTAATAAAACCGCTGTGCTTATAACCTTGTCTCTCCTTCCCTTAAGTGAAGACCAACATCTGGTGTCAGGAGTGGGATCACCTGGCCACAGGTGCGACTGGAGGGCTCTTCAGGACGGGGGAGGCACGGCTGGCGCCAGCATATTTCGGCAGAGGTAAGCATATTTGCACACCTAAATTGGGAAAGCCTCTTCCCCTCCTTTAGATTTGGCAGATCTCCTTCGACTGTGGCTAAGCGTGTATCCCGAACCAAATTTAAGCAAAGCACCAGTGGGTTAACGAATCAAGCAAGGAGGGCGCCCGAGGTAGGAGGGAGAACCCCTTCAGGAAAAACCCCGGCGTAGGGAAAAGGCTAGGTTAAGAGGGAAAACCCCTCAGGTAAAGGAATACCCCGGCGTGGGTAAGGTAATAAGTTAAGTTCTGGAGGAAAGGAGGTAGTGAAGACCGGGCGGCGTCTCGATCAAATACCTACCAAGAAATGATCAGCCTAAGAAAGGAAGATGGGTAATAATCAAGGAGTAGAGGGAGAACCCCTAAAGAATACCCCAGCGTTTTATATTAAAGGGAAGCATGGATACGCTGCTGTACAACCGGGAAAAGCTTGGGCGGAGTTAACCAAGGATCTGAGTAATCCTTGGCCGGAGTAAGGATCATTTGTAATAGAAAGGTTGGAAGCGCTATATGGGGCGTTAGACGCCCTGGATAAGAAAAAGAAGTCTTCCACCGGATTCATGGAAAGTGTACGGGTGGTGGAAGGTAGAAGCTTTGCAATGACAGGCAGCTTTTAAGCAAGCAAGTGTTACGTAGTCCCCTCGGTGAATACCTGGTCTCGGTGACCCCCGGACCGTGAGAGGAACTTCGCCAGAAAGTTGTATTATATATGCGCTTTCGCCACGCAATCCATATGAATTCCACCCAAGAGAAAACTGATGTTCAAGGATATATTTCAATGGTAATGATACCATACAATTTCAATGATACAACCCCGGAGATTTTCCCCGAGCAATCAATAGCAAACAACCATCAACAATTCCCAATCCACAATCAATCCCCTATATGATTAAGATGGCCATCTTATATATGTGTGTTCACTTCGGTACTCACGACCCCCTTTTGGTCTCTGCCCCTCACAATGTCTCTGGGCCCCTCCTGACCAAGATACTGGTCGGCGTCGCCGCACTCGGGCGGTTGAACGAACCCCGGGTGGACGTTGTTCCACCGGGCAGGTATCGTACCAGGCCCCGCGGCTGCAGCCCCTCGTGGCCACGCGAAGCGGGTACGGTAGAGCAAGCCAAAAGCCCCACACCGCTTGCAAGGCGCGTTAGGCCCCAACGGGCGACCCGCACGCGTCTGTTTAGACGGTGCCGCGAACGGTGCCAGACGCGGGGTCGCTGCACGGCCCCACGTCAACTTGACGTCTCCACCGGGCAGGTACACGTCCCGGTAACTCCTCTCGCCAGACGGGCTTCCGAACGCCGCTTTTCCACGCAGCGCAAGGTCGATCCCACCTCTCGTCGGAGCGGGGCGAGGAAGAAGAATAATCGTCCCTTTTCTTCCTCGTGTCTTTTTCTCTTCCGTTTCCGGTCACTTCCGTTTCCGGACACTTTTCAGAAGGGCTCCTGACCCTCCAACCACAACAACCCTTAATCTACTAAACATGGATAAGCAAAGACCTGAATGGTAATTCACATACATTCACATAAATATGTAACACAAGTCTGCGAGGGGAGTTGGGAAAATATCAGGATGAGCAAAAGCAGAGTCCGAAGAATCAGGACAGACAGATGAAGGCACTTATGGCGCAATCAAGTCAGAAGGTGATGGTAGCTCGAACGAACTCCAATGAGGAAGAGCAGGATAAGGAAGGTGAATTCCCAGATCCCCACCCCTCCCAAGGCCTTGGTCCAGTCCCAGGATCAAAGGCACACGCATCCCGACACCAGGGCGCCACAGGGGGAACGAACGGGCGTCACCCGAGGTTCCAAGGGTCCTGGAAAACCATCGGCTCCCCAGGTAGAGGATGAAGGAGATAGCGGCACTGACATCTCGGGTTTCCCGGCCCCAATAGGCCCAGGGTGGAAATTATACCCCTCACTAGCAGAATTCCAGGCACCGATTGGGTCAGAAACGAAAGAGGCATTCCCCGTGCGATGCGTGGGAATCAGGGCAAATGGCGTCATAGTAAGGGAACGGGTGCCTTGGAAGGAATCTGATTTAACGGCCATGCAAAAGAGGGTTAAGGATATGTTGATCGACCAACCCTCGGATATAGTAGCATTGCTCCGCCATTGGATAACAGAAGGGACCGCGGATTGGAGAGATATTTGTCATTTGGGAGCATCCGTGCTACCACCAAGGGTATGGGAAAAGGCTAAAGTCCTCGCGGCATGGCCAGCAGATGACCCCGTCGCGCGGCAGCAAAACCCAATGAATGCAAATGATTGGAAAATGTTGAAAGATTTTCTCCTGACCAGCATTGACAATGCACTAGCGCCGCCTGGAGGACCAGATTGGGGAAAAATTGGGAACATAAAACAAAAAGCAGGAGAAACGGTCGGCGACTTCCGAGAGAGAATAGAAAAGGCAATAGCTCGGTGGGGTGGACTAGGACTAATCCAAATCGGGGACCTACCCGCTCCCCTGGTGAACAATTATCTAGTAGAAGGGCTTCGGTCAGCGCTGAAGAAACAAGTGCATGCCGTTCTTTTCGGCTGGAAAGGAATGGGAACCAATGAATTATGTGCGAAACTCGAACAATGCCTGGGTTCCTCTGCGGAGGAGAAAAAGGAAATTAAGGAGGAAATAATGCAAATGTTGGTGCAAGATAAATTAGCACAGCAACAGGGGAAGAAACAAAAAGGGGGGAGAAAGAAGAAATCTACCCAAATGGAAATAATGGGAAGTGATAGCGAGAATGAGGATAGCGAGGACGAGGCGCCCACCCCAGTGGTACAGGCCGCTGTAATGCAAGTACCCCAGGGACCACAAGGCCCCTAGTTAGGGCATTTTATAATTTTTTTGAAAAATGTGTGAAAAAATTGCTTACCAATAGCTTTCTTCACCAATGTGTTCATGTAGGTGTCTACAAACACCTCTCAATTTATTCCTTCCCAAATCCTTGGGGAAAAGTCCAAATTCAAAATGGCGTCCAAAATGGAAAAATTGTGGATAAAGTCATAGTTTGGCCAGAAATGTAATACTTAATATGGGGAAGAAACCACAAAAATATTGTTCTAGGACAATTGTGAACTCTTGCTAAGCATATTTGTAATAAACTAGATGACCCATGACCCGTTGGGTCAATGTCAGTTTGAATAGATATGAGAATAGAACTAAAGCGAACGCTGGACATCATCAGGGAGATTATTTGGGCCAGCAAGCCATAAGGCTCACCTCTCCAGCGTTCTAAATCACTTACCTGTGACACATGATTTCGGCCCTTATCTCCGATCACGTTTTTATTTTTTTTTATTTTTTTGAAAAAACACGCGACCCGTGGACTACCACGATTTTGTTGTCAGAGGACACTTCTGATGACGATGTTCTTTGTCGACGATCCTCCATTTACATAAACTCGCACGTTCTCTTTCCTCTTCCCTCGACTGAGCGCCACATACAGCTGACCATGCTGGAAGACCGGTTTCTCCAGGTAGACCAGCACATTCTCCATAGTTTGCCCTTGCGCCTTATGGATCGTCATTGCGAAGCAGGATTGTATGGGGAACTGGCAGCGCTGCAAAGGGATATCCTCAGCTTCCGACAGATTTAGTCGGATCCGAGGGAGCATTACAGTTTCGCCTTCAAACGTTGAACTTATGATCCTCGCAACTATAATATTTCGAAGCATGTCCTCAACAATCATGCGCGTCCCGTTGCAAAGTTTCGGAGGGTCCAAGTTCCGCATCAAAATGATAGGGGATCCTTTTTTGAGCTCGAGGTTGTGCGGCGGCAATCCCGAGACTTCAACGGAATCTAGGAATTCCGTTGGGAAGTGCGTCGCATCAGTACCCTCAGTCACACTGTTGAACGCAGCATACTCCTTGCTAGCACCAGGGAACCTTGTGATGCATCTTGAATTGATGTTTCGCATCATATCGTTGAGGGGCACTAATATAGACCTTGCTGAAAAAACCTCCATCGGATTGGCGATTGATGGATATATGGAGGATTTGGCAAATATGGTGGATGGATATTGGTGGATGGATATTGGCGAATGAGCCCACTCGCTGTCAGCAGTATATCCTCTGGCAAATCTATCTCATCATCCGCATTTTTCTCGATTCTATCCTCGCCGATGTCGAGCAAAAATCTTGAAAACTGCCCACTTCCGTCGGTCAGTCGCATATTAGTTCTCAAGTGAAACATTCCAAAGCTCTGCCATAAGTAGGACTTCTTTATGCACGCATTCTCAACGTCAGCATCACACCCTCTTTTCACCATGGGCAGAAGTTGACGGAAATCACCACAGCATATCGTCAAGATCCCTCCAAAAGGCTCGTCTTTGTCACATACATCATGCAACGTGCGATCCACAGCCTCGAAACTCTCTCTCCTGATCATAGGACACTCATCCCACACGATGAGTTTTGTACTTCGAAAGAGGTCTGCGATAGTGGAATTTTTATCGATGTTGCATACGCCATCTTCCCTCGGTGTCAGAGGGATTTGGAACCTTGAGTGCGCTGTTCTTCCACCAGGCATGAGGGTAGCAGCTATGCCAGATGAGGCCACCGCAGGAGGCAACTTCTCCACTCGCTCTCACTTTAGAGAGAATCAAGTTAATAAGAAACGTCTTCCCTGTGCCTCCAGGCGCGTCAATGAAAATCATTGATGACTGATTCGTGCGGATGTTGCTATTCGCGTCCATAGACGTGAGGTGTGATTCGTTGTCCGCGTCCGTAGCGCCGTCGGAGGGTTGATACGACATTCTTCCTGCAAATAGTATTGTGTTTGTGCTGTCGTTTTGCCGATCATCAAATGACAAATAAATTACATTGTGAAAATTAAAGATTTCAAATAAACCTATTTAAAGTGTATGCGCATATAAATAATTTTAAAAATCGAAGAAATATCTCTCGGTAATTTCCTGAAACATATTTTACTTCCGGGTAATAATGTTGAATGAAATAACGAAGATATATACTGTATGCCTGTTATTTTAGGCGGTGTATTTTCGTATATCAACGTGGCGCGATTTTTAAAATATATCTCTGCAATTTCCCGTGTGTGCGTGAATGTTCTCAATTATTTCTTTTACCGAGTCTAAAACCATCGATAAAAATGAAATCAGATGGCGACTTAGATTGAAGATAAAGGCGTGAGACAGACTCAATGGCCTTGAAGATACAAGCCTTTCAGAATTCATTTCGTTCTATAAACGGAAACTTTCATCGGATTTTCTTCCCGTTTTTTTTCAACCGAGTCTAAAACTATGTTAGCGACTGTGAAAAATGAAATGATATATCGAATTTGATTTGAAATAAATCTGAGAGAGAGAGCAAGACACCACGGGCCTACAAAACAGGCCTCAAAGCTATGCGAGTTAATAAAATGGTGGATATTACTACTCTCTCAAAGGGGTAAGCCACGCCCCCGGACCGATCGAATGTTACATACAAACACGCAAGATTTCAATTTTATAATTATATAGATACATTACATTTGTATGACGTCTAATAAATAAAGAAGATAAAAGCACACCTGACATGAGGCCCAGGCTTCAGACTTTGGCATGCTCACGTGGCTGCACCGTCGAATAGACTGTTCCAACTTGTCATTTTTGACGGGCTTTATGCTAGTGTCTGCTATTAGAGAGATATTTGTCTGTGTGTCGCCATTTTTCCTCAGATGGCTGAATGGTCTTCGTTAGCCTTTCAGAAGTTCATGAGCGAGTTCCTTTTTCCAGGATCACTGCTCATCTCCACTCATGACTTGGCAAAACATTTTTTCTGTCTGTGTGTCCGTCTGTCTGTGCGTCCGTCCACAACGTCGTCCGTTTATGACTGAAGAATCATTTCTTTTAAATTTAATGTTGTATTTTGAACACAAATTGGAACATCAATAGGAAGTAAAGTCTGCCGTGTCACCGTATTTTGGCTCTGAATTTGTCCCGATCGATCGGACATGTCCAGAGAAGAACCACCTTTAAAGAGGTGGTTCTTCTCTGGACATGTCCAGAGAGAAGCGAGATAATTTCTTTACTCTGCCTGTCTGTCTGTCTGGCAGTAAAACAAAATGGAAAATCATTCCAAACAGGAAACATACTTGTTTGGATGTTATAAACAACATAAACAACAGGCACGAAGAACTAATGGAACGTGCTAAATAAGGTGGTGTAAAAACTGCTGCGTCAACGGCAGTAAACTTCCGGGATAGTTTCTTTTTCTACAACTTTCAAAATCTTTATTTTATTTCAATTGAATTATATACTTGAACAACGTGGAGCACAAATCACCTTCTTGGCACTTTCAAACCCTTCCATTTAGCAGTACCGTGCAGAATATTACAGCATTTGACATCATCACGAGCAATCAAATTTGCCACATGCACATCCCGCCCACGACCTTTCACAAATATATGAGGTAAGGTGTTCTACAAACTCTAGTTGTTCAAGCAACAAACAGTTTTAATAAATAAAACTCCATACACATGTTTAAAACGAAAAAACGAAAATAACATTTAATTGCCAATAAGGAAGATTAGTAAGGAAGCTGTCGAAGTAAATGCTTAGAAGCCAGATTTGTATCTCCCCTCCTCATGCTCCAAACAACCCAATCATCAGAAGAGTGCCAGGTCACATGACACATTTTAAAATTGATGAGCTGTGTTGATGAGGCCCAGTCCTTGGAAGAGTGCCAAGTCACGTGACTCATTTTAAAATTGATGAGCTGTGTTGATGAGGCCCAATCCTTGGAAGAGTGCCAAGTCACGTGACTCATTTTTAAATTGATGAGCTGTGTTGATGAGGCCCAATCCTTGGAAGAGTGCCAAGTCACGTGACTCATTTTTAAATTGATGAGCTGTGTTGATGAGGCCCAATCCTTGGAAGGGTGCCAAGTCACGTGACTCATTTTTAAATTGATGAGATGTGTTGATGAGGCCCAATCCTTGGAAGAGTGCCAAGTCACGTGACTCATTTTTAAATTGATGAGATGTGTTGATGAGGCCCAATCCTTGGAAGGGTGCCAAGTCACGTGACTCATTTTAAAATTGATGAGATGTGTTGATGAGGCCCAGTCCTTGGAAGAGTGCCAAGTCACGTGACTCATTTTTAAATTGATGAGATGTGTTGATGAGGCCCAATCCTTGGAAGAGTGCCAAGTCACGTGACTCATTTTAAAATTGATGAGATGTGTTGATGAGGCCCAATCCTTGGAAGAGTGCCAAGTCACGTGACTCATTTTAAAATTGATGAGATGTGCTGATGAGGCCCAATCCTTGGAAGAGTGCCAAGTCACGTGACTCATTTTAAAATTGATGAGCTGTGTTGATGAGGCCCAATCCTTGGAAGAGTGCCAAGTCACGTGACTCATTTTAAAATTGATGAGATGTGTTGATGAGGCCCAATCCTTGGAAGAGTGCCAAGTCACGTGACTCATTTTAAAATTGATGAGATGTGCTGATGAGGCCCAATCCATGGAAGAGTGCCAAGTCACGTGACTCATTTTAAAATTGATGAGATGTGTTGATGAGGCCCAATCCTTGGAAGAGTGCCAAGTCACGTGACTCATTTTAAAATTGATGAGATGTGTTGATGAGGCCCAATCCTTGGAAGAGTGCCAAGTCATGTGACTCATTTTAAAATTGATGAGATGTGCTGATGAGGCCCAATCCTAGGAAGAGTGCCAAGTCACGTGACTCATTTTAAAATTGATGAGATGTGTTGATGAGGCCCAATCCTTGGAAGAGTGCCAAGTCACGTGACTCATTTTAAAATTGATGAGATGTGTTGATGAGGCCCAATCCTTGGAAGAGTGCCAAGTCACGTGACTCATTTTAAAATTGATGAGCTGTGTTGATGAGGCCCAGTCCTTGGAAGAGTGCCAAGTCACGTGACTCATTTTAAAATTGATGAGATGTGTTGATGAGGCCCAATCCTTGGAAGAGTGCCAAGTCACGTGACCCATTTAGAAATTTGCGGGACGTGCTGACGAGGATACAGGAGCGCTCATATCAGAATAAAGTGTGCGGTGTGCAAAATGGCCAATGCATGGAATTGTAGGAAGGAATGTGAAGGTTAGAGCAAGCAGAGGGAAATATGTGATAGGGTAATACCGAGAAGCTTTATCACATAGTCAAGAAAGTATAGCATTTTAAAGAGCTCCACTACACAAGCACATGGACATCAGCATCAGCATCAGCAAGCATTCTATGGACACGAAAATAAAAGCTCAATCTAATATGCAGAACCACAGTATCGCTTTCGGTACACCTTGTATACCTTCATATCCACGCCTGACCAAACATCCACTGAGACTATGTACAAATAATATACACCGTGCTCACTAGTTAAGTGAATCTTACTTTACCATTTACTGTACTGTGGCAATTGCTTGAATTCAATTTCCAAATATTGTTGCAGTATTTAAATACAAAAGGTGTATCCGGGGACATTCAAAACAACCGTTTACAAAAACCGAATCTCACCGGCTTCAAACATCCAGGGTTTCCATGAAACCTACCTGTCCTTTCAAATTACATTTAATGAACACACGAGCACTTCATATAATGTTTGAGAAAACGGGTTTATGTATTTACTAAACTTCCTAATGATGCTACGACAAAAAACCAAATATGTAAACAAATTCAATAACTTAGATATCGACACAACACAAAGGTACAACAAACAAAAGGTGACCATGTGAGCAACGATGACGAGACTTCAGGGTTTCCACTGGAATAGTTCACTGGATCCTAAACGGGGCCCTGGGACCTCTTTGTGGACCCTGCGACCAGGTGAGATCCCATCCGTGGAGTCCAGGTGAACGGGGCCGGGTGTCCGCCTTTTCATGGACCCTAGCATCGGGTGGGATCCTCTCTGCGGATCTCAAACAGGGCCGTAGAACCATTTCACAGAACCTGCGATCAAGTGCCAATCCGCACGCAAAGTTGGACTGATTAAACAATTAGTTCTCACGTGTAGCCATATTATCCATTTAGCAATGATCTTTTTGTTTAGCAATGACCTCAAGCTACACAAATCTAGAAACAGCAGCAAAGTCAAGAAGCACTCATCATGCATGCACCCACACAATTACCAAAAGTATTGGGACAGCCCACCCGAAGTTGAAAGCAACCTGATAACCCTGCTGGCAGCATGTAACTTACAAGGTGTCGTAGGTATCAAAAGTATGTTGTAATCAAGATACCATGACGTAGAGATGAATAACCTTCAACATAGAACAAGTAACAGCTACCAGGGGTTTGCAATATTTTCATCGCAATGGACCCTGGGCCCTTCCAGGTATTGGAAAAGTATACAGGATACATATCCTGGAAACGCATACAGTATACATATCTTACAAAAGTATACAGTATATATAAGTTGCAAAAGTATACAGCATACATATCTTGCAAAAGTATACAGTATACATATCCTGGAAAAGTATACAGTATACATATCTTGGAAAAGTATACAGTATACATATCCTGGAAAAGTATACAGTATACATATCCTGGAAAAGTATACAGCATACATATCCTGGAAAAGTATACAGTACACATATCCTGGAAAAGTATACAGTATACATATCTTGCAAAAGTATACAGTATACATATCATGGAAAAGTATACAGTATACATATCTTGCAAAAGTATACCATATACATATCCTGGAAAAGTATACAGTATACATATTTTGAAAAAGTATACAGTATACATATCCTGGAAAAGTATACAGTATACATATCTTGGAAAAGTATACAGTATACATATCCTGGAAAAGTATACAGCATACATATCCTGGAAAAGTATGCAGTATACATATCCTGGAAAAGTATACAGTATACATATCTTGCAAAAGTATACAGTATACATATCTTGCAAAAGTATACAGTATACATATCCAGGACAAGTATACAGTATACATATCCTGGAAAAGTATACAGTATACATATCTTGCAAAAGTATACAGTATACATATCTTGCAAAAGTATACAGTATACATATCCTGGAAAAGTATACAGTATACATATCTTGCAAAAGTATACAGTATACATATCCTGGAAAAGTATACAGTATACATATCTTGCAAAAGTATACAGTATACATATCCTGGAAAAGTATACAGTATACATATCTTGCAAAAGTATACAGTATACATATCTTGCAAAAGTATACAGTATACATATCCTGGAAAAGTATACAGTATACATAGCTTGCAAAAGTATACAGTATACATATCCTGGAAAAGTATACAGTATACATATATTGCAAAATTATACAGGATACATATCCTGGGAAAATATACAGTATACATATCCTGGAAAAGTATACAGTATACATCTCTTGCAAAAGTATACAGTATACATATCCTGAAAAAGTATACAGCATACACATCTTGCAAAAGTATACAGTATACATATCCTGGAAAAGTATACAATATACATATCTTGCAAAAGTATACAGTATGCAAAAAATTGAGTCTGATAAGCTTCAAAACGTAGAACACCACTATTATGGAAGACTGCGACCAAAATCTGGGTCCAAAGTGTGAGTGATAGAATACGAGCTACGCTTGCTATCAAATGTAGAAAAACACTTATAGAAATGGTTGTGAATAAATAACTCAAAAAGTTTCACTTTACAAATACTTTTGGTAACGTGTGTGTGTGTGTGACACGCGCACGCACGCGCACACACACACACACACACACACACACACACACACACACACACACACACACACACACACACACACACACACACACACACACACACACACACACACACACACGTCATTAAAAATGTCAAGTGTTAGTGTCATTAAAAAAAAAAAAAAAAGACCAAGACATTCATAGTGCAACGTTTTCAAATTACTTAGCTGAGGTTATAAACTTAAAGAGCATGAACAAAGCAAGAAGAGTGATGTGTGCGGGCAAGTGAGAAGCACAAGTTTGCATGCCACCTTTGTAAAGCAGCCTGCACTGTTGAAGAATATCAAAACTACTGCAGATAGCGGTAGATTTTAAAACAGTGGTTTCCAGAGTCTGCCACAATGACGTGACCATCGGAGGTGAGGGCCAAGCCCTGCGGCCCATATAGTGGGTCAGCCGAAGTGTTAATGTAGGACAAAAAAGATCCGGAGCTGTCGAAAACCTGAAGCGTGGATGGGAGAAGAAAAACATTGTTACTCAAGCAAAGAAAACTAGCAATGAACGGCCCTACGTTGCTACAAACGAGTACATTACACACATTAAATGGTTCGTAACTGGTAGGTACAAAAGGACCCGCAAAAAAATGATGGGTCGTTCTTGTGCATGAAATTACTATGGCCAACTCAATAGCGTCTGCTGTGCAATACCAGCACATACTGTGCAGCACCTATGCATGTCAAGCAACACATGTTGCTTCAACTTCCTAATAAGGGACCTTTGCTTACCTGGACCTTTGTTCAATGTTTTTACTACCTCCACCACCAAAGGTGGTAAAGGTTGTGTTTTCATCCCTGTTTGTATATCTGTCTGTTTTAAGTTACGGATGGATTTGGATGAAACTTAATGGACTGGATGGATATGTGACAAGGACAAATCATTTAGATTTTGGAGATCCGGATCCGGATACAAGAATTTTTCTTTCTAAGTGGGTCGTCACCATTGAGAGATGGGACCAAAAATTATATAAAGCACAATATCTCAAAAAGTTTTTTTTTGTTGTTGTACACAAGATCGAGGCTCGTGTAAGAGCGAGCACATTAAACCACATTAGCACATTAAAAAACATAAACGGACACATAAAACAATAAAGGGCGGGGGAGACAAGATGGGGAGAGAAAGGGAAGCACACAAGCACAACAACAGCAGAGAACAGGGACATCGGGAGATCTGTGGAAGGGAGAGGGCCGGGGTGAGGGGGAGAAGGGGAGGGGAGGGGAAGGGAAGGGAAGGGGTACACGGTATAAACAAATTGACACTACTAGGAATTTCAGGAATGAAGTCGGAGATTGAAAGAGGTGGATTTGGGATGTATTAACAGAGAAGAAAAGTTCAAGGTTTTGGATGGGAAAAATAACAGATGGTGGTGAACAGCTGTTTTAACGACTTGGAGGGAGGAGTGGGATTGAAGAGAGTGAGGGAGTTTGTTCCAGAGGTGGGAGAAAAGAGGAATGAAAGAGTGAAGGTGAGCAGAGAGTCTTGATTTTGGCAATTTCACCAGAACAGGGTTGCTGGCAGTTCTTCTGCATCCTGAAGGAATATTTGGGGGACACAGCACAGACAGAGCTGGGGGAGCTAGGCCGGAGAGGAGTCGGTAGTAGACAGAAAGACCAACAACCTGCCTGCGGTGAGTAAGTGAAAGGCCCTCAGAATCAGCTTAATCACAGAAGATTCCAATGATTCTGAAAGCTTTGGTTTCTACAGCGTGAAGCCAAGCTCGGTGTGAGGCAGGAGCACTGGCCAAGAGGGCAGAACAGTATTCCATTGAGCTGCAGATAAAAGTCTTGTATGTGGTGAGGAGCTCAGAAGTGCCCAGAAAGGACTTCGCATGACGGAGGATGCCCAGTCGGCGACTGGCTTTGGAGGCCAGCTTGGAAATATGGTTTTCCCAGGAAAGATCATGGCAGATAGTGAGACTCAAAAGCTTGTGTGACAGAACTTCCTCAAGAGGGTTGTTGAGAAAGTAGATGGGAGGGTTTTCCAGACGGTCTTTTCAGAGAGACAAAGTAAGAGTGTGAGATTTGTAAGGATTGAAAGACATGTTCTACTTGTTTGACCAGTTTGCGATATTGTCCAGGTCTGCAGAGAGTCGAAGAGATCATTGATGAAGACCCGAAAAAAGCACAGGCCCCAAAACACTGCCTTGGGGAACTCCAACCTGAACAGGAAGGGGAAATGAGAGAATTCCATTCAGGGCCACAAGTTGACTGTGTGGAGAGGACGTCCATAAGCCATGCGTGGAGGTTTCCATGGATACCACAAGAGGAGTTTGGTGAGCAGAGCTGGGTGCCAGACCGTATCAAAGGCACGAGATATGTCAAGGGAGACAGCTCTGATTTCATGTTTCGCATTGAGAACCTCCATCCATTGTTGAGACAGCAGAAGCAACATGTCCAGAGTAGAGTGACCTGGTCTGAATCCAAATTGATGATCAGAGATCAAGCCATTGGAGATGAGGAAGGATTTAATGTCAGAAGCAATGATGGATTCCATGACCTTGTTGATTATTGGGAGCAAGCTGATTGGTCTGTAGTTGCAAGGATCTGTTTTTGTACCTTTTTTTTGTGTAAAGCGGTAATGTTGGCTGATTTCCAAGCTGATGGCAGATGACCTTGAGCAAAAGAGGGTGAAGAGAACAGAGAGAGGGTGATATAGAGCGGCAGAGCAGGATTTTAGAACCCGTGGGCTGATGCCGTCTGGTCCAATTGCAGAATCAGAGTCAAGGATTGACAGAAACTTCTCCACCTTGTCAGGAGAGAAGGACACAGAGTCCAGGAGCAGCTGGGTATGACTGGGTATGACTGGGTATGGGTGGTTACAGAGAGAGACGGGTTTGGGACACAATATTTTGAGGCAAACACAGAGTTTAGGCATTCGGCTTTTTCACGTACAGTGTCACCTGTGTAGCCGTTTGAGGTGAGGGAGGGGATGGAGGGGGAACAAACACCAGAAACAGATTTGACCAGACGCCACCAGGATTTGGAAGAGGGAGACAGATAAGAGAGTTCGGTCTTGAGAACGGAGAGATATTGTTTCCTGGCTCTCCTGAGGGTGGACACACACTTGTTTCGGGCTTTGTGAAAGGAAATGAGATTTCCTTCCGTTGGATTTGCTTTCCAGCAGGTGAAGGCAAGTTGTTTCTGGGCAACAGCCTCACCACAAGATTCCGTGTACCATGGACGGGAGGAAGGGTATGACAACTGAAGACGAGATGGGATGCATCTGTGCATGAGAGAGAGCAAATTGCTTTTGAAGAATTCCTTCAACTATAACAGTTTTTAGTTTCTCATCTCTTCAGTTATGAATTATTAGTTTCTCATCTTCAATAAGTTAATTTGGAAAAATTGTTTCGACATAATTGCTAATTAATCTAAATGTGGCATTATTGGTAGGGGTGAATACTTTTGCAGGCCACTGTACATCTCTCTCAGAGAACGTGGAATAACTTTTAACCACTCATCCCACTCTCTCTTCCTCATGTAGCGATTTCAATAGTCACCATGCAACTTGGCTGGGTGTTGGTCCTCTCTCACCAGCTGTGGCACTTCAAATGATTTCTGTAACTCAGTGGGGCTGACTCAATCTGTGAACTTTCCCACCTGTATTTCTCCCAATGGCAAATCCTCCCTTCTGGACTTGGTGATGACTAACTTTTCCACAAATGTTTCCTGCTCTTTCTTTGCCACAATTGGTTCATCTGATCATGTGCTTGAGAGAGTCAACATATTTAGCTATTCTCAGAGAGCGGCTTCAATGCCGGCGAGTCTAGCATTTCATTCAAGTAGAATGGCAGGACTGCAAGCAGCCATCTCTCTTCTGGACTGCTCTCCCATATCTACTGCCCCTAGTGTTAACTCAGCCTGGGAATTCTTCCACATAATCCTGCTCTCAAGCACACATTCATCCCATCTCATCTTCAATTATCCTAACTTTCTTCCTGTCCAGGGTACAGTGAATGTAGGTGCCTCACCACCACAGGATTCAAAAAACTTGCCTTCTCTTCCTGATAGGCAAATCAAACTGAAGGAAATCTCAGATCATTCCACAAATCCCACAAGTGTGTGTCCACTCTCAGAACCAGAAAACATCTGTCCAACCTGAAGATTGAATTTTCAAACATGTCAACCTCCTCTAAAACCGGGTGGTGGCTTGTTAAGTTTGTCTCTGGAGTAAGCTCCCCTTTCATCCCTTAAAATGGCACCATAACCGATCCACTCATGAGAAGGCTGAATGCGTCAATTCAATATTTGCTTCCAAATATTGTGTCCCCAACCCTTAACTCTTGAAACACATCCTTCCCCGTCGTACCCAAATACTCCTGGACTGTTTTTTTTTTTTGTTTTTTTTTCTCCTGAGAAGGTAGAGAAGGTTCTTTCAACCCTCGACTCTATGGATGCAACTGGAACTGACGGCATCAGTTCACGTGTCCTAAAAATCTGCTCTTACACATCCTCTCTCTCTCTCTCTACTTTGTTCAGCTGTTCATTTGCATTAGGTCATCTTCCATCTGCTTGTGAATCGGCCAACATCACTGTACTACGTAAAAAGGTGCAAAAATTGATCCCTTCAACTGCAGACCGAGCAGGTTCGTTCCAATCATCAGTGAGGTCATGGAATCCATCATTGCGGTTTTCTCCAAACTCTCTGCCTATGGCAATCAAAGCCAACTCCCCACATAGCTGACTGACTTCTTCTGCTCTCGTAGCCAACATGTGGCACTCAACGGAATCCCTGTCAAGGCTTGAGTGGCCCAAGGCAGTATTCTAGGCCCTGTCTTATTCCTGATCTTCATCAGCGATCTCTCCAACTCTATGAAAAATCCTCTTTATATATTTGCTGATAATCACTCCACCCTCTGCCGTGACATTCCTCAATCTTCAAACAGGCAGGCTGCAGCCTCTTCCCTCTCTTCAGACCTTGACAAAATCACAAGCTGGTCAAACACCTGGAATATGTCTTTCAATCCTGAGAAATCTCACACTCTCACTAACTCTCTCCAAAAGGACCATCTGGAAAACCTCCTATATCCTTCCTCAACAATACTCTTAAGAAAGGTCAGGTCTCACTATGAGCCATGATCTTTGTTGGGGAAATGCATTTCAAAGTTGGCCTCCAAATCCAGCTGCCAACTGAGCAAAAGCTGAGTCTATGGGCCTATCACTTCGTGCAGACAGGTCGGTGATCTCTGTCTTATTCAGTCTCCTTTCTGGGCTTGCATACTCTGCTCTTTCTCCCACCCAGGTCTCTGCAAGGCTCACATGGTCTACCATCAACCCCCATGTGGAACCAAATTCCACATTCTCATCAATCTCATTCTTCCCTCCAGATCCTCAAGTCAGCTGTTCACCACCATCTTAGATTATTCTCAATCCAAAACCATGATTTTTTCTACCCTAGTAAGCACCCTCCCCTATCCCTTCTCCTTCCAAATTTCCAGTTGTTTCCACTCCTGAGTTTCCTTTTGTCCATCTTGTTCACCCCATGCATCCTCTCCTGCTCCTCATTTCTCCTCACACCCATTCTTTGTGCAAGTCTGCCTCCATCTTGGCCTTTGGCTCTGCTGTTGGTTTTTCCACTCTCTCTTTCTTTATTTTGGCCTGCTGTGTCCTGATCCATTCAGTGCACTAATATGAGCTCTTCCCTTGAGCGTCGACTATGTGGACAAATAAATAAATAACTTTCATTCTGGCAGACGTATTCACTCTACCGAGTGTCGTTGTAGTTCTAAATGTAGGCAGAGGACTATGCATTCGTTCATTCATATTTTTGGAACTTGTCGTAACTATGACCTCCTCAATAATTAATTGGCGAACTGGTCATTGGTACGCCACACTGGGTAAAGAAGGTTTGCTACAAACAAAATATTCGACTGGTGAAAAATTGTAGAATGAAGAACTAGCCTTGCTAGTAAAGGCAATTGTCAATCTACATCAACGGACAGGTAGATCGACGGATGGATTCAACAGCTATGCTAATCTCTGTACAAAACAAAGGAAAAGCTGATGTTTCAGATGTTAACCTTTCGTCAGACCAAGAGCTAAAGACCCACAAGGTGGTGAGGGTCAATTTCCCTGTCGAAAGGTTAATGTGTAAACGTCAGTGTTATCTTGCTTCCTTTGGTGGTTAGCATACCTCTGTGGAAGAATAGATAAATATATAAGTCATATTTGTTAGGGTGGTTGGATTGTACTGAAATGTAAAGGATCCTCAAATCATGCAAGGAGGGGGTGCCAGGAGCTTGGAGCAAGCGGTCGGCCATCTGGGGAATAACCGTGTGACCTTGGACAATGCAAGTGGAGGTAGAATGTTCACTTGGCTCAGAGTTAATTGTTCCAGATGTCCGAATGGCGCCGGGAAGGCTGGCGTTAAAGTGACCTTTGCATTCCACTGGAACGAGATCAAAGGACAGGGTTCTATTTAACCAAGAACTGATCGAGAAACGAGGAGGACTGGACTGAGAATCGGCGAAGGAAGCAAGAGAGAGGGAGAGAGAGCTGAACGTCGCGTCATGTTAACGTCGCGGTTATTTGATTGTAAAGTATAACTGCATCTTCGTATAACCATGTGTTAAAAGAGATTAATAAATCTAAGTTTAAACTGAGTGAGTTTCCATGTGTTTCATTGAGTGTCCAAAGAGGTCATAAACAAAGTTCTTTGACAAGTGGTGGCCCTACATGGTTGCAATGCTGGGGGGAACGGCAGCGGCACTCAGAAGCAAAGGAATGACAATTTTGCTTGTGTGTCCGATATATCCTGCTAATCTTCACAGTGTCTGCAAAGAGAACCCGGTGTGACTGAGATTTGGACGCCAGGAACACATTTCCGATTTTTGTAGCGAAATGCTATGTTGCAGCGATGTGCGTACATAATTTGTGAACGATTGTTTTGGTAACGCACGGACTTTGATAGACTTATTTTGGCGCCAGTAAATGCGATTTTACATAGCGATGGCCATCGTGCTGCATAATTTATCCGCGGCACGTATCGTGACGTCACTCTGTGATGCTCGAACAGGGACGCAAAGTGCGTTCGCATGCTTAGTTACCGCTTCGTGAGTCAAACCGTGGGTATACGCTGAGCACACGTACACGTACATAGTTCACCCGAGTGCGTGCAACGCGCGCTCGAGTTTTGCACTCGAGTTTTGCCAGTCCAACGTGTATGAGACGCGTGGCATTTAGAGATATATATTTGTTATTTTTTTGTCTTTCCCAACTTGGAAATGGCCGAGCGGTTAAATATGCTGGGACGAAATTATAGCGGTTTTTGGTTCGAATCCCGTGGAAACATCCAATTATTTTTTTGGGAATTATTGATTGATTTTTTACCATATGGCATATTTTTGTTTGGATAACACTGTAGGTTGGTTTTGAGGGAAGGATTGCGAACATTTGTGAACGATCCGTTTAGGCGGTAAGGTTCACATTGCATCTATTGTTGACATTATTTGTGTGCAAAATCTAGACGGTGTTTGTCAACCATGACGGCGTACTGAGCCGTCAATTTTTTTTAGTAAAATATATGTTCTGTATCTTTTCACCGATTGATAAACCATGATAGGGCGATAAGATACAACGTAGTGATCTTCCAGAAGATCTGACGGTCTTCGGAAAAGACAAAAAGTGTGCGAAGAGACGTTGTGGTCTCGCTGTTCACATTTTACGTACGGAGCCAGGTGCGGATTAATGGACACAGCGTCCTCATCGCCCTGAACGTTGAGCGCGCGAGGCAAAACACACGGTTCATGCAACCATCGCTCCGCAGTCCGTTTGACGTGCGCACGAAAAGCGCACCGAGATCGCTATCTGTTATTGTTTAGTGTTCCAGCTTGGCAATGGGCGAATGGGTTTTGTGGTCGGGTGCTCGTGACAGCATTATGAAATGCTGTAATTCATATCGGTTGCATGCAATTTGTAAAACGTGCTTTCAAAATTCCGTGCAGTGCACATGCAGGGACGGTTGGGGATTGGCGAATGCTGCTGTGATGGACAGCCAATGAACGCAAAGTGCTCAGAATGCCCGCGATGCAAAATACACGGTTCATATACACGGTACGCACGGGCGGAGTGCGCAGCATATTACATCGCTTCGCTGGTTGACACGTACGCAAGCATCATTTAGAGAAGCAGCGCAAATGTTTCGTTCGTGTACAGTATATTAATAGACTGCGATTAATTACAGTACAGTAGTACACGGTTATAGATTTTCTCGGTACAGATAAAAAGGGCGGTGTATAAGTTGAAAAAAATTAACCCGGAAGTGGCGATCGCATTTTTTACCACGAAAATTATTTATTCATGTTGGAGATAGCGTTCACAAACGCGACGCGTAACTGTTACCACATTTAAGTGGCGACACGTAAACAATGCCAACACACACACACACACACACACACACACACACACACACACACACACACACACACACACACACACACACACACACGTTAAAGTGAGGAGGGAGTTTCCCCCCCCCCCCGACCCCCCCTTCCTCCCCCATCACTGCGTCTCTACCCTCACCACATTCTGATCTCCGCGCACCCCCCAACCTTAACTTACCCCTACCTCACCCTTCTCACACCTCCTCATCATCCCTCATCATCATCTCATCTTAACTGCATTGAGTGATGGGTGATTGTTAAATATGACCTCGGCACGCCAGTTTGCGTGTACTATATTGTCAAATCACGGCTGGTTTAGTAGTGGGCGGTAGTGCCGAGAAAAACACAAAACTGTGGTTGTCACATGACATGGTTCAAATTTTTTGTTACGAAGTAAAACGGCAAAATTGTCGGGGTAAATATCCGGAAGTACAGTACATTCATGCGTTATGACATCATCACGTTCCTTGTCATGGAAGTCAATTTGTGTGGATTTTGGCCGTAAAACATAATAAATATTCATTATTTTGATAAGTAACTTTTGACTTCCGTTTCCGGTCTTGCTGGCGAGGGTTCGTTTATTCTCAGCTCTCCATGCTATCCATCGAAATCGAAGTTAAGTAATTGTTCCCATTTGTATTTTCGTTATAACTATTTATTTTATGGTGTATATATTGTCTCCCGATGAAGATTTTCGGTGCAAATCTTTCATACCTGTATTGAAAATCGTGTTAATTCGGGTCGTGTTTTGAGGCCTTGTAGTTGTACAGTGAACACTGAACAACCTTGAGGCTTTGTTTTTTCTCTCAGCGGTCCGTGTTTTTGTGATCCAATAACTTTCGTTCTCTGTTTTCCCAATCTTTTCACCCCATAGCCCTCTTCCTTGTGTAAATCACAACTCAAAAAAATCCAAAAAAAAAACATTTCCTTCTCTGTTCTCATTCGTTTATTCATTCTTATTCGTTCGTTCGTTCGTTCTTCGACCACGTGTTTCTCCCCCATTTCCCCAGATAGATTGTCAAATTTCAACTCGTTATTTTATCGTCCATGCGTTATTGTTTTGATTATAGTTACTTTTGGTTTGAATTTCCTGTAACTTGTAATTATTTAATCGTGTTCTGCTCCTCGTGTGCGGCCTTGTAGTTGTACCCCCGTCGGTGTTTGTTATCTTAATCGTGTTTTGCTTGGCTCTTAGTTTTTTTCCCTTCTACCCCGAACATAATACTCTGTCTAACGTTCTAAATCCCCACCTCCCCCCCCCCCCATCCCCAAAAACCAAACAAACAAACAAACAAAAAAAACAAAACATATTTTCCTTTCTCCACGTGTACTGTTGACTCATCCTGTATTTTCTGTCCAGGTGTGCTGTTCGCCCCACCCCCATTAACTCCTTGCCATCCACCGTTTGCCCTTCACGTGACTCGTGGTGGTCCCTCTCGGCTCTCCCCCCGTTGGTATTTTTGTGCACATAAGATTGTTCACGGTTCTGTTTAAATATTATTTAAATATGTATAACCTTTCCCCTTCAGTGTTTTACTCAGTGGTATTTTACAACACGCTGTTTTTCTTCCTATTTAAAAGGCTTCTCTCAATTTCCTCTCCAACTCATTCCACCTCAAAAAAAAGAAATTCAATATCTTATACGTCTCCCTCACTACATCGTCTAAATTCACATTCATTCCATCCCTCCTCCATCATTCTGAACCGGATTGCTAACTTGAAAATCACAACAAACCCAATTTGTTTTCAATGTTCATCTTTCATTAATCATCCACTTTCTAAACTCCCCTCTTGCCCCTCCCATCCAAATCCCTCCCCTTGCACCTACACTCCTAAACTCCCCCCTTGCCCCGCCACTCTTAAACTCCCCCCCTGCCCCTCCACTCCAGAACTCCCCCCTTGCCCTTCCACTCCTGAACTCCCCCCTTGCCCTTCCCCTCCTAAACTCCCCCATCACTCCTCCCCTTCAAAACTCCCCCACAACCCCTCCCATTCAAACCTCCCCCCATACCATTCCTCTCCAATTCTCCCTCCTCCCCCCTCCTCCTCAAAGCTGCCTCCTCCCCACTTCGTCTCCCTTCTATCTCATACCTCCACCCCCCCCCCAACCTTCTTCTTTCCTCTGCCCCCCCTCAAACAACCCCTCACTGTGCCTCATCCCTTCACCTTCAAACCTTTCATCCTCCTCATCCTTCCCTTTCTTGGAACTCTTCTGCAATCGCTGACACACTAACAACTGCTCTCCCTACCTCCCCCTCTCATCCTTCATCTTACCCTACTCCTCCCCTCCCCTGTCCTGTACCCGATGCTCCCCCTCTCTCTTCATTAACGGTATGGACCTCAAACATCCGGGGCCTTCGCTCAAACCTGACTGATCTCTCCATACAGGTTGCTTCTGACAATCCAGACTTGATCTGCTTAACAGAGACTTTCCTCCTTCAAGATGTCTCTGATTCCTTAATATCTCTTCCTGGTTACTCCCTCCTCCGGTATGATAGACCTGAGCCTCGGCCTGGTGGTGGGGTGGCTATCTTTATCAAAAACTCTCTTCCTCACTCTCCTTGCACTGCCCTCTCTCCTCCTCACCCCCAGGAGTACCTCTGGCTACGGCTTCCTCTCCGCTCCAAACCTTTTGTTCATATGTGTTCTGTACCGTCCCCCAAACAGTGATGACTCCATCTACATTTCACTGTCTGACAACATGGACCAACTTCTATCCACTCATCCCAACTCTCTCTTCCTCATATGTGGTGACTTCAATTGTCATCATGCCACCTGGTTGGGTGTGGGTTCCTCTCTCACCAGTCATGGCACCTCAGCAAAGGACTTCTGTGACTCACTGGGATTGACACAATCTGTCAATTTCCCGACCCGGATCTCAGCCAATGGAGTATCTTCACTTCTAGACTTGGTTATGACTAACTTCCCTGCTAATGTCTGCTGCTCTTCTTCTGCTCCAATCGGTTCTTCTGATCATGTGCTTGTCAAAGTGGACATCTCTCTGGCCATTCTCAGAGAGCCTCCTCAGCGTCGACGAGTCTGGCATTTCACTCAGGCCGACTGGGACGGTCTTCAAGCAGCCATCAATCGTCTGGATTGGTCTCCCATCTCCACTGCCTCTGACATCAATTCTTCCTGGGAATTCTTCCAAAGCAAACCGATCTCTCTCATGCACAGATTTATCCCATCTCGCCTTCAGTTGTCTTACCCTTCCTCCCGTCCATGGTACACTGAATCTTGTGGTGAGGCAGTTGCCCTGAAACAACTTGCCTTTGCCTCTTGGAAGGCTAATCCAACTGAAGGAAATCTCAGTTCCTTCCACCAAGCTCGGAACAAGTGTGTGTCTACCCTCAGGAGTGCCAGGAAGCACTATCTCTCCTCACTCAAGAATGAACTCTCAAACCTGTCTCCTTCCTCCAAATCCTGGTGGCGTCTGGTCAAATCCGTTTCTGGTGTTTGTTCCCCCTCCATCCCCTCCCTTACCTCAAATGGCCACACAGTTGACATCGCACGAGACAAAGCCGAATGCCTCAACTCTGTGTTTGCCTCAAAATCCTTAGTCCCAAACCCATCTCTCTCTGTTCCCACCTTTCCCAGTCGAACCAAACTGCTCCTGGACTCTGTGACCTTCTCTCCTGACAAGGTGGAGGAGTTTTTGTCAAACCTCGACTCTGATTCTGCAACTGGACCAGATGGCATCAGCCCACGGGTCCTAAAATCCTGCTCTGCCGCTCTATCTCACCCTCTCTCTGTTCTTTTCACCCTATCTTTTGCTCAAGGTCATCTGCCAGCATCCTGGAAATCAGCAAACATTACTGCTTTACACAAAAAAGGTGCAAAAACAGATCCTTGCAACTACAGACCAATCAGCCTGCTCCCAATTATCAGCAAAGTCATGGAATCCATCATTGCTTCGGATATGAAATCTTTCCTCTTCTCCAATGGCTTGATCTCTGACCATCAATTTGGTTTCAGACCAGGTCACTCTACTCTGGACATGCTGCTTCTGCTGTCTCAACAATGGATGGAGGTCCTCAATGCCAAACAGGAAATTAGAGCTGTCTCCCTTGACATATCACGGGCCTTTGATACGGTCTGGCACCCAGCTCTGCTCACCAAACTCTCCTCCTATGGTATCCATGGAAATCTCCATGCATGGCTTGCGGACTTCCTCTCTGGTCGTAGTCAACGTGTGGCCCTGAATGGATTTCTCTCCTCTCCCCTTCCTGTTCAGGCTGGAGTTCCCCAAGGAAGTGTGCTGGGCCCTGTGCTTTTTCTGGTCTTTATCAATGATCTCTCCGACTCTCTGGAAAATTCTCTCTATCTCTTTGCTGATGACTCCACTCTCTGCCGCTCCATTCCTCTTCCCTCAGATCGGCAGTCTGCAGCCTCCTCACTCTCTGAAGACCTGGACAAAATCACAGACTGGTCAAACAAGTGGAACATGTCTTTCAATCCTGACAAATCTCACTCTCTTACTATGTCTCTCCGAAAAGATCGACTGGACAACCCTCCCATCTACTTTCTCAACAATCCTCTCCAAGAAGTTCTGTCGCTCAAGCTTTTGGGTCTCACTATCTGCCATGATCTTTCTTGGGAAAACCACATTTCCAAGCTGGCCTCCAAAGCCAGTCGCCGACTGGGCATCCTCCGTCGTGCGAAGTCCTTCCTCGGCACACCTGAGCTCCTCACCACATACAAGGCTTTCATCCGCAGCTCAATGGAATACTGTTCTCCCCTCTGGGCTGGTGCTCCTGCCTCACACCTGGCTCGGCTTCACGCTGTTTGAATCCAAATTTTAATTGTCAAGACGTTTGGGTACCATTCAAATCGAGATATTTTTTCCCAATGAACTGTTCCATATCTGTCTGATCAATTTTGGCTGACTGTCTCACGAATGAAGGATGAGTTGCCTTTAGTGGTTGCAAAAGTCGAATTTGTGATACAATGGCCAGACAAGATTGGAAAAATATGTCAGATATGACTTGAGGACAGAACAGTGATTCGTCAATTGACATGAGGTGTGGGTTAGAGGTGCCGACCAATGATCACAGATCTCAGATCTCAGTCAACAGATAAAACTGTTCTGCCAACATTGGGAAAAGGCTTATGGAGGGAATCATCTAAAATTGAATAATTAATTTGATTTATTGATGAATATTGATTTTTTTAAAAAAACACCTTTAGAGGCCATTTTTCCCCGCAAGCGGGGGTTGTCCTTTTTCGGGAACCGTGGTTGTTGTTGTTTTTCGGTCCCCTTTTTGAAGCAATGTTTTACGGCCGGATGCCCTTCCTGACGCCAACCCTTTTTGCCGCCTTTTTACGACAAGCAGGGAATTACCAGTGAACTGGTCCTCAATTAGCCGACCTCGGAAGGATGACAGGCTGAGTCAACCCCCCTGGCGTTAATTCAGCGATCGACCGGGATTCGAACCCAGGATCCTCGGATCCTAAGCCGGCACCCTAGCCGCTAGCCCAACACCAGGGACTAGTAAGTCTATATATAGATATATATATATGCAGTTACCATTGTGTGATTCCCCCTTCAACAGAACGGGAGATCTGTGGATTCACCCATTTCATACTGACCCATTTGGCTCATCTGCAATACCGATCTGTGAGATTGGGTTGTGCAAAAGCCAGAGGTGAGAGAGATTCTCTGGAAATCACCGTTTGAACAGGTGGAGAGATCCTTCCTGGAAGTACGAGTGGAGCTTTATAGGAACAAGCTAGGCAACAACGCATCCAACGCTACACTTTGATAAAAGGTGGAACAAACCCTAGTAGATTTTATTTACAGTACATATAGTACAGGTGTGTACAGGTGTATTCCAAAGCACAGATCCTAGTAATTTACCTGGTACATTGAGTGAATACTGAGTGTTATTCACATACAGGCAGAATGGGGAATGGAGCCTGTAAGAATACACAAGGACAACCAGATATTCCACAAAAAGGTACTTGTGCATATTATATGTACGACCGTTATGGTGTCGAGGCTATTAGAGAGGTTGAGAATTGGTATTTGTGGACAAAGGGACATGCTAAGGAGTTTCCAAGAGATGGTACATTTGAGCGAAGTCGATTGGAGAGATTAGGTCAAGAATTGAAAGCCAGGAAGCAACAGAATTTAACAGTAGACTGGCTTGCATTCCATTATTGGGATGTGGAATCCAGAAAATGGGAACAGCAAGAACGCATAACAGACCTAGAACTTAAAATAAAAAGAATACAGGATACATTGGAGGAGATAAATGCACAACTGCCCTCGAAAATAGGAATAAAAGTGACAGTTGTCCCATCTGATTCCCATTTGTCTCCCCAAAAGGAACAGTACAGAGAATTTTTTCTTGGTTCAGGAGATAACCAAAGATCGCACTGGCAGCCCAGGGATCCAGAGATGCAGCCCACCAATACAAGTGAGCAGGTGGGCAGATCAGGCAATGACAGAAACCGATGTTACAAGTGTGGAAATATGGGACACTGGAAACGACGGTGTCCATATTCAAATAGGAAGACTAGTTCATAGGACAAACCAAGATCAAGGGTACCAGTGTTTACCGGTACCTCAGATAACGATTAGGCCTTCATTGCTGCAGATCCCAAATGACGACTGGCCTCAACAGATTAAATCATTAGACCAACATGAATAACTGCTGATGCTTCTTGTGTCTGAAAAGTTTTCGGAGCAAGAATGACTTTTACTTTTTTGCTTGTTAGCAAATTAATAATTAATTGATAAAATGCCAAAATTGGATATTTTTTTTTTTGGACCATGAATTAAAAGATCCAGAATTAGAGTTCATTCTGGAAGCCTCATATTTGCCAATTATAAATGTGGTTTTAGGGAGCATTTTGGGCAAAACAATTTTTAAAAATTTACAAAGGTGTGGAACATTGCTTTGCAAATTTTTTGGAAACCAAGTGACAAGCGTCACATGATCATCAGGTGGGAATTTTGGACTATTCTTTGGTATGATTGATAGGTCAGTGGTTGACTGACATGTAAATGGATGTATTGTCAAATTTGGATAAATTATTGTGGGAACCAAAAGGGTAATTTAAATGTGACATTATAGGGGTTTTCTAAAAATAATTTTTTGTCTATTTGTGTATTAGCATTTCTAAAATTAAAGGACAAATTTTATGAAATGGACATAAAATTGACACCCATCTTGATCTGTTAATAATGGTTACAATGCAAACAAATATACATAATGCATGGGTTTGTGTATTTTTTGTGTGTAAATGTTTGTGTTTTTGTTTTTTTGTGTGTCAATCTTACAAGATTGTTGAAACCGACAATGTGCTCGTCTGGAAATAGATAGTTTCATGTGGATGGAATCAAATATCCAGAGGATTCGTAAAATAAAATAGAAATATAATTTGATTATGAACATTATCTCTTTTGTCAAGGGAGATGGAATATAAAGATTTGATGTGCTGGGTTATGAGCAGCCATTAATTAATAGTAACATTGTGAGTAATCTTGGGATTCCATTTTTGATAGAATTTATATGAGCATAACAGCTATTTATGGATATGAGCTTCATAAAAAAATGAGGGAGTACAAAATTAGCCAAATTTGGAAGAGGTCTTACACTGACTTCCCAGAGTACTCTGCTCATGGATTTTTGACATATATAAACTTGACTTTTATCAGCATATAAATTGTGCTGTATGTATGGATGTGTCTTAGGCATAGATGATATGGGAAAATAGTAAAGAAAATCTTGCTGAATTGAACTATTGTGAGTTTTAAAACGGAATGCATTGTGAATCTTAAAACCAAGGGGCAGACATGAACGCGCTGTTACGTTATTTAACCTCAGAACGCGATGTTACGTGTACCTGCAACATATTTGTTAATCTGGCACACCTATATTGGCATACTGGTGTCAGTAGTATTCACTAGTTGCATAGAAATGGATGAGCAACAGTTAAGGGGCGTAAAACCACTTATTTGGATATTTTCTACAAAAGTAGGGGTTTCAAGAAGTGGTAGCTGCACACATGGGATTCAGCAAATTAAGTTATGGAGTTTAAACAAAGTCACTGGTAAACAGAAGGGGAATGGATAGTAAATAAATTCTTCGATGCTGGGTAAATTAAGTGAGATATTACAAAGACTTATAAGAGCTATTGTTCTTCCTTATAGCAGTGGGAGAAAAAAAATTAGATCCAACGTAATGAATCTATAAATGAATGTGATAGGCATAATATCCTCAATTTGTGTTAATTATTTGATTGTGGGTAAAGGAATTAATTTATCATAGTGGATTGTTAACAGCAGCCTGAAATGTCCTGAGAGTGTGCATCCATGTAATCAGAAATCCCAGATTTGTTTTTAAAAACAACATTTTGGTAGAGGGCTTATGTGGACGAGCACTTGCTTGGTAGATAAAAAGGTACTGCATGTTGGCAGCCACTTTTGCGGCCATTTAGGCCAAACAAATTGAGAGAAAATAGTAATTAAATAAGTAATTTACACATGGCTATTTGTAAAAGGGAAGTTGTTGAGATGGGAAACATTTTTTGAAGGTTTATTAAAGTGTTATAATATGACATTTGGCAAGGCAAACTATTGGATGGGGAAAATTAGATCTGGTTATAGAATGAATTTGTTGACCTCTTGAAAGTTAATTCTTCGAATAATTGTTTCACTAGTATTTTGAGTTCAAATTGGAAATAGTTTGGTAGAGCTTTGGTTAAAACCTTTGATTGCGGTATTTTGGAACGAATTGATAAACCATAGGAGGTTGATTAGAATAGAAACAAATATGGACCCAAAATAGGAAGATTTTAAGATGATATGAATAATACCGAGCTTAAATGATTGAATCAAGTAATGTTGCAAATGAGTACAGTAGAGTTAAGATGATGGCATAATGAAAATGTTATGAAATGCATCAGTTTTATCAGATCAGTGAACTCATATCACCATAAGTGACACTGTTAAAGAAGAAAAAAGTGAGGAGGACGATGATAATAATACATTATGCATAGTTTGCTTGTTTGCAAGATTTGTTGGGAACTAGATATTCCTGTTTGTGATTTTAATAATACACACTCATTATTAATGCATTTATTTCCTTGCAGTAGTGTTAAAATAACTGCATGAGTTTAATTTTCAAACGATATTGATTTGAAAGCAATTTTAAATGCTATTCTTAGTTTAGTAGTCAAATATATACCTGATTTGAATATTATTTGTGTGACGCATATAAATGAATATAACCTTTTGAATATTTTAAAGAAAACAACAAATGGTTGAATGTGAAACTGTTCTAAGAAATATATGATTAGTTAAAATATGGTGATTTTATGATAAGATGTACCCTATCTGATTCAGTGTGTGTGGAAAGCAGATTCAGATATGGCTGAGTAAAAGGATAAGATCAGATCACATCCCAAAAGGAGTGCTAACGGAATTCTGGGCATCTAAGTGGAACATGTCTTTCAATCCTGACAAATCTCACTCTTACGATGTCTCTCCGAAAAGACCGACTGGACAACCCTCCCATCCACTTTCTGAATAATCCTCTCCAAGAAGTTCTGTCACTCAAGCTTTTGGGTCTCACTATCTGCCATGATCTTTACTGGGAAAACCACATTTCAAATCTGGCCTCCAAAGCCAGTCGCCGACTGGGCATCCTCCGTCGTGCGAAGTCCTTCCTTGGCACACCTGAGCTCCTCACCACATACAAGGCTTTCATCCACAGCTCAATGGAATACTGCTCTCCCCTCTGGGCTGGTGCACCTGCCTCACACCTAGCTCGTCTTCACGCTGTTGAAACCAAAGCATTCAGAATCATTGGAATCTCTCGCGATGAAGCTAACTCCAAGGGCCTCTCACTCACTCACCGCAGGCAGGTTGGTGGTCTTTCCGTCTTCTACCGACTCCTCTCTGGCCTTGCCCCCCCCCCCCCCCCAGCTCTCTCTGGGCTCAGTCCAGCAAATATTCCTACAGGTCGCACAAGATCTGCCTGCAACCCTCTTATGGTTAAACTGCCAAAATCAAGACTCTCTGCTCACCTTCACTCCTTCATTCCTCTTTTCTCCCGCCTCTGGAACAAACTCCCTCACTCTCTTCAATCCCACTCCACCCTCCAGGTCTTTAAAACAGCTGTTCACCACCATCTCTTATCTTCCCCCATCCAAAACATTGATCTTTTCTATCCCCGCTAATTTCACCCCAATTCCACTTTTTTGAAATACCAACTTCTGTCCTGGAAGTCCTTGGTGTCCTTGTGTTTGATACTTCTGCCACCCCCCTCCCCCCAAGCCCTCTCCCTCCCACACATCTCCCTGCTCTTAAATGTTGTGTGCCCTCAAGTGTTTGTGTGCTTCCCCTTCTCTTGTCTTCCGCTCCCTCTTTTTATATATTTTGTTTGTCTGGTTGATTTGTTTGTGAAATAAATGTCAGCTCTTTCACGAGCCTCGATTCAGTATACAAAAAAAAAAAATTGGGAAGAAGTTCGAGAAAGAAAATTTGTGGCTAAAATGAAGTTAATCTTGGCATACACCCTCCTTCTCAAAGAATGATGAAGACATTCTCCTTTGTAACTTGGAGATGGATGCTTACCTTCACCAAGGGAAATTTTTGTGACCATTTGTCTGGATCACACTGCAACATATGGAAGAAAAGGCGATCACTTACTTTTGTTCGAATGCCTCGAACATTCATCACGTCAGCAATTGCAGGACGACGACATTTTACCTGCAACTTCTACGGGAGGCGGTGACGTTTGTCATTACTTCACCAACTTCCGGGGAGCTAGCATGGAGCTGCAAGCGAACGGCTGTGCCTTTTCCTCCATAACAGCTGTGCACGATTCTGCTGGTTGCTCCTGGTATGGACCATGGACAACTTGAACGCCATGGTCCCAACATCGTTGCGGATGCATCTGGCATCCCTGTTCCACATCTTGCTGGCCAATCAACATCACATCAAGACTTGCTCCATACTCATGATGAGTGAGGAGGCAAGTCGATTACAAATGGACGAAGGCTTTGTTCAAATCTACTATGATTCACAGCAAGAGTGGCAAGGATGATACATGCAGAGCAGAGTCAGTTAATGACTCCGCCCTGCTATCACAACAGCGGGTAATCCTACGCGAAATAGTGTAGGTGCTATGAAGACATCAGAAGAAAATGTTTCATACTTGAATTTCAAACAGGAGTGATCAGCCTCTTCTTTTCTTTTCAAACAAAAAGTCAATATTTGTTTTGAAGCAAAACGTATTGCCAAATGTTCCAGATGCTTTATTATTTTAAATGGTGAACTGAAATCGTTGTGGTAAAGGTGAAGGGTTGTATGCTTTATGCAAATGAATTGAATTGCATTATCAATATGGAAAGAGTCAAAGAATAAAGAAATGTTTTGTGATTAGATTCTTCCAGGATGACGGTGTATGCCTTAGGAAATTGAATTACCAAGTTTGTGGTTTGAATATTTAATAAGTTGATGTTTAGATTCATGGTTAATATAAACAAAAAGAAAAAATGAGGGATTGTGGAAGAATAGATAAATATATAAGTCATATTTGTTAGGGTGGTTGGATTGTACTGCAATGTAAAGGATCCTCAAATCATGCAAGGAGGGGGTGCCATGAGCTTGGAGCAAGCGGTCGGCCATCTGGGGAATAACCGTGTGACCTTGGACAATGCAAGTGGAGGTAGAATGTTCACTTGGCTCAGAGTTAATTGTTCCAGATGTCCGAATGGCGCCGGGAAGGCTGGCGTTAAAGTGACCTTTGCATTCCACTGGAACGAGATCAAAGGACAGGGTTCTATTAACCAAGAACTGATCGAGAAACGAGGAGGACTGGACTGAGAATCGTCGAAGGAAGCAAGAGAGAGGGAGAGAGAGCTGAACGTCGCGTCATGTGGTTATTTGATTGTAAAGTATAACTGTATCTTCGTATAACCATGCGTTAAAAGAGATTAATAAATCTAAGTTTAAACTGAGTGAGTTTCCATGTGTTTCATTGAGTGTCCAAAGAGGTCATAAACAAAGTTCTTTGACACCTCAATGAACATGCTGTTCATGTCATGCATCATGTAAAACCTCTCATGGCAGTTTTCTGGCATTTGAGGCATCACATTCTCATGGTGCATGAAACACACACAATATTTTCTCTGTTATGTGAATACATTGGTGTAAAAATGTAAATAGAGTGCTTATTTGTTTCAATAATTCTTTTCTGTACAATCTATACTAACCATGGAAACATTCCCAGTTTATCTCATTACAGCTGCTGCATCTACATGCTTTAGCAAAGGCAGTGTACAGGTATGATCAGTGAAAGCTGAGTGACTGAGCATGTAAATTGACAATTATGGTACCTGAATACGGCTGTTTCCCCAGTCAGCTACAATAATGTTGTCCAAGGAGTCCACAGCCACACCTGTAGGTGCATTGAACTGTCCATTACCTTCACCGTTCGAGCCAAACTTGAACAGGAACTCTCCATCAGATGTAAACACCTGTGAAAATTTACATCACACATTATTTCACTAATTTTAATCAATCGATCTTATCAGATGTTCATTGTTGGGAGCAAGTAACAAGATTGCTGTTTCATTTGATATAAGCAACATTAGTTATTTGTAACACCAATCTATAACAATAAAAGGCTGTGTGTGCATGTGTGTGTGTGTATGTGTGCATGTGCGTGTGCGTGCATGTGTGTATATGTGCGTGTATGTGTGTATGTGTGTGTGTGTGTGTGTGTGTGTGTATGTGTGTGTGTATGTGTGTGTGTATATGTGTGTGTGTGTGTGTGTGTATGTGTGTGTATGTGTGTATGTGTGCGTGTATATGTGTGTATATGTGTGTATATGTGTGTGTATGTGTGTATATGTGTGTGTGTGTGTGTGTGTGTGTGTGTGTGTGTGTGTGTGTGTGTGTGTGTGTGTGTGTGTATGTGTGTGTATATGTGTAAGTGTATGTGTGTGTGTGTGTATGTGTGTGTGTGTGTGTGTATATGTGTATGTGTGTATGTGGGTGTGTGTGTATATGTGTGTATGTGTGTGTGTGTGTCTGTGTGTGTATATGTGTATGTATGTGTGTGTATATGTGTGTGTATGTGTGTGTGTGTGTGTGTGTGTGTGTGTGTGTGTGTGTGTGTGTGTGTGTGTGCATGTGTGTGTATGTGTATATGTGTGTGTATGTGTGTATGTGTATATGTGTGCATGTGTATGTATATGTGTGTGTGTGTGTGTGTGTGTGTGTATGTGTGTGTATGTATGTATGTATGTATGTGTGTATGTATGTGTGTATGTATGTGTGTATGTATGTGTGTCTGTATGTGTGTATGTATGTGTGTATGTATGTGTGTATGTATGTGTGCATGTGTGTTTGTATGTGTATGTATGTATGTGTGTGTGCATGTGTGTATGTGTGTGTGTAGGTGTGTGGGCACGTGTGTATGTGTGTGGGTGTGTGGATGTGTGTATGTGTGTATGTGTGTGTACAGTCACTTGAAAAGGTAAGTACACCCCATGTAAAGTTTTGACTTTTTCAACATATTTCAACATACAGCTATTTGATCTTCATTTCAACAATATTGACAGATAAAGGTGATATAATATAACAAATATCATGAAACATTTACATTTTGTAGTCCATTGTATAATTTAAATAAACATAAATGCAAATTTCGCATGTAGAAAAAGTAAGTACACCCTTGGCTCTAATAGGTGGTATTGCCCCCTTTGGCAGAAACAACATCAAGTAGGCATTTCTTATAACTGTCTACCAGTCTCTGACATCGACTGGGAGAAATTTTTGCCCACTCCTCCATGCAGAATTATTTCAGCTGTGCGATGTTTGAGGGGTCTTGCGTGCACAGCTCGTTTCAAATCCCCCACAACATCTCGATGGGATTTAGATCCGGGCTTTGACTTGGCCATTCCAGAACCCTCCATTTCTTTCCTTTCAACCATTCCTTGGTGGATTTACTGGTATGTTTAGGGTCATTGTCATGTTGCAAGGTCCACCCTTGGTTGAGCTTCAACTTTCCGACAGATGGCCTCACATTATCCTCAAGCACCCTCTGGTACAATGAAGAATTAATAGTGGATTATAAGATGATGAGCTGCCCAGGCCCTGATGCAGCAAAGCTGCCCCCAAACCATAATATTTCCACCACCATGCTTTACAGTTGGTATCAGGTTCTTGTGGTCAAATGCTGTCTTTGGTTTTCGCCAAACATGTCTTCTGGAACTGTGGCCAAATAGCTCTACCTTTGACTCATCTATCCAGAGCACATTGTTCCAGCAGTGCTGGTCTTTGCCTCGGTGTTCATTGGCAAACTTTAGTCTTGCCCTGATCTTCTTTCTGGACAGCAAAGGTTTCCTCCTGGCACACCTCCCAGGTAGATCAAATTTGTGCAATCTCTTTCTAATGGCAGACTCGTGCACTTTGACAACAGTGGCAAGAGCTACCTGTAGGTCCCGTGATGACATTCTGGGGTTCTTAGAGACTTCTTTCAGCATCTTGCGGTCTGCTCTCGGGCTGAACTTGCTGGGGTGGCCTGGCCTGAACAAGTTGGCAGTTGTTTGGAATCTTCTCCACTTGTAGATGATCTTCCGGACAGTCAAATGATTGATTTCAAATTGTTTGGAGATCTTTTTAAATCCCTTCCCAGACTCGTAGGCATCTATAACCTTCTTTCTGAAGGCCTCAGAGAGCTCTTTTGATCTAGGCATGGTGACGCCGCACACTTCAACAACAAAGAGCAAACCAAACTAAATGTCTGAGGTTTAAATAAGACAGGTTCCTCCAAGATCCTCTCTAACGATAGCACCTGAACCTGAGCTGGTGCACCTGATTCTAATTTTAGGTATTTGAAGTAGTGATAAATGTAGGGGTGTACTTACTTTTTCCACATGCGAAATTTGCATTTATGTTTATTTAAATTATACAATGGACTACAAAATGTAAATGAATGAATGAATGAATGATCGTTTTAAGGCCATTTTCCCCACTAGAGCAGGGGTTGGCATCTGACACGATGGCATCTGACATCTGACACGGTTGGCATCATCCCCCACAGCAAAATGTAAATGTTTCATGATATTTGTTATATTATATCACCTTTATCTGTCAATATTGTTGAAATGAAGATCAAATAGCTGTATGTTGAAATATGTTGAAAAAGTCAAAACTTTACATGGGGTGTACTTACTTTTTCCACATGCGAAATTTGCATTTATGTTTATTTAAATAATACAATTAACTACAAAATGTAAATGTTTCACGATATTTCTTATATTATATCACCTTTATCTATCAATATTGTTGAAATGAAGATCAAATAGCTGTATGTTGAAATATGTTGAAAAAGTCAAAACTTTACATGGGGTGTACTTACTTTTTCACGTGACTGTATATGTGTGCATGTGCAATTTCACTTTAGCTCTCCAGAGATTGTTAAATGGAATTTTATGTCTAATTTCACTTTGGGCTCTCCAGACATTGTTAAATGGAATTGATCACAGCTATTTTCCTATTCAATCTCCAGATGCTGCGTGACATCATCACCTGGCACCGAAGGGGGCCCGGTGACGAGACGCACTGAAAGGGAGTACTCAGTTTTCACTCTGGTTGTTTTGTTGTTGTGCACTCACCTTTCCTATGCCATCTCTCGGCGCTGCATAACGTCATTGCCGGGCACCGAAGGTGGCTCGGAAATGAAGCACGCTGAAAGGGAGTACTCAGTTTCCACTCTGGTTGTTTGTTTGTTTTTTTGTTTTCTTGTTTGTTACTTGCCGGAAATGGTTGGTTGGTTTGTCTGTCTGTCTGTCTGTCTATCTGTCTATCTGTTTGTGCGCAGTACTACGTCTACATCGTTGCACATAGCAACTGTGCCCAGTCTGGAATAGACTGTGCCCAATTTTTAACTCTCTCGGCCCAAGGCCTCCATTATGACATCATAATTTGACAAGTACAATACTTCATTCAATCAAGATGCAATTTCTTGAGCGCCATGTCGGCATAAACTGGGAGAAAAAAAAAATAATGATGACGTCATCGGTCACGTGGTTCGGCCACCATCTTGCAGAAAACCGAAAAACTTTGCACCTCTATATCTCCAAAAGTGCTGAACAGAAAAAATTGAGACATGGCTCATTGTAAATAACTCTCCATGGGGAATAAAATATGTTAATGATGATGTCATAGGTGCCTCCATTATGACGTCATAATTCGACAAGTGATCCACCACGCGGTAACTCGGGTTGTCCCGTGATTTTTAATCGTGTTTACGTGTTTCCTTCATTGTCTAAACTACCAAGTCAACAGTTAAAAGTATTTTGAGCCGATAGGCGTTACGGCCTTGGCAAGATCGATGGAGACAGCGATCTGTTAGCTTATACACCACCCAAATAGCTATGTGGAATTCTCTCGTGGAGGGATTAAACCCACGTCGTTTGAACTTTGGCAGAGGTCATTATTTACTTTTAATGATGTTCATATACGAATCAAAAAGAAGATAATTGGTTTTGGGTCATCTTTTCCGCACATCTCGTGGGATTGTGCGCTGGAGAGACGACCGTGATGGCGGGGAGTGGTTGGCAAAATTTAAAAAGCCCAATCCGGCAAATCAAGGCACTCTGACCGATTTTTCATTTGTTTGTTTGTTTGTCCGGGCGATATCTCGGCCATCATTTGAGCTAGGAAGCTGAAATTTGGGCACAATAGTGAGTAAGTACTTTGTCAAAAACGTATTTTTTGTTTTTTGATCAATCAATTAATCATTCAATTATTCAATTAACAACTAATTTTCTTTTTTTTAGTTATAGATTCGGATGCAATGGTGGTGGTTTATGTGTTCTATTAGCCAATTGATTAACTATTCATTTGTTATGATTATTATTTATTTATTTTCATTATTAATCTTTTACTTATTTTCTTTCACATCTGGCCAATATCTCAGGCACCTTTTGAGCTTGGAAGCTGATATTCGGACATGACAGTGACCAAGTGATGTGGCTATAAAGGATATTTTTGATTTATTGATTAATCAATTAATCATTTATTATTTATTGATCAATTAATTATTTAATTTTTGATTAATTAATTTTCAAAAACTTACAGCTTCGGATGAAACACTGGTGGTTGGTTGAGGTATGCTATTAGCCAATTGATTAGGAAATTATTTTACGATTTCTGTTTATTGATTTTAATTATGCAATAAATCAATCAATTATTGTGCACCTGTCCCTCCCAATACCATCTCTATGTGCTGCATGGCGGTATCGCCAGGTGCCTAAGATGCCCCGGCAATACCGTGCTGGAGGATATTTATTTATTTGGCAGGGGGTGATGTACTGAGAAATAAAACAAGTACAGATACATTCAAATTTCACTTTGAGATTCACAGCGACGTCCTTGGCAGTTGCGTTTGATGTGAGCGGAGTGTTGGCTGTTCTCACAGTCGGTTTGACGTTATTTATTGTGCATCAAATTGTGGTGTATTTGCTTCCCTTCTTTTCATATTTATGCTGTGGGTATTGGGTCTGTGAAGAATCACAAAATCAGACATTTCTTGTCAATCGCTCAAGCGGTTGCAGAGAAAGATTTAAAGGCAAATATCGGTGAAAAAGTGATGGCAAAAGAAAAAAAAATGTAATGGTCTCGGCTGACGTTCCACAACATTGTCATGGATGGTTGTGGACGCCTATTACTAGTTTATATTTTCTTTACAATCTGACCTAACCTTGACTTTGCTTTGTATTCGTTTTTTTCCGTGTCAGATTCAGTTTTCCATGTCATCGATTCTGTGAATTGCATCGGTTTTCCACTACTCTATAGATGTTCTTAGGCAGTCTTATACTTACATACCTGAAAATCAAATCACTTCTGAGCTAAAACTTAGTTTTGTAAATATTCCAATGCACAGAAGAAGAAAGTACACAATATAGATAATATACAATATTGCCGAAGAATTGGGTCATCATGAAGTATTTGTGATGCACCTGAACAATAATTATTAGCATCAACGGAGAAAAAGCCTATTCACACTTGCCTTCACAGAGTGGTTATGGAAATCTGTCACAATTATGTCATTGTTCCTGTTCACTGCCACAAAATGAGGCCCTGTGGAAAGACCAATGAAAAATAAGGTGACCATCTATCTGTCCATGTCATCTAAATTTGCCCTAAACATGTGCACTTGAAATATCATGCCGTGGCACAGTTTCCCATATGCCCCAAATTATCACTGGCCATTTCCAAATATGGCCAAGTACAGAAATATGTTGCAGTATTTTTGGGTTCCAATGACGTGGATACCATAGTTTGTAAAAACTGTCAAACTAAATCAAAAATATGCCGAATCCTGTAGCACTTCACTGAAGTGTATCAATAGGAATTAGCACCTGGAACAATTTTTCAAACTTCAATATTCAGTTCTAATTGAGAATCAGGTGCCTCAGTCTCAAATATCAATCCCTCAGAAAATAGGGAAAATGTTTTATTTTTAAGAAAAAAAAAAATACAACTTTCCAGGCATTATGTTGGTAAATAAGGTTATACAACAACCAACAAAGCAAAAGAGCCTTGGCATACTATATCACAGTATAGAGGAGGCAAAAAAGGCCAAGTAGGAAGCAAATTGCAGGAAGTGCAATGACCAAGAAAGAACAGAGGTGGTGTGGGACATTACCATCAAGAGTACCTGCAAACTGCTTGTCCCCATTACCCCGCGACCCAAAGCGGGTAACCAGCTTGCCACCAGGCTGGAACACTGATACGCAGCAAGCCTTGTTGTCCACAACAATAACGTGCCCATTATGGTCAACTGCTACACCCTTTGGGCCCAGAAGTTTCCCAGCACCCAACTTGCTCTATGGACACAGACACACATGGGTAAAATTGGAGAAGAAAATAAGCCAATTCAGCATCAAATGAAATTCATATAGTGAAGCAGGGCAAATAGTATAGTTACACGTAGAAAAACAATACATTTAATGTATACACTGAAAAAGTGAGTCTGAGTTGCCAGGACCTCGGCCTGAAGGAACAGCCTGGAGGGGTCGAAAGTGAAGCATAATGTTTCCTAGTGATCCTTCTTCCCCCAATGAATGAAATTCCTATAAAATCTCTGCAACACCAAGGAATCGACTTTCATCCAGGAAAAGCTGACAGCTGTTAAAAAGTAAAAATGTCATTTTGACGTTTGCTCTTCTGTTGTGACTTTAGCCTCCATGGGTTCAAAATATGGAGTGCATTGCAGAAAGCATCTCATGGTGCTTACAACCCTTTGTGATCATTTTCAACTTTTTCGGAAATAAATAAATTAATTCTTTCCATATTTCCCAATCTAAATATTGTAGAACAAAAATATACAAAGTCATACTTCCAGAACTTGGTGAACTCACGGGGATAAATCAAAAATAGGGGCAATACCCCTGGGTGCTCAACTGTTTTTTTTTTGTTTTTTTGGGGGTTTTTTTGTATACAAGATCGAGGCTCGTGAAGGAGCGAACATTTATCACACAGAAAGACAAACCGACAAACCGACACATAACCGACGAGACATCGAGAGAACTGTGGGAGGGAGAGGGCTTTGGGGGGGAGGCATGGGAAAGGGGGTGGGAGAGGCAAAAAACATATGGACACTGCCAGACTACCAGGAAAGAAGTTGGAATTACAAACAAGGTGGATCTGGGGTGAATTAGTGGGGGTAGAAAAGATCAAGGTTTTGGGTGGGGGTAGAAAAGATCAAGGTTTTGGATGGGGGAAGATAAGAGATGGTGGTGAACAGCTGTTTTAAAGACCTGGAGGGAGGAGTGGGATTGAAGGGAGTGTGGGAGTTTGTACCAGAGGCGGGAGAAAAGAGGTATGAAGGAGTGAAGGTGAGCAGAGAGCCGAGATTTTGGCAGTTTAACCATCAGAGGCTTGCTGGCAGATCTTGTGCGACCTGTAGGAATATTTGGGGGACAGAGCACAGAGAGAGCTGGGGGAGCAAGGCCGGAGAGGAGTCGGTAGAAGACAGAAAGACCACCTACCTGTCTGCGGTGAGTGAGTAAAAGGCCCTCAGAGATAGCTTCATCGCGGGAGATTCCAATGATTCTGAAAGCTTTGGTTTCAACAGCGTGAAGCCGAGCTAGGTGTGAGGCAGGAGCACCAGCCCATAGGGGAGAACAGTATTCCATTGAGCTGCGGATGAAAGCCTTGTATGTGGTGAGGAGCTCAGGTGTGCCTAGGAAGGACTTCGCACGACGGAGGATGCCCAGTCGGCGACTGGCTTTGCAGGCCAGCTTGGAAATGTGGTTTTCCCAAGAAAGATCATGGCAGATAGTGAGACCCAAAAGCTTGAGCGACAGAACTTCTTGGAGAGGATTGTTGAGAAAGTAGATGGGAGGGTTGTCCAGTCGATCTTTTCGGAGAGACATAGTAAGAGTGTGAGATTTGTCAGGATTGAAAGACATGTTCCACTTGTTTGACCAGTCTGTGATTTTGTCCAGGTCTTCAGAGAGTGAGGAGGCTGCAGACTGCCGATCTGAGGGAAGAGGAATGGAGCGGCAGAGAGTGGAGTCATCAGCAAAGAGATAGAGAGGATTTTCCAGAGAGTCGGAGAGATCATTGATAAAGACCAGAAAAAGCACAGGGCCCAGCACACTGCCTTGGGGAACTCCAGCCTGAACAGGAAGGGGAGATGAGAGAAATCCATTCAGGGCCACACGTTGACTACGACCAGAGAGGAAGTCCGCAAGCCATGCATGGAGATTTCCATGGATACCATAGGAGTAGAGTTTGGTGAGCAGAGCTGGGTGCCAGACCGTATCGAAGGCACGTGATATGTCGAGGGAGACAGCTCTGATTTCCTGTTTGGCATTGAGGACCTCCATCCATTGTTGAGACAGGAGAAGCAGCATGTCCAGAGTAGAGTGACCTGGTCTGAATCCAAATTGATGATCAGAGATCAAGCCATTGGAGAAGAGGAAAGATTTCATATCCGAAGCAATGATGGATGCAATGATGGATTCCATGACTTTGCTGATAATTGGGAGCAGGCTGATTGGTCTGTAGTTAAAAGGATCTGTTTTTGCACCTTTTTTGTGTAAAGCGGTAATGTTTGCTGATTTCCAGGATGCTGGCAGATGACCTTGAGCAAAAGATAGGGTGAAAAGAACAGAGAGAGGGTGAGATAGAGCGGCTAAAGGTATTTTAAACCTACTAAAGGTTTAAACCTACTAAAAATACCTACTAAAGGTATTTTAAACAGTATCACTGTATTTTAAAACAATTTCAATGGTTGCTAGGAGATAGGGCAGCATGTACAATCATACTAATGTAATCATAAGACTTTAAACAAACAAACAAAAAAATAACTACTATGGGGGCAACCTCCTCCTTTCTCTCCACCCTCCGCCCGTAGACCCCCTTATACCCCGTCTTTTCTAATGTCGTGAACAAACTTTGGTACATCACGGATGATGAAGGTTTTGGTCAAGTTTCATCAAAATAGTGTGTAATCTCAGAGGAAAAAGCAATTTCCTATTTTGGGGGGTCAAAACTGGATCCACTTTGACCCCTGGTGGACCCCCTTAAGTCCCAATATTTTAATGGGATGAACAAACTTTAGTCACAACCAAACAAATATCATTTGTGCTAAGTTTGGTCACTATCCCTTCAGCTGTTTCAGAGAAGAAGTTGCAAGTGTTGCCGGACTGACGACGTGCCATCGCATAAGCTCCTCGGAACTACATTCCAGGTGAGATAAAAAAGAATGAAATAACAATAAGGCAAAGGCTTGAAAGAATGAATAACAAATCAATGAGTGAGAAAGAAACTAATTCAATAATATAAGATAAAATTTTGTTTGTAAGCAGATTTAAACCGACCCACAAATGACTGTGCCTTCACTCTTCCATGAATACTATTCCAAAGACGAGGCCCATAGTAACGTAATGTATGAATAGAGTTTGATGGTGCGAGTCATCGCTTTCGCCGAATCCATTCCCTTCGCTGGCTTGCTTACCAAGCATTGTGCAATGGCTGCATAAGTAGAAATGGGTTGTCAGCAGGTGAGCTGGTGCCATGAAGGGAAAATCTGCACAGAGTAGTGATTAAAGTTATAGAGGTGTGTGCTATCCTGCTCCATCTTTCTATTCCTATGAGTATCGTTGGCTGCAGGTGCAGTAAATGCAACCTGAATTTTAATGGAGTATAATGTGCGAGTAAAAGGTAAAAACAAGTTGTGTTGTGATCCATTGAAATGAGTGTAGATATCATGGACTGCTGTAAAGTAAGATGAAAAGACTTGTGGAAGAAGTTTGTTAATATGCTTGTACATAAATATCCCTGTATGTAATTTATTAATGTCAAAAAGTGTCAATGTGTTGAGTTTGGTAAAAAGAGGTGCAGTATGGTCATGTGGATGAGAGAGGGCTTTTATAATGAATCCTTATGGTGCGCTTTTAGATCATTGAGAGCGAGTGTCGTTTATTTTTACTAGAGCGTGCCCAGACAATGTTACAATAATTCAGGTAGGGGAGAATTGGGGTGTTTTAGAGGGAGAATAAAATACAGGAAGGAAGATACAAAGTTTAGACAATAAACCGTATTTCGAGAAATAACCGTAGCAATTGATAAAATATGATTCGTCTAGCTAAGTTTGTCATCTGAGAAAGCACCGAAAAATGTTGTTGAATGAACAGTAATGGGTTCATTGTCATTGTAAACAGATGAAATATAGCGTCAGACAGAGGTTTGGTGGATTTGCGCTGTTCGCACATACACTTGTTCTAATTGGAATTTATAAAGAGTTTGTTGGATTTAAACCAGGATGAAACCTTAATAAGCTCACTATTACGAATATTGATCAGAATGACAACTAGGATTGGAATAGATGATAGTTGGTTGTAGCATCAGCAAAAAGAAAAAAAGATAATAAAGAAGAACAAGTATGTTGATCATCAACATATGTGAGAAAACGAAGAGGCCCAAGTATAAATCCCAAGAACACAGGAAAGGTATAAAACAAATTTCTAGAATGTTGAAAATTCCTAAGAGCATAGTGAGCTCCATCATCAGGAAATGGAAGGTGTATGGAACTACCCAGACTCTTCCTAGAGCTGGCCGTCCGACCAAACTGCACAACCGGGCAAGAAGAACCTTGGTCAGGGAAGTGACGAAGAACCCAATGACCACTCTGACAGAACTACAGAGTTCCTTGGCTGAGATGGGACAACCTAGTCAGGTTCACTCTGTTTTTTCGTTCAAAATCATGGTAGATTAACAAACCTATACATTTTTGGAAACGTTATTACATGGAAAATCTGAAAATCAATGTTTACATTTGCCAATTCCGACCAATTCGATTCGACCAATTCGACCAATCGACCAATTCCATTCGACCAATTCGACCATTCGACCATTCGACCAATCGCTTCGATCGACCATTCGACCATTTCGATTCGATTCGATTCATCGAATTCGATTCGATCGACCATTCGACCAATTCGATTTGCCAATCAATTTGACCGACCTTTGCTTGTGTGGAACGGACTGTGAAAACGATGCGGACTATATTGTCGGATACGACACACAGGACAGTGATGACGAACTCTAAATGGCATATTCTGTAATCGTGTATGTTTGATGCCATTGACTGCCTCTGTATATTTTGTCATTGACTGCCTGTGTAGATGTGAAGTTATACTGACTGCATGTGTATATATATGATTTTGCTGACTGCCTGTGTATGTTTGGTGATATGAATTATTGTGACACATTTTGATGTTATTAACTGCCTGTACAAAATGATAACATGTATTTGATTATGCAACTTATCGCGAATATAAAGACAGTATTTTGCAATTCAAAACCTTTGATTCATGTCTTACCATTCCCCATAGCACTAATTTGATACTTTCATTGGATTCCTTGTCCCTGAAAATATAGGTTTAGTATATTTTAAAAAGTTTTTAGGGTAATTAGAGGCATAAATAGAACAAAATATGTATTTTACAGTGGCCATTTTGAAAATCCAAAATGGCCGCCATACAGGTATCTCTCCAAATGTAAACATTGATTTTTAGTTTCCTTTTGCTATAACCTTTCCAAAAATGTATAGGTTTGCTAATCTACCATGATTTTGAACGAAATATAATTTATTGACATAGTGAACCTGACTAACCTGCCGAACGGACAAGCGTCTCTGCAGCACTCCACAAATCTAAGCTTCATGGGAGAGTGGCTGGACAGAAGCTGCTCCTGAGAAGAAGGCACATGACAACACACCTGGACTTTGTAAAAAGGCACGTAAAAGACTGAGCGTATGAGGCAAAATATTCTGTGGTCTGATGAGACAAAAATTGAAGTCTTTGGCTTGAATGCAAAGCGAGGAAGGAAAAGGCAGACGTGCAAGACCAAAAAGGAGGTGGCAGAAACTAGAGAGACCACCGATCTCTTTGTGATGCAAGAGTAACAAGCCCAGAGACTCACCTTCGTTGCGTGAGATTCCAATGATTTCGTAAGCCTTGTTTTCCATGGCATCAAGAATTACAATGCCGAAGGAAGAGGCACCAGCGAAAAGGGGACAGAAGTACTCCATAGAGGTGCAAACTAAGGCCATTGCGAGCTTGGAAAAGTTCAGATGTGACAAAACAACTGCACGACAGAGGATGCCGAAAACAAACTTTCAAAATGACGGCAAGTGCGAGATATATCAGGATTGAAAGACATATTTGAAGTTTTGGACCAGCTCGTGTTTCTATCAACATCTGCCGAGAGGAATGAGGCTGCTACATCCCTCTGAAGAACGACGTATGTTATGGCAAAGGGTGGTGGCATCAGGAAAGAGATAGAGGATTTTCCATCTAATTGAAGGATAGTTGATTGAAATGAGGAACATGGGTGGACCCAAGACTCTGCCTTGGGGCACCCCAGCCTCAACAGGGCATCACCACACCCAATCATTCATGTTAACGTTGGAACTATTAATCGGGCACTGGACATTTGAGTAACAATCTCAGGTTTCTTCATAAAATGCAAATCTGAGGAATGACATTTTGATTAAATCAATTCACTTTTTCAAATTAAAATGTTCAACATTTTGTCAATTGTATGTACATACAGCATATTAATTCCAATGACGAATTACAAAAAGAATAATGTTTTGACAAAGTTTTATTGAGAGTAATACATTATTGTTGATGAGGTATGTTTTTAACTGTATGGTTTTGTGTTCATTAACTTGAACCCTCCAATCAAACGTCCTTCACAAACTCAAATGACCAATTTCCTTCCTTTTTTTTCTGCCGTTGTGTCGTCAGAATAACTCTTATCGTCTTCTTCCACGTATGAGCTAGAACTACATGCTTCCACTCTTTCAGTGCACACATCACTCCCATCCTTACGCAACTGCACTTGTGTGCAGCATATTAACTGGCCAATGTTAACGTTTATAACTCTTGTTTTAACAGATAATAATGGAATGTCTCCAATGACAACAATAATGTTTTTGCATCAATCAGACCACGTTGTTCATGTATTTTGAAAAATACAAACATAATTAAACTCAACCCCTAAAACAATCTCTAAAATCTGGTATTGATCATATATTTACGACTTTTTTCTACACAACGAATAAACACTCTCTTCCACGAGATACACGTACATTACATCCTGGGACACTCATGTATACTCTTAAAACCTCATTCTAGGATGGTTAAAGAGCTATGCATAAATGTACAACCCCCTTCCTCCTTTTGTCAACAGCGTAAAGCACCTCGCGATGCTTTAACCATAAAAAGGCTCTTCAGGAAGAGCATTTTATTTCCCTCCTCAAAAGGTGATGGATTTGGGGATGAGGGACGGGAATAAATGAGCAATAGCAAAAGGAAGTTGTGGATAAGAGTGTGGAGGTAAACCTACCTTGAATTTTCCATCAGAGCTAAAGATGCTGACCCACTTGTTGTCATAGTCTGCCACAAAGATGTCTCCACTAGGGTGCACGGCCACGCCTGTGGGGCGCTGAAGTTGCCCCGGTGACCGGCCGCGCATCCCGAAGCGTGCTCGGAAAGAGCCGTCATTCGCGAAGATCTGCAGGCACTGATTATTGCTGTCGGCGACCATGATGCGGCCGGACGATGAAGTGGCGACCCCCTGCACATTGGTGAATTCGCCCTTGTTACGACCTTTAATACCTGTAGATATGAACCCCGCAGAATGCCACAAAATATGAAGAATGGCAATTTGATATCCAACATTCTGGTACAATTTTTCAGTTTCTCTTTTTTCATGAACTTTCTAGACTGGTTGTACAGGCATTTACAGCACTTGATAATCACAAAGGCACATGCACAAAAAAACAATTACTTATAAAATATGTTTATGTTCGACATCGAAAAAACATATAACGAATAAAATTCGAGCATAATATATTTCCTTACCACCTGTTCAAATAAATCAGACAGGCCTGCCCTTAATCAAAGGTTTCAGTCGTAATGCTGAAAAGTCAGATTTTCTATAACGTGAAGACTAATCAGTCACATCACATTGTCTAACACAACACAATGTCGAATTTATTGATCTTCATAAACTTCTCAGGCACAGTAAACAAGGGCCAATGTCATTTGGAGAGGGAGTAGGCTCATGGGGTATTGAAGTGAGGGGTACAAGTGCACACAAATACCATCCATTACAACACCACACCACAATATATAATCCTTTCAATCAAATTATCAAAATTACTTTTCAAGCCATTCACTCTTGTTACCACCACTAACAATCCCGGCAGACAGTTCCATACATCTATTTCCCTTTCAATAAAAAAGAAAATAAATAAATCGGTCTCATGTCTTGACTTGCCTATTTATTGAACCATATAAATATATATATACACACAGGTTGAACCCCCTAACTTGACTGGGAAGCAAGGCACAGATTGAGTCTCACCCCAGCAATTGCTGCACAACCTGTTGGCAACAAGTGCAGCCTGCCACGCTGACACATTGTCTCTGCCCTGCTCCTCGACAATTAGGAGGGGTGTATATTAATGGCTTAGATTGGTCACAAATAAACAATTTGCAGTACGTTGTCCTGATGAGCCCATAACAAGGGCGAAATCTAGATCGACATCTCTGCCTTTGTCTATTTGTGAGATTATTGAGCTTTAATCTCAGTCTGCAAAGACTTGAGTACCACGCAGATGCCTCCTAGTTTAGAGGTGATGTGTTGGTATAATTTATGTGCATGATGTCAGTGTCATGTCATAGAGTTAGTGTGCAATCTTTTAATTTTTTTTAAATATTTTTATTTTTTTTGGTATACAGAATCGAGGCTCGTGAAAGAGCTAACCTTTATCACACAAACAAATCAAACAGACAAACAAGGTGTATAAAAAGGGGAGCGGTAGACAAGATGGGGAGAGAAGGGGAAGCACACAAACACAACATTTGAGAGCAGGGACATCGGAAGATGAGTGGGAGGGAGAGGGCTTGGGGGGAGGAGGCGTAGGAAGGGGGAGTGGGGGAGAAGTATAAAACACAAGGACACCAAGGACTTCCAGGAAAGAAGTTGGTATTTCAAAAAAGTGGATTTGGCGTGAAATTAGCGGGGGTGGAAAAGATCAAGGTTTTGAATATATATATATATATATATATATATATATATATAACACCTTTAGAAGAGGCCATTTTTCCCCGCAAAGCGGGGGGTTGGCCTTTTTTGGCGACCGTGGTTGTTGTTGTTTTTTTTTTTGGTCCCCTTTTTGAAGCAATGTTTTATGGCCGGATGCCCTTCCTGCCGCCAACCCTGTTTGTCGCCTTTTACGATAAGCAGGGAATTACCAGTGAACTGGTACTCAATTAGCCGACCTCGGAAGGATGACAGGCTGAGTCAACCCCCCTGGCGTTAATTCAGCGATCGACCTGGATTCGAACCCAGGATCCTAGGATCCAAAGCTGGCACCCTAGCCGCTAGCCCAACACCAGGGTTTTGGATGGGGGAAGATAAGAGATGGTGGTGAACAGCTGTTTTAAAGACCTGGAGGGAGGAGTGGGATTGAAGAGAGTGAGGGAGTTTGTTCCAGAGGTGGGAGAAAAGAGGAATGAAGGAGAGCAGAGAGTCTTGATTTTGGCAGTTTAACAATAAGAGGGTTGCAGGCAGATCTTGTGCGACCTGTAGGATTATTTGGAGGACAGAGCCCAGACAGAGCTCTGTGAGTAAGGCCGGAGAGGAGTCGGTAGAAGACAGAAAGACCACCAACCTGCCTGCGGTGAGTGAGTGAAAGGCCCTTGGAGTTAGCTTCATCGCGGGAGATTCCAATGATTCTGAACGCTTTGGTTTCAACAGCGTGAAGACAAGCTAGGTGTGAGGCAGGAGCACCAGCCCAGAGGGGAGAGCAGTATTCCATTGAGCTGCGGATGAAAGCCTTGTATGTGGTGAGGAGCTCAGGTGTGCCAAGGGAAGGACTTCACACGACGGAGGATGCCCAGTCGGCGACTGGCTTGGGAGGCCAGATTTGAAATGTGGGTTTCCCAGGAAAGATCATGGCAGATAGTGAGACCCAAAAGCTTTGGTAACAGAACTTCTTGGAGAAGATTCTTCAGAAAGTGGATGGGAGGGTTGTCCAGTCGGTCTTTTCGGAGAGACATCGTAAGAGTGTGAGATTTGTCAGGATTGAAAGACATGTTCCACTTGTTTGACCAGTCTGTGATTTTGTCCAGGTCTGCAGAGAGTGAGGAGGCTGCAGACTGCCGATCTGAGGGATGGGGAATGGAGAGGCAGAGAGTGGAGTCATCAGGAAAGAGATAGAGAGGATTTTCAAGAATGTCAGAGAGATCATTGATGAATACCAGAAAAAGCACAGTGCCCAGAACACTGCCTTGGGGAACTCCAGCCTGAACAGGAAGAGGAGATGAGAGAAACCCATTCAGGGCCACACATGTTGACTACGACTAGAGAGGACGTCCGCCAGCCATGCGTGGAGATTCCCATGGATACCAAAAGAGGAGAGTTTGGTGAGCAGAGCGGGGTGCTAGACCGTATCGAAGGCATGTGATATGTCAAGGGAGACAGCTCTAATTTCCTGTTTGGCATTGAGGACCTCCATCCATTGTTGAGACAGCAGACACAGCATGTCCAGAGTAGAGTGACCTGGTCTGAAAACAAATTGATGATCAGAGATCAAGCCATCGGAGAAGAGGAAAGATTTCATATCCGAAGCAGTGATGGATTCCATGACTTTGCTGATAATTGGGAGAAGGCTGATTGGTCTGCAGTTGCTAGGATCTGTTTTTGCACCTTTTTGTGTAAAGCGGTGATGTTGGCTGATTTCCAAGCAGATGGCAGATGACCTTGAGCAAAAGAGAGGGTGAAGAGAACAGTGAGAGGGAGTGAAAGAGCGGAGAACAGGATTTTATGACCCGTGGGCTGATGCCGTCAGGTCCAGTTGCAGAATCAGAGTCGAGGGTTGACAGAAACTTTTCCACCTTGTCAGGAGGAAAGGACAGAGTCCAGGAGCAGCTGGGTACGACTGGGTACGGTGGGTACAGCGAGGGATAGGTTTGGGACACAAGATTTAGAGGCAAACACAGAGTTGAGGCATTCAGCTTTTTCACGTGCGGAGTCAGCTGTACAGCCATTTGAGGTAAGGGAGGGGATGGAGGGCTAACAAACACCAGAAACAGATTTGACCAGATGCCACCAGGATTTGGGAGAGAGAGACAGATAAGAGAGTTCGGTCTTGAGAACGGAGAGATATTGTTTCCTGGCTCTCCTGAGGGTGGACACACACTTGTTTCGGGCTTTGTGAAAGGAAATGAGATTTGATTGCTTTCCAGGAGACGAAGGCAAGTTGTTTTTGGGCAACAGCCTCACCACAAGATTCCGTGTACCATGGACGGGAGGAAGGGGATGACAACAGAAGACGAGATGGGATAAATCTGTGCATGAGAGAGAGCAATTTACTTTGGAAGAATTCCCAGGATGAGTTGATGTCAGAGGTGGTCGAGATGGGAGACCAGCCCAGATGATTGATGGCTGCTTGAAGACCGTGCCAGTGGCCTGAGTGAAATGCCAGGCTCGTCGACGCTGAGGAAGCTCTCTGAGAATGGTCAGAGAGATGTCCACTTTAACAAGCACATGATCAGATGAGCCGATTGGAGCAGAAGAAGAGCAGCAGACATTTGCAGGGAAGTTAGTCATAACCAAGTCCAGAAGAGAAGATGCTCCATTGACTGAGATCCGGGTCGGGAAATTGACAGATTGTGTCAGTCCCAGTGAGTCGCAGAAGTCCTTTGCTGAAGAGTCATGGCTGGTGAGAGCAGTACCCACACCCAGCCAACTGGCATGGTGACAATTGAAATCACCACATATGAGGAAGAGAGAGTTGGGATGAGTAGATAGAAGTTGGTCCATATTATCAGACAGCGAGATGTAGATGGAGTCATCACTGTTTGGTGGACGGTACAACACACATATGAACAAAAGATGGAAGCGAAGGGGAAGCCATAGCCAGAGGTATTCCTGGGGGTGAGGTGGAGAGAGGGCAGTGCAGGGCGAGTGAGGAAGAGAGTTTTTGATAAAGATAGCAACCCCACCTCCAGGACGAGGCTCAGGTCTATCATACCGGAGGAGCGAGTAACCCGGGAGAGATACTAAGGAATCAGAGACATCATGAAGGAGGAAAGTTTCTGTTCAGCAGATCACGTCTGGTTTGTCAGAAGCAACCTGTATGGAGAGATCAGTCAAGTTTGAGCGAAGGCCCCGGATGTTTGAGGTCCATACCGTTAATGAAGAGGAAGGGGGAGCATCGGATACAGAACAGGGGGGGGGGGGCGGGAGGGGTAGGGTAAGATGTGGAAGAGGAGGAAGAGGTAGGGAGAGCTGTTGATGGTGTGTCAGAGATTTCAGAATAGCTCGGAGAAAGGGAAGGATGGGGCAGACAAAAGGTTTGATGGTGATTGGGTGAGGCACAGTGAGGTGTTATTTGAGGAGGGGGAAGAGCGAGGCAGAAGGTTGGGGGAGATGGAGGTGAGAGTTGGAAGGGGGAAGAAGCGGGGAGAACGCTTTGAGCAGGAGGGGCGAGAGTGGAGAAATGGAAAAGAAATAAGGGTGCGGAGATTTGAAGGGGAGGGGCGAGGGGGGAGTTTATGAGGGGAGGGGTTAGGGGGGAGTTTAGGAGGGAAGGGACATGGGGGGGGGGGGATATGAAATGGATGGGAGATGGGGGAGATTTGGAGGGGTCGGGTGAGGGGGGAGTCTAGGAAGGGAGGAGCGAGGAGGAGTCTCAGAGGGGAGGGGTGTGGGGTTGAGTTTAGGAGGGAAGGGGCAAAGGGGGAGATTTGAAAGGGATGGGTGATGGGGAAGATTTGGAGGGGAGGGGAAAGGGGTGAAGATTTGAAAGGGATGGGTGATGGGGAAGATTTGGAGGGGAGGGGCGAGGGGGAAGATTTGAAAGAGATGAGTGATGGGGAAGATTTGGAGGGGAGGGGCAAGGGGGGAGATTTGGAGGGGATGGGTGATGGGGAAGTTTTGGAGGGGAGGGGTGATGGGGATGATTTGGAGGGGAGGGGTGAGATTGGATTTTAGAAAGTGTACGATTAATGGGAAACGAACATTTATTGCAAAATGAGTTTCTTGTGACCTTCGAGTCAAAAATACGTTTAAGGATGCTGAAGGGGGGGGGGGGGGGGATGGAGTGCAGGTGAGTTTATGGAATGTCGGAAAGAGGAACTGCAAGAGATGGAATTTTTTTTTAGAATGAATAGATTTGGTGAACAAGTCGAAAGCACCCTTTTAAAGGAGAAGAAGAAAAAGGTGTTATAATATACGACAGAATACAGTTCTTCAGGGGAAAGTTTAAACATTTTAAAATTTAACAGTGAAAACTATCTGGGGAAATGGGGGTGAAACACGTGGTCGAAGAACGAACGAATGAATAAGAACAACGAATAAGAACAGAGAAGGAAATGTTTTTTTGGTTTGTTTTTTTTTTGAGTTGAGATTTTTAGCAAGGAAGTATGGGGTGAAAAGACTGGGAAAAACTGAGAACGAAAGTAATTCGAGCACAATCGATGGACAGCTGAGAGAAAAACAAAGCCTCAAGGTAGGACACGGTACAAGGCCTCAAAATACGCGGCACAAATTAACCGACAATTTTCTATACAGGTATGAAAGATTAACACCGAGAATCCTCCTCGGGACACAACACAGGCACACACACACCGAAAGATAAATACAGTTTCGACAAAAACACAATTGTAAACAATTACTTAACTTCGAAAGCGTAAGAGCGTGGACAGCTTCGAAAAGACGTGACCTCGCCGACAAAGATCTCGCGAGATCCAGAATATATATATATATATATATATATATATATATATATATATATATATATATATATATATTTCCTTCGTCAAATATATATATATATATATATATATATATATATATATATATATATATATATATATATATATATTGTTACGGTCCGCGGATTAGGATGTCATTTTTACCGAGCGGAGGTATAACCGCGGCCGAACAGTTGTTCCCTGACTAAACCCGATTCACCCGATTCACCCAAAACGTTGGCCGTATCGCGCCACCACTATTCAATCGGGAAAAGACTAAGATGACACGGATGTGAAGAAAAGGAAGACAAAGGCAAAGAAAGGTTTGAAATACAATTACTATTTATTACTATTTACAGGCTCAAAGTAACCAAGGAGAAGGAAAGATAATAAAATAATATACAGAAGCTTTTAGAGACACAGGGAAAATACTAACTCATCTAACAGGCTTACTTACTACCCAGGACAGAACAAACGAAGACAGACTCACGCGGGGAATTGCAGAGTGGATTGGCTGGAAGGAGGTGTGTGGCTGGAGGGGGAGGACGGCACGGAGCTGGCTGGAGCTTGATCCTGCACGGGACGTCGGCCCGGACCTCGACGGCCGCTGATGCCACCGAGCCTGTCGTGTGCGCGGGATCACGGGTCGGAGCTGCTTGGTGGAGCCGACGCGCTGGTGGGGGGTCTGGCGTGACGGGTTCTCTCCTCTCTCTTTCTTGGTCCAACCACTCTTTCTCCACCGACAACTCAACGCAACCACTCAACGCAACCACTGACCACCCCTGACGACCAACTCAGCTCTTGTCATGGACCTCTCTACGCGCTCAGCTCAGCCTTTCAGCTCTTCTCTTCATGGGTTATATATAGCCCCACCCTTGAACCTTTGCGAACCTCCCCGATCGCTCTTCCTCCGCCCTCTCAAACCAAACCCCTCGTGCTTGGTTGGTTGTTCGGGGCCGGGCCACTCCTCCCCTCTCTGACGAGGTGGGGACCCACCTTTCTTCCCCAACCCTGCCTCGTGGCCAATGGTGGTTGAAGAAAACCGCCCAAAATGCAGGTGGCCATTGAAATGAAATGAAAGGGGATCTACTCTTATTTCACTTGGTGCAATGGAGTATTTAAATAAAGGGGAGACACAGCCTTAACCTAAGACACATAATAAGATATAAGCTACTGAACAAGGGTTTTATCGGGTCCTGCAATGTGGTGTTTATGGAATAACTACCGAGACGCCCTTTGACCTTTACACTACGGAGGTATTTACAAGGAATCATTACATTTTACAGAGGGTGATATTTACAACAATTTACTATACAATACAAAAAAAACAAACCATTCTCATATCCACAACACTATCTATATATATATATATATATATATATATATATATATATATATATATATATATATATATATATATATATATCTATATCTATCTATATATATCTATATATATCTATATATATCTATATATATCTATATATATCTATATATATCTATATATATCTATATATATCTATATATATCTATATCTATATATATATATATATATATATACATATATATATATATATATATATATATATATATATATATATATATAGGGTGTTTCAAAAAGATGGACCCAATTTCAAAGCAGTATATTTCACGATGGCAACATGTTACTGTCGTGAAAATCAAGTGCAGACACGACTTTACCTCTGGGTAGGCTTTAATATCATTTAGATCGACTAGGGCATGCCCGTACTATATCTATATCTAAAATTATATCCCCCCCTCTATTTACATGAAATGGTTTGGTCCATGAAATGTTTTGGTCCATTCGCAACGCCAAAGCGAACGGCGAACGCTTTACATGAAATGGTTTGGTGCATGAAATGTTTTGGTCCATTCGCAACGCCAAAGCGAACGGCGAACGGCTTGCGAGTACAGTGACAATCCCCCCGGGGTTTTTATTAGTTTTAAAACATAGTTTAACGCCAACATAGCGCCAACATAGTTTGCAAACGTGAAATAAATGAATACGCTCTCAAATGTGCCATCCGAGGCAGAGTGTGTCCGCCACGTTCGGCACACGCGATAGCTCGCTGCTCTCTGATTGGTTGAATCGTTTTTTGGACATAGCTCGGTAAGTAATTGTCCGATTAATATGAAACCTTGAAAAGGCACATCCTCGGGTCCCCAGCAATATACCTGGCAAGTTTAAAGTATATCGGACCCGTGGTTGTCGAGAAACAGCGGTCACAGACAAACGTACAAACAAACAAACACACAGAGATTACTGGAATTATAGATCGATAATATCTCCTGTAACAATACATGCAACAATAGGCATTAAATCAGAGCATTTCAAGCACAGCAATGGTAGCTTCGATATAACAATGGTTCGCGCAGCGCAGCCTTTGGGGGCGTACATACCATTCAACTACTGGATAATGTCACAGTGAGTCCCGCCGGAGTGTCCGCACGCCCCGAGTGTCCCGGGTCTTATAGACGGCCCCCCTTTTCGTGGCGAGCATCCCTGGGTTCACCTTGGTATAATTTCACTACAGTTACAATTACACAAAAACTTACAAACGGTTTAATGAGTTATGAAGTTTTACTAACCATTTTATAAATGCTCTATGTGTCCTCCACCTGCTGCAAGGGCAACATCGAGACGATAGTTGAATTCGTCCCAAACGTCTCTCAGAGTGTCTTCTTTCACTGAAGTCATAGCTGCCGTGATTGTGTTTTTGAGGTCATCCAGATTCGTCGCTAATGGTGGCACAAAAACACGGTCTTTGACGTATCCCCACAAGAAAAAGTCGCAGGGTGTAATGTCTGGGGATCTTGGGGGCCAAGAGTGTGGCGCCAAGTCTTGGGGTCCCGTGCGACCTATCCAACGTTGAGGCAGTGTGTCATTTAGAAAACGTCGAACCTGCAGGTGCCAATGTGGCGGTGCTCCGTCTTGCTGAAAAATGAAGTCATCGGAATCTTCATTAAGTTGTGGAAAGAGCCAGTTCTGCAGCATTTCGAGATAGGTTTGCCCCGTAACTGTTTTTCCCTCGAAAAAGAAAGGGCCATAAACCTTTATTTGAGAAACAGCACAAAACACGTTCACTTTCGGGGAATCACGCTCATGCTCTACAGTTTTGTGTGGACTCTCTAGTCCCCATATGCGCACATTGTGACGGTTAACTTTACCGCTTAGATGAAACATTGCTTCATCACTAAAAATCAAATGCGGTAAGAAGCTGTCGTCTTCCATGTTCTGTAACATCGCATCACTAAATTCAACACGCTTTCCTTTGTCACCTGTACGAAGAGCCTGTACCAGTTGCAACTGGAATGGCCTCAAGATTAATCGTCACCTTAACACACGCCAGACAGTTGTATGAGGGATCGCAAGTTCTCGGCTGGCACGACGAGTGGACTTGCGCGGGCTACGCAGAAAACTCTTGAATTCTTCTCACGTTTTCCTCTGAAGTGCGTGGTTGCCCTGGGCTCTTCCCCTTTCATAAACAGCCTGTTTCCTCAAATTGTCGGTACCAATGACGAATGCTCTTTGGCATTGGCTGATCAATGCCAAAACGCCGTTGAAACGCACGCTGCACCGCAATTACGGATTCAGTCTTGCTTAAATGCAGAACGCAAAATGCCTTGTGTTGCGGGGTCGCCATCTTGCGAACGACTGAGGCTGGAGGCTGTTGGTGCGCTGGGAGAACCATCTAGCGGTGGTCATTTGAAACTCTATGCCCCGCCCTTTCAAGTGGTAAGAGGTTCATTTATGGGCGGTTCGTGGTTGCAGAAAAAGAAAAAAAAACCCACCTTTAGAGGCCATTTTTCCCCGCAAGCGGGGGTTGGCCTTTTTCGGGAACTGTGGTTGTTGTTGTTTTTCGGTCCCCTTTTTGAAGCAATGTTTTACGGCCGGATGCCCTTCCTGACGCCAACCCTTTTTGCCGCCTTTTAACGACAAGCAGGGAATTACCAGTGAACTGGTGCTCAATTGGCCGACCTCGGAAGGGTGACAGGCTGAGTCAACCCCCCTGGCGTTAATTCAGCGATTGACCGGGATTCGAACCCAGGATCCGTAGGATCCTAAGCCGGCACCCTAGCCGCTAGCCCAACACCAGGGACTTGGTTGTCGTGCAACGTGGTTGCAGAGATATAGCGATTTCAAATCGGGTCCATCTTTTTGAAACACTCTGTATATATACATATATATTGTTGCGAATATGGAATTTGGCCTCCATATCCGCTTGTAAATATTCCCCTATTTCCCCAATACTCCCCAACTATCCCCAATCCCCCATTCCCTAGTCCCATTGTCTGTAAACAACACTCTGTAGAACCGACCTTCCCCTTTTTCCCCCATTAAATGTCGTGCCCAGGTCCACCGCATCTCACGTAGACAACTTTCGGACATCTTGCTAGTTATTCTTAGTCTATGTCAGTTAAGGACTCGTTTCCATTAATTCTGACTCTTCGTTGCACCAGAATGTGATTATATGGCACCAGTAGTGAGTTTAGGACCTTCCCTTACCTCCTCCCATCTTCTTCCCCAAACAACAACAACAACAACAACTACAGCAACAACAACAACTACAGCTACAACAACAACTACAACAACGGCGCGCGGGGGGAGTGTGCGTCCTCACACCGGCTCGGTTAGCCGCCATGACCATGCGCTCCACGGGGTTACCACGAAGGGGCTCCCTGTCAGCCCCTCGTCAAGGGTGGAGCCGGTAACCCCCCCGCACGCACCCAATGAGAAGCAACGAGCCAATTCCATCTGGGGCGGAGCTAACGAGCCGAGGGCGTGTCACTCCCCGCCGGATATACGCGGCCACGTACCGGACGTGACGTCAGATGCGCCCCGAGCTTGAAGAGGAAGAACCAGTCGTGACCTCCGAGCGCTGTGACCTCCCTGCATCTACTGGACCGTACAGTACCCTGTCCTTGAGCCAAGAGTGCACCTTGAGCCATCGATACCCGCTTTCCTTGCCATCAATCCCCGTGTGAGTCAGCCTTTTGTCCCGTTTATCTGTCGTCTGTTGGGGTTAATATAAGAGTGTGTCTAAGTGCTTGTCTTTCTATGCTGTCCCTCTCATCCCTGTAATCTGACCTTCCGCCCTAATATAACCTCCTCCGGAGGTCTTGAGAACTGAACCCTTGGTGTCGTGTCATTTGAACCCAGCCGTGTGTCCTTTTCCTTCATTGATCTAGCGTAGCGCGACTAGTCAACGTTCGAGCATAATCGGGTAACTTGTGCAGACGTGGTCATACCAAACCGCTCGGTAAACTAACATCCACCACCGCGTCTGTAACAATATATAGTAACGGACGTGGGTTTTGGGACTACTATGAGGGGGTTAGCCTCCATTCCCTCCCAAACTTACCGGACCTGAGGCTGCCGTGCATGAATCACTTCGTACCTCGGCAGGTTGCTAAGCAACTACAAACGCCAATTGGTCCATCACGCGATATCAGGTCCTACTGTCTGGTGTCACCGTTTACCTGCATCACGTGACTTGTCCAATCGGGGAACATACCTTCCGGCGGTGTATCAATCTTTATCTTTGGATGGTAATTTGGGTGGCTGAGCTACCGCTTGATACCTGCCAGGCCAATTAATGAGCCAATTACACGGGGAAGAACCTCCCACCTTCTCTAGATGCGAACAGCGCAAGACCAATGAAGGAAAGGACATTCACGAACAGTTGGAAAGGAAAACTTCAACAAATAATTTATTTACAGGTATTTACAAGCACAGGGATCATGTGGAATGTGGTGAGGGAGTTGAGGGCTCTAATGTTCAGGGGAGGGGGAGGGTGCACGAAAAGGTTTCAATGGGGGAAAGGTGAATCAATATTTAAAAACAGTCGCTGGCATACAGCGTACAGAAAAACTTAGGAATAGCAAAGCAAAATGGATGAGAAGCAGAAACTTAACTTACCCTATGCCTAATGATTATAACTACGATTAAACAAAACATAGCGCCACATCAGTCATTCGTGGAGGGGGGGAAACAAACGTCAGGAGTGAAGGTCGTTTGGGGGCACGGCCTCCGCTTACCAGTCGTGGTTCCGTAACCCAACGCTAAGAGAAGGGGGGTGACTGGGAGGAATACTGGTGGGGTGTCAGGGTGTAGCCGTGTCGTGTACGGGTTTTGGTCCCTAATTTGGTCAGTGCTCCTAAACTCCAAGGCTCCCAACTCGAGTCACCAACGCAAGCTACACACAGGTAAAGGGCAGGCACCAACATGAGCACGGGTAGGCCAAGGCAGTCACCAACAGGAGCACCATGCAGCAATCAGGCAAAGTCCGGCAGGCAGGTAGTCAGGGCGAGAGAGAGCTCAAGAGACCGAGACATTTTAGTAAGTGCCTCGCCAGTAAGGCCCTGGCGAGGGTGGTTCGAGGGGTGGGAACCTGAGGAACTTCTTGAACCTTCGAGGGGCTAGAAGGTTCTTCAGCCTGCTGATTGGTGGGCCGTCGTGTTGCCCTACCCCCACTAACCCTCCAGAATGTTCAAGAAGTTCCTCAGGCCCTGATTGGTGACCTGTCGCTCATCACCAGCCTTCTTGAAGGTCCGTGGGCAGACCCTAAGCCCTGATTGGTCACTGCCATGCCCTGCTGGCCCTTCGTAGCCAAATGCCGTCATTCAGTCCTTCCGGCCGGTGTACCGAATGGTTCTCTCTCAACCCTGACTGAGACGCCGCCGTCCACATCACAAGGACGGAGCAGATCCCGCTGCCTCCCGGTGGCTTTCAGGAATGAACGGAGCATCCAGACAGGTCGCTAATGGCCAATTAACACCCGTTACAAAGGCCGTCGCTTTTGAGTAAGCCAAACAGGTGTGGAATCGACGACGTGTATCATGAAAATGCTGCTACTTCAACAGGAAAATAAAACCAAGTGTAAATAAAAAGTGTACGAATTCAAGGTTGTATTTATGGGTCGTGTAAGGAAATTATACTCGGGAATAAAGAAAAGGCGCGATGTTTTTAGCGCGATGTTTATATTAGTGCATGTACTTATACATGTGCATTATATTAGTGTATTAGTGCATCAATGAAGCTCGTATGGACTGTACTTCTCTCATAACGAGTCTCCTCGTCCCACATGCCACTCGTACAGGCTTTTACAATCACGAGTCTTTGTCCCCTATGGGACATAAAGCTGCACTTATTTCTCGGACTACGGCATGACAGGTGAATTAGAGCACCCACTGGTATTACGTACTGTCGAGCCGATACGCATTATACGGTGAATTATCATTTACCAGTGGATGGCCTCCCGACCCATTCTTCAACGCATAACGACATACTAGTACCCGACTGCAAAGCCGCAATGAGCCGGCGAAGCCAAAGCCTCTTGCCACTATTTTACCCATCACTATGGCATCAGTAGGTTAGGTAGTTGGTAGTAGGTAGGTGTAGTAGGTACCGTACCTGGTAAGACTTGGTAAAAGAGAAGAGCAGACAGTCCTCCCCAATACCTACATACAAGAAGCTTAAGGAAGTACCTACAACATACAATACCTACATACAAATGTCACAAGAAGCTTAAGGAAGTAACTATACGATGTGCTAGCTTAGGGCCTATTTTAAGAAATTTTAACTGGGCTTAATATACGTTTTCACAGTATGTGTGTAGTCTTCTAACTTCAGTCGGTCAGGACTGGTTCTCTCCGGGCACTGCAGCTTCCTCCACCAGTAGAAGTTAGCTTGCAGTAAGATCAGTGCCGACAGATCAGACGATAGCGCCGTTTCAACGGCAATGTGTGACTGCCGTTCATCAAACCGTGTCGATGGCGCTGATTGGCTGACCGAAGCTGATCGCTGATTGGTCAGCTCACAAAATTTCGCAACTTCAGACCTAAAATGACACCATTTGCATTCTGGATGAGATTAAAATTGATAAAATTTACTTCTTGATTAATTCGGTGAATTCCGTCTCAACTTCGGATATTTCCGGCCGTGAAAAACCATCCCCTACGGCCGCGAGATTTCTAAAAAATAATTCTTCGTCAATTTTAGAATATTTGACACCGTTTTCACCCTCCAAAACGTGTAATAAGCTTTAAAAAAATATTTTTTCAAATGCTCGAATCTCATTGGTTCCGGTGTTTGGTGACGATTTTCGTTGAAGATAACGAGGTTGGTCTTAAAGTATTTTAATTACAAATTAGAGGTGCATAAGATTGTGAATCAAACAAAGATGGGTGAAACAAACTCCTATTGTACTTTTTCGCAATTTTTTTATGCATACTTCCGCATCCGGAAGATGGCGGCCTCCATTGAGTGATTTGGTTTTTTATTTTTCAAATGCTCGAACCTCATTGGTTCCGGTGTTTGGTGACGATTTTCGTTGAAGATAACGAGGTTGGTCTTAAGGTATTTTAATTACAAATTAGAGGTGCATAAGATTGTGAATCAAACAAAGACGGGTGAAACAAACTCCTATTGAACTTTTTCGCAATTTTTTTATGCATACTTCCGCATCCGGAAGATGGCGGCCTCCATTGAGTGATTTGGTTTTTTAAATATTTTTTCAAATGCTCGAACCTCATTGGTTCTGGTGTTTGGTGACGATTTTCGTTGAAGATAACGAGGTTGGTCTTAAAGTATTTTAATTACAAATTAGAGGTGCATAAGATTGTGAATCAAACAAAGACGGGTGAAACAAACTCCTATTGAACTTTTTCACAATTTTTTTATGCATACTTCCGCATCCGGAATATGGCGGCCTCCATTGAGTGATTTGGTTTTTGAAATAATTTTTCAAATGCTCGAATCTCATTGGTTCCGGTGTTTGGTGACGATTTTCGTTGAAGATAACCAGGCCCGTGCGGGCCGAGGTTGGTCTTAAAGTATTTTAATTATAAATTAGAGGTGCATAAGATTATGAATCAAACAAAGACGGGTGAAACAAACTCCTATTGAACTTTTTTCAATTTGTTATGCATACTTCACAATCCGCAAGATGGCGGCCTCCATTGAGCGATTTGGTGCGGCAAAGCTTCAAAATTCTCAAGCCAAGGGATCCAGCATAATCTGGTTTTTCAACAAAATGCGTACGCGTTCATTGACAACACCGGCTTCGCCGGCTACTAACCAATATAAGGGGAAGGAACTATGATAATCTTCTGCTATGAAATAACTATTCTAAGAGACCTGTATGGTGGTTGCCATTGCTTCTTAGCGGTTTGCTAAAACGGCAACAATATATTCACATAGTCACGTAAAAAGTAAGTACACCCCATGTAAAGTTTTGACTTTTTCAACATATTTCAACATACAGCTATTTGATCTTCATTTCAACAATATTGATAGATGAAGGTGATATAATATAACAAATATCATTAAGCATTTACATTTTGTAGTCCATTGTATAATTTAAATAAACATAAATGCAAATTTCGCATGTGGAAAAAGTAAGTACTTTCGTTGGATTTGGATACAAATTGGATACAAATACAAATATACAAATACGTATACAAATATACAAATATATATACATATACAAATACGTTGGATACAAATCCAAATCTTGGATTTGGACGTGGTGACCCAATTTTCAATAGCGTTCTTCCTTATGCAGAGATACACCCACGCACCAGATTAGAAGTTGGTACTTCGCTTATTTTTCAAGATATTTTGCTCACAAGGTTCAGACATATATATATGGTGGTGGCCATCTTGGATTTTGACGTGGCGACCCAATTTTCAATAGCGTTCTTCCTTGTGCCTCGATACAACCACACACCAGATTAGAAGTTGGCACGTCGCTTATTTTTCAAGATATTCAGCTCACAATGTTCAGACATACATGGCGGTGGCCATCTTGGATTTTGATGTGGCGACCCAATTTTCAATAGGGTTCTTCCTTATGCCAAGATACACCCACACACCAGATTAGAAGTTGGTGCTTCGCTTAATTTTCAAGATATTTCGCTCACAAGGTGCAGACATATATATGGTGGCGGCCATCTTGGATTTTGACGTGGCGACCCAATTTTCAATGGCATTCTTCCTTGTGCCGAGATACACCCACACACCAGATTAGAAGTTGGTACTTCGCTTATTTTTCAAGATATTCAGCTCACAATGTTCAGACATACATGGCGGCGGCCATCTTGGATTTGGACGTGGCGACCCAATTTTCAATAGCGTTCTTCCTTATGCGGAGATACACCCACGCACCAGATTAGAAGTTGGTACTTCGCTTATTTTTCAAGATATTTTGCTCACAAGGTTCAGACATATATATGGTGGTGGCCATCTTGGATTTTGACGTGGCGACCCAATTTTCAATAGGGTTCTTCCTTGTGCCTCAATACAACCACACACCAGATTAGAAGTTGGCACGTCGCTTATTTTTCAAGATATTCAGCTCACAATGTTCAGACATACATGGCGGTGGCCATCTTGGATTTTGATGTGGCGACCCAATTTTCAATAGGGTTCTTCCTTATGCCAAGATACACACACACACCAGATTAGAAGTTGGTGCTTCGCTTAATTTTCAAGATATTTCGCTCACAGGGTGCAGACATATATATGGTGGCGGCCATCTTGGATTTTGACGTGGCGACCCAATTTTCAATAGCATTCTTCCTTGTGCCTAGATACACCCACACACCAGATTAGAAGTTGGTACTTCGCTTATTTTTCAAGATATTCAGCTCACAATGTTCAGACATACATGGCGGAGGCCATCTTGGATTTTGACGTGGCGACCCAATTTTCAAGAGGGTTCTTCCTTATGCCGAGATACACCCACACAACAGATTAGAAGTTGGTACTTCGCTTATTTTTCAAGATATTCCGCTCACAATGTTCAGACATACATGGCATCAGACATAGATGGCGGCGGCCATCTTGGATTTTGACGTGGGTTGCACCCACACCAATTTCGTATGCGGTCCTTCACTTACGCACGCACACAAGCATGGGAAAACCATAGTCCCCCTTTCGCTTCGGACAATAGATAAGAGTCGGCCCCGTTAATTTTGCAGCCCTCCCTCCAATTGACTCCATTGCGCACCGTCCAGTCTGCACCCCATTCCCCCATTGCGCCCATCCAGTCTGCACCCCATTGCCCATTGCGCCCATCCAGTCTGCACCCCATTGCCCCTCGCATTAGGATGCTGAACCCAGCCAAATGCCACGAGGTAAGGCCTGAAAAGGGGGCGGAGCGCGAGGTCGCGGGTGTGGCCACGTCAAGCAGACATCAAGGGCGGAGCCGGTAAGACCCCAACAACCAACCAGGGCTCAGTGGGCATGGCCTAAGGGGCGTGGTCAGTGCGCGTCGGGCACATTCCAGAGGGTTCGCTAGGCGGCGCTATCTAACCGCGAGCACAAAGCCCTTCCACAGGACTCGCGTGATAGGACTTGAGGACTTATGCGGTTTATGAGCACTTGAGGATATTCGCACATTACAACGGACTGGGGAGTATATGCGCTTTACAAAGGACTTGCAAGATTGCGCTTTGATCAAGAGGAATGTCACATTTGGCATTGATTGCAAGAACACGTTGGGTGTTTGGCTTTGGGCTTGCTGAGACCGCCAGTATAACCGCCAGCCGGTTCGTTTATTACGTACGCGGCTAAGCCATGCAATAACCGCCCAGCCTAGCTCACCTTTCCCCATATAATTGTCCGATCCACGCCAACGACACGCGGAGAGCTTGCCTGCCGTCTACCATCTTCTTCGTGGTACGAGTCGGGGACCGGAGCGAGCTGTGGACGCCATCTGTGGACCCTTGACCCGACCATCTACAACCTCCGTGTGAGTCTGAGTGCGAACGGGCCCGTGTCCAGGGATAAGTTAAGACTGTTTTTAGGCTGCCCTGTGTATCTGCTTCTTCTTCTTCCTCACTGTACATTGCTTCTTCCTCTCCATTGTACAAAGTGTAATAAATTCCTTGTTATTCCTGTTTCCTCTTAATTTGATCGTTTTAGTGATTTCTCATTTGGGTAAGCGTGGCACGATCACAACCGCTCAAATCGGGTTTAGTACCTGTTAACGGCCCCAATCGCGGCTCGCTATCGCTCGGCGTGTCCACTAAAACCGTGGTTCGGGCGGGGTTATTTCCTTGCTTCCTGGGAGGCGCTGGTAATTAGGTAATAGTGTTGCGGTTTTGAGAACCCACACTTGTAAAATGACATCATTCTTGTAAATATGACATTATTAAAGGGTTAAAGGTTGCACCCCATAGTTAGGCCACAAGCAACACGTAGGCCACCATAGGGCTCAGTTATTTCATTAGTATGTGTATAGGTAAGGCGGTGTTTCCAATAGTTGAATCTGCGTTGTGTCAATCAAATAAGAAGTAGGCCCATTCCGTTCATTTTGTCAGCCTCCCTCTCCAAGCGACGCCAATACGCGCCCTCCAGTCTCTGCCTCATGGCCCTTCCCAAGTGTTACGCACCTCGGCCAGCAGCAGCTGCCTTAGCCCTCGCTCAACGCCGCCATAAGCCACGAGGTGAGGCCCGAAAAAAGGGGGTGGAGCGCCAGGAAGAAGGTGTGGCCACGTCAACCCACCATCAGGGTGTGGCCGGTAAGCGATAACCAGCCAACCAGGGCTGAAGTGACATCGCCGACAGGCGTGGCTTTGGGGCTCGCGGAGTGATCGCTTGGTCGAGTGATAAAAGCGAACGCGAAGCCCTTTCACAGGACTGATGCAGTGGCGCTGATTAAAGGAGGACTTATCGTGAGAGCGCACCTTTGTGAAGAGATATACGGCGTGCTTGATGAGAGAACTGTCCAAGACGGCGTCGTACGATTGGCGTTGTAAAGGACTGGTTGGAAACGCGCTGTGCGAAAGGACCTTGGAGAGAGGGGGTGTTTGGCACGAGTGTGCATTTATTACATACGCCATAGGACACCAGCTTCCCCCCGCTATATAATTGTCCGTTCGCGTTCCAACTACACGCGAGGCTGCCTGCCGGGTTTCGTCCGCTGGACCGGAGCCAGGCTGGAGCCTGGACTCGCTGGTGACCATCAACCATCTACAATCCCCGTGTGAGTGTGTATGTGAGACGGGCCCGTTTGTCCTGGGTATTAAGAATAAGACTGTTTAAGGATGCCCTGTGTTATTCTTCTTCCTTTTCCTATCCTGTACATTCTTTCGTTTCCTCTTCTCCTTCTTGTAAATTGTTAATAAACCAATCTTTGTTCTTCCTATTTTCTGGTTTCCTCTCCATCCAATCGCATCAGTCTTTTCTCTCATTGGGTAAGCGTGGCACGATCGGAACCGCCATAATCGGGTTTAGTCATTTGTCAACAGCTCGGATCGCGGATTGCTATCGCTCGGCATTTTCCATCATATCCGTGGTTCGAGCGGGAGTTATTCCCTCGTTTCCGGTCGGTGTTAGTAATTAGGTAGTAGTGAACCCCTAGGCCTAACAAAACCTACCTAACGCCGCACCGGGAAGGACGTTATAACTTCCAGGACTCGGGTCGGCCAGATAAAAGGACAAGGGGATTAACCCCCCCTTGATAAGGGGAGAGCCGACGTCCGAGATCCGCAACAATTGGTAGTCAGGAGTGGGGATTTGGAACCTGGGACTAAATTTGTTAGACAAAATTTTGGACACTAATTGTGCATATTGGCCGCAACAATTGGTGTCGGGGAGTGGGATTTTGACCCGAACCAAATTCTTTATATTTTGAAAAAATTTGGTCAAAATTTCGAGCGGCCGAAATTTTATTAACATCTAAATTTTAAATCGTGCCATGGATAGCGAAAGCGATCAGATGCCGGTGGGAGTAATGATAGAGTAAAAATTAATGACCCAGGACCGAGAAGGACAGTTGGTAATGGAAGCCAAAAAGGGTGTGGCAACTGGTAATGGCGGCACCTCACAGGTGGCGGCGAGGGTCGAGCTCGCAGTGCCAATGGACTGGGCCCCTTTTCTGGCACAAATGAGGGCCTCTATGGAAGAGTCAATGTATAATAGAAAAATGGACGCCATGTCAGACGAATCCGGGTGTGATCTGGAAAAATTGAGGGAGGAATGCAGGTGTGAAGTGGAAAAGCGGATAGCAGAGGAAAGAAGGGATAATAAAAAAAGCGATGGAGGACATGAGGGGCAGGTCGAGCGGGAAGGCCGCGGTATTACGCGACGAGGTAGTGCGACTGAGGAACGCGCAGAGAGCGAGCTTGAGCAAAGGGTGGCCAAGTTGACCAGGGCTATAAGGGACGAGATATAAGGGACGAGTGATTGCGACCAGGGCTATAAGGGACGGGTGTAGAAAACCCGACAACCGCCGAATTTGACAGGGCAAACTCATATGCACCGGCGGTCGTCGAGGAGAAAGAAAATGAAATAATTATAGTCGAAATTGAAATTGGAGAGACGGCAGAGATAGGAATTAAACCGGAGAAAGTGATGGAATGCGCGCAAAGTTTGGATTCACATCGTGATATCGTGCTGCATAACCAAATGGAAAGTTTGCAGGTGGTGGAGGAGCGAAGAAGAGGAAGCGCCAGGGTGAGTCGGGTGGTGTATGGCACGAAGAGGTTTGGCGCGAAAAGATTTTTCGCGCGCTTGGGATCCAGACGTCACCCGGGCGCTTGTGGAAGGTCCATGGTGCACTGTGTGAATGGAAATGGTGCACGTGTGCGGACGGCGCCGGAGCGCGAGTGTATTACAGAGTGCGAGGAAGGATGCACGACAGTGTGAAAGTGAGGGAGAATGCACAATGGAGTGTATGAGTGAGAGCGATTGTGACACAGAGTGTGAGATGGATATGGATGGAGGGAGTGTGCGGGGATGCACACCGGAGCGCGTGATTGGGTGTGCAGCGGGAGAGTGCACAACCATGGGTAGGTGTGCGCTGATTGGGTGGATGCAAGAGTGCACACCCCGAGGTGGTTACGGAGTACGTAACGGGGGAGAGTGCACGGGAGGAGTGCGTGGAAGAAAGGTGTGTAACGGAGTGTGTGAGTAGTGTGTGTGCAAGAATGTGCGCGAGAGTGGTGTGCACCTGGGTGTGCGAGAGAAGAGAGTGCACGGAGAGAGCGTGTGGTAAAACAGTGCACGGAGTGTATGGGATGTGCGAGAGAGAAAAGGAACGCGTGGTGTGAGCATGCGATTGGAGCATCGACGCTGACCGGGGCAGCGCTTAGGCCGACGTACAGCCGACGCGAGCTCTCGGGGCGTGGTGTTCTTTGTGTGCTGCGGGGGCCGGCAGGGATCATTGCCGCGGCGCCCTTGCAAGGAGCGCCGTGCACGATTCGGGCCGGGCTCCGCCTGTATGGTCGGTGCTGCGTCGTAGCGGCGAGCGGCACGGTTCAGGGGGAGAAAGGTCAGGTCGGACCTTCGCCCCCTGACGGGGGCGGTGCTCCAACTGGGGGAGGTTGGGTCATCGGGCCGGAGACCGCAAGGCCCCGCACCGAGATGGACCTTGGAACCTCGGTCCGAGTATGCCTCCTCCCCAGAATCGAAAATGCCAAACGGACCCAACCTACAGGAGACTGACCACCGCATGCATTGCTCGGCTTTTCGAAGCAGAGCTGTGAAAATGTATTCCCGCACGAGAGGCTCATAGTTCAGAGGACTGGCATAGTGATATTGATGGCAAATAATGTCCGATGTAGAGGGATGGTGGCTCTACCATCCCCCACATCTTTTGGGGCAAAGGAGCTCTAGGATTTATGGGGTTTGGCGATATGTACTAGCCAGGGAGGGCTTGGATAATGTTAGGATCTAGAGATGACTTTAGGAGACTTGAGATTTAAGTAGTGACATTGTACAGGTAGTGGGGACGTAGAGTAGAGTAGTTGGATGATAACGACAGGGGATGTGCGTAGTATAAGGGATGACAGGGGAAGCACCAGTATTAGGGGAAATAGTTAGATTAAATGGCGAGATTAAACCGCGAGCACAAAGCCCTTTCACAGGACTCGCATGATAGGACTTGAGGACTTATGCGGTTTATGAGCACTTGAGGATATTCGCGCATTACAATGGACTGGGGAGTATATGCACTTTACAAAGGACTTGCACAATTGCGCTTTGATCAAGGGGAATGTCACGTTTGGCATTGATTGCAAGAACTCGTTGTGTGTATTAGCTTGAGGTTTAGGATGAAATGAGGAATTGGTATGAGAGTCTTGCTGGTGAGCTTGTTGAAATGAAGAATTGGAGCGTGGGAAAATCTGAGTGGATGAGGCAATGCTCGGGAAGGATGTGTGTGTGTGTGTGTGTGTGTGTGTGTGTGTGTGTGTGAAAGTGTATAGATGGAGTATTGAGGATGTGTGTCATTGTGTATTGAGTGCATTGGCTTGCATAGGGTGCAGGTGGGAAACAGGAATGAGAGCGCAAGAGTGTGCAAGAGAGCTTGGTGGTCTGGAATGAATGGTGTGGAGTGAGTGGAGTGCGGAATGCGTGGAGTGGATTGCATGGTGCGAAGGAGTGAATGGGGGAAGGATGGACCCCTTCACGAATACCCGGGGAGGGTAGTTTAAAAGTAGGTAGAGGGAGTAGGTAAATTTTGCTTGGATATTCATATCTGTGGTGCGTGTAGAAGCAATGAAGTGTTTTGTTGGGTGCATAAGTGTATGGAATGGCTGGGCGTGTGAGCCTGTTAGTGCGTATGGTTGGTTGAGCACTCCGCCACTGGTAGTCTGTCGGCCAGGTGAGGCCGCAGGTAGGCTCTGGGAGCCAGTTAGTGTTCAGTTCAGTCGTGTCCAGCGGGGCCCAAGGATCCTAGGAGAGGACCCGGGTAACCCAGTGCCATGGAGGGCAGTAGCGGGGTGAGAGCGCCAGGAGGCCCTTCCCCAGGTAGGTTCGTGTGAGGAGCTAGGCAAGCTCGGGTGGCGACGTTCAGTGGCGGAGGTGCGCAGATAAGTAGGACCTGCTCGTAGAGCCACACGACCCAGCCCCGAAATTGTGCGAGGGCACAGTCGTGGAAAAATGGGGGAGTGAGACCCCAAATTTGGAAGAGCACCACAGGGAGGGTCAATGGGAATTGGTTTTTAGAACCACACAGTGTAAAGTGGCCAATTGGATTGGCAGGGCAAGACCCCGGGTAGTTTAAAAGAGTTAATTTCAATTAGAGGATAGCTAGGATCAGAATCTCTTCGCACCATACACATCCACTCACCAAGGTGATCTGACTCCACACCAGGTTTTTGCAAATGATTTGGAATGAAAGACGCATCATGACATGGGTGAGACATTGTGTGCAATTCCATCCCTTCCTTCTTGGGAGGGATTGGCTAACGAATTCGGAATTAGGGGGAGATATGGGAGACAAGATGGTAGCGACGGAATTTGTAAATTGTAAATACGGGGAAGGGCAAGGGTAGTGTAGATTGACATGGGGGGTGACGAACGGCTAGGGACGAGCTTTCTCCGCTCGCTCTCCCTCGCCCCTCATATTTAATTGCCTTGCATGACGTGTACCCTTGCGCCCTTGCCCCCACTAACCTCTGCTTTGTCTTTCCTCCCCACCCATGGACCCATTACCTTTTGTTGAGGGGAGTGTGCAGGTGTCCTGAGTGGAGCGGCTGCACCGTTGCGCTGCACCCTGCTCCCTGTTGCCTGCACCGGAACACCATATGGACCACACGTTCTGTGGCCTGGCACCTTTGCTGGGGCAGACAATCGCGGCAAACGTTATCTTGCCCTGCAGACCACTGTTTTTTAAGTGGCCCCAATGCCATGCAGTCAGACCACCTAAGCTGGCCCTGCTGGCCAAAATAAAAAGCGGACACGGTTTGTGCACTTTTTATTAATTTCCTTTGGTGTGTCAGGAGAAGAAGATTGTAAGCTTTGATGATGGCACACCGAAGATGAAGTAAGAAGACGTCGTGGCCCAGCAGCCAGCCAAGCACAAGACATCATCATTGATTTATGAAATGGGTTTTGTGCATTTATTGACGATTGTGCATTTTGTGGCTTTTTGTGAATTTTTTTTATTTTTGTGCATTTTTGGTGAATATTGGTGTATGGTGTATTGGTGCAGTGCATTCGGTGTTTCCTCTTTTAAAAATCTCTTCTCTTTCTCACAAACGACAGGTCCTGGGTTCTAGTATTGTAAATAATTCGTAGTCTTGTAAATAACATGCTCCCCACCGACTTTATGTGTAGTTTGGGAATTCTTTCCGTAATTCGGTTAATTGTGGGCGTGAGTCAGTTAGTTAGTACACAACGCAGTCGGTGGGACATATCTAGTGTTTAAAACTGTCGCACACAGGGTGTTAGAGTAAATGTAGAGGGAAACTACACCTAAGTGTCACACTAATTGTTAAAAAGTAGTCCTGACCCTTGCATCAGAACCGGTCGGGCTCACTGGTGTGTGGGTTCGGCTCAGGGATGAGCCTGGCGAAGGAGGTGTGCAGTGTTGCGGTTCTGAGAAAGTGTACATATTTGATTAATAAAGGTTAAAGGTTTTGCCCCCATAGTTAGTCCACATGCAACACGTAGGCCACCTTAGATCGTTAGTTATTTCTTAGTATATGTGAGATAAGGACATTTCCAATAGTGATACCTGCGATGTGTAAAATAAATAAATAAGAGTCGGCCCCGTTAATTTTGCAGCCCTCCCTCCAATCGACTCCATTGCGCACCGTCCAGTCTGCACCCCATTCCCCCATTGCGCCCATCCAGTCTGCACCCCATTGCCCATTGCGCCCATCCAGTCTGCACCCCATTGCCCCTCGCATTAGGATGCTGAAACCAGCCAAATGCTACGAGGTAAGGCCTGAAAAGGGGGCGGAGAGCGAGGTCGGGGGTGTGGCCACGTCAAGCAGACATCAAGGGTGGAGCCGGTAAGACCCCAACAACCAACCAGGGCTCAGTGGGCATGGCCTAATAGTGCGGGAGCCCAGAAACATTTGTTTCACATCTCGAGTACAAAAGGTTTGAGGCCTGGAATATATGCATCTATGATAGGAGACCCCAAAAAGGCAATTCTTAAGTTCTGCAATTCTGCACAGCAACCAGGGGGCGCCACCAAAGACCCCTAAATGTGACTCTTAATTCACAATTTGAGTACATCTTTCAAACTTGTCTTAAAATGTTCTCTATAGGAGTGGAAATCAGAATTCCCAATTCTTAAGTTTTCAATTTGTGTATTAGGTCGCTTAAGAACGACCTAATTAATGCTAATTAACGCTAATTAGCATTTTTAATTCACAATTTGAGTACATCCATGAAACATATGGCAATGTATTCCTTAGGTCATCCTAAATCAAGATCAGTCATTCTTAAGTATCCATTTCATGTATTAACCCACTTAAGAACGCAAAATGTACTCATTGACCCCGTCCCTGGCAAGGTGAGTGTTAATTCACAATTTGAGTACATCTTTCAAATTGGTCCCAAACTGTTCAGTAGATCATCGTGAATCAAGAACAGCAATTCTTATGTGTCCATTTCATGCATCAACCCACTTAAGAATGCAGTCAGTATTGTAACGGAATTTGGGTTGTCACTGGCTGCTATCCCCCCCTCCACTCCCTGGCTGGCCCTCCCTTATATGCAAGGGAGGGGCTGGAGTGCTGACCTGAGGGCAGGCCCCAAGTAGACACCCACACCAGTGCTGAGCATGCACACACCTGTCTGGCTGGCCGGATCGAGGGTGTTCAGTTTTGGTTAAGGAAGGAGTTTTGGCCTCCCAGCCAATGGGGAGGCTTCTTCCCTAACTTGAGCCAATTACACCCTAAACAGGAAGTGCCTCTCTACAGAATTTACTTGCCGAGCACTAGTTGAGGTTGAAACTGCCATGACAGCAGATGCTTCACGTTCTTCATCAGGTGCTGGCACATTTTGGTACAGAATACCCATGGTATCGTGCAGCGAATTGGCTCCAGACATCGTTTGAGTCATCTCATCGAAATTGTCGAAGGCTAATCCGACTGGTTTACCTACGACTGTTCCTTTTGGACAAGCAAGCTTCTGTTCTTGAATGGATTCAGCTGTGGCAGTTTCAACTTCTTCCAATGTGTTGTAGCTTAAACAGTGACCAAACCTGTTCAGGACTTGAACCATTTTTTTACTGCCAGTGACCGACTTAACACTCATACCAAGAGCTACATGTTTTGCAGGTTTTGCGCGACCCCGTTGTACAATGAACAAGGCATCCTGACTAGACGAATTTGCGCGGCGCTTTACTGACTCTGTATATCGCTCTGGTTTTAGCCCTCCGTACAAAATATTGAAAAAATCTACTACAAGTTTTGGGGGTGACGAGTCCCCGTTTCTTAAATCCTCCAATGTCGGACATTCAGGAAGGTCGACCTTTTCAACCTTGAGCAACTGGTTGCGCAAAAGCAATGCTGCTTTGGCGATTGTTCTCTCATCAGTAGATGTGTAATCATATACAACACGAATTGCATCATCTGCGGTTTCTGCATTATATAAGATGTTTCCAAGCCTTTTCCCAAGTGAACTCTGTATCTTTATGCGCGCTTTGAAGTGACTCATCAATGTCCTAGAGAGGCTGAAGGCGCTTCCCCTGGGCGTTTCTGCGGATGCCGAACAAATATCAAGATAACGTTCATATACAGAATTAAGAAGTTCAGGTCTGTTGTCTATTATTACAGATTGCTCAATGTATGCAAAAATGTCCAACACACTGGTCTCAGAAGGCGTTTTTGTTTCACGTGTGTCCTTTTGGGAAACTCGATTGGCTGACAACAAATACGCACTTTTACATGAATGATGGTAGTGGGCCTCCTTGGCAATTAAATCCGTATCAACTACTTTTGGAATAACCTTACTGTCATTTAATGTCTTTGCTGCATTTTGGATCGATACACCGGCTTCAATGGTTTCACATCTTCCCAACAGTTCGACGCTTCCACCTTTGAGTCGTTTTATCTTTTTCTCACAGAATAGACAAACAGGTGGCAAAATCCCGGCAGATGATGTAGAAGGTGCCGACTCCTTGGATGGACGTAAATGTGGGGCATTGCTACGGTGAACATCACTGGCGGCTTTAACAGGCGGCGTTTGGGATGAGATGGCGGTAAAGTTATTGTAACAAGAAACATGGTAACCATCCATTTCAGCAGGAGACGTAGGCAATCTCTGAACTACACCACAATAGACAGAGTCCTCCTGGAAATGTTGCTTTTGCCGTCTATTAGCTGCTGCTGTTTCTACTGCTTCCCATTGCGTATCCTTGAAAGGTAGAACGTCTGGACGAGCTTTCTTGTCTGCACTGCGTTGGATGTGAAGAATACATCTGCGTTCCAATGATGAAACAGTAGGCTGGACAGTAGGCTGGACAGTAGGCTGGACAGTAGGCGTAGTATTGGTGGCCGATTCCATGGTTGCATGTTTCAAATCATTGTCTTAAAAATAAAATCACAGCGGGTGGTCAGTGAGCATGGCGAGTCAGTCAGTTTTGGTCAGTGAAATCCAAAAGAAGTTATTTCAAATTTTGAGGCAATAAGTCATTATTTTCTACTCAGCTGTGGTTCGAACCTGAAATCGGTATGCATACAGAACTTTGGATACCCTCATCTGCCTGGACATTTCCTGCGCGCCACCTAGGCCTAGGGCTACATAATTCTGTATCGGCCCCGAATGCTTATTAGGCCTACAGCATAGTATTGTTTGTTGGGTTAGGGTTAGGGTTGGGTTAGGGTTAGGGTTAGGGTTGGGTTAGGGTTAGGGTTAGGGTTACCATGTTTCTTGTTACAAGAACTTTACCGCCATCTCATCCCAAACGCCACCTGTTAAAGCCGCCAGTGATGGTCACCATAGCAATGCCCCACATTTATGTCCATCCAAGGAGTCGTCACCTTCTACAACCTCTGCCGGGGTTTTGCCACCTAACCCCAAACCCTAACCCTATTTGTTGACTTACCTAAGCAGTGATCTAGGCATTGCAGGCAACATCAGACATTCTGCAGCCGATTCAGAGAATCTATGGAGGGAAAGAGCAGGAGATTCCCCATGATTAGGTCCTATGATAAACCGACAACTCCCTCTACAGGGTGTCCCAGAAAGTTCGTCCCTCAAGATAGTGTCACAAACCTGGATTGATAATGTGTTAATATTTCCCTTTAAGTCACTGGTTATTATTCCCCAAACAATGTTGTATATTGGTCCCAGTTATTCACTGCAGGACAGTCATTTCTGTAGAGAGGCACTTCCTGTTTAGGGTGTAATTGGCTCAAGTTAGGGAAGAAGCCTCCCCATTGGCTGGGAGGCCAAAACTCCTTCCTTAACCAAAACTGAACACCCTCGATCCGGCCAGCCAGACAGGTGTGTGCATGCTCAGCACTGGTGTGGGTGTCTACTTGGGGCCTGCCCTCAGGTCAGCACTCCAGCCCCTCCCTTGCATATAAGGGAGGGCCAGCCAGGGAGTGGAGGGGGGATAGCAGCCAGTGACAACCCAAATTCCGTTACAATACTGACTGCATTCTTAAGTGGGTTGATGCATGAAATGGACACATAAGAATTGCTGTTCTTGATTCACGATGATCTACTGAACAGTTTGGGACCAATTTGAAAGATGTACTCAAATTGTGAATTAACACTCACCTTGCCAGGGACGGGGTCAATGAGTACATTTTGCGTTCTTAAGTGGGTTAATACATGAAATGGATACTTAAGAATGACTGATCTTGATTTAGGATGACCTAAGGAATACATTGCCATATGTTTCATGGATGTACTCAAATTGTGAATTAAAAATGCTAATTAGCGTTAATTAGCATTAATTAGGTCGTTCTTAAGCGACCTAATACACAAATTGAAAACTTAAGAATTGGGAATTCTGATTTCCACTCCTATAGAGAACATTTTAAGACAAGTTTGAAAGATGTACTCAAATTGTGAATTAAGAGTCACATTTAGGGGTCTTTGGTGGCGCCCCCTGGTTGCTGTGCAGAATTGCAGAACTTAAGAATTGCCTTTTTGGGGTCTCCTATCATAGATGCATATATTCCAGGCCTCAAACCTTTTGTACTCGAGATGTGAAACAAATGTTTCTGGGCTCCCGCACTATAAGGGGCGTGGTCAGTGCACGCCGGGCACATTCCAGAGGGTTCGCTGGGCGGCGCTATATAACCGCGAGCACAAAGCCCTTCCACAGGACTCGCATGATAGGACTTGAGGACTTATGCGGTTTATGAGCACTTGAGGATATTCGCGCATTACAACTGACTGGGGAGTATATGCACTTTACAAAGGACTTGCACGATTGCGCTTTGATCAAGAGGAATGTCACGTTTGGCATTGATTGCAAGAACTCGTTGGGTGTTTGGCTTTGGGCTTGCTGAGACCGCCAGTATAACCGCCAGCCGGTTCGTTTATTGCGTACGCGGCTAAGCCGTGCAATAACCGCCCAGCCGAGCTCACCTTTCCCCATATAATTGTCTGATCCACGCCAACGACACGCGGAGAGCTTGCCTGCCGTCTCCCATCTTCTTCGTGGTACGAGTCGGGGACCGGAGCGAGCTGTGGATGCCATCTGTGGACCCTCGACCTGACCATCTACAACCCCCGTGTGAGTCTGAGTGGGAACGGGCCTGTGTCCAGGGATAAGTTAAGACTGTTATAAGGCTGCCCTGTGTATCTGCTTTTTCTTCTTCTTCTTCTTCTTCTTCACTGTACATTGCTTCTTCCTCTCCATTGTACAAAGTGTAATAAATTCCTTGTTATTCCTGTTTCCTCTTAATTCGACCGTTTTAGTGATTTCTCAATTGGGTAAGCGTGGCACGATCACAACTGCTCAAATCGGGTTTAGTACCTGTTAACGGCCCGAATCGCGGCTCGCTTTCGCTCGGCGTGTCCACTAAAACCGTGATGGGGCGGTTGTTTCCTTGCTTCCTGGGAGGCGCTGGTAATTAGGTAATAGGACTAATTCGACCTACCACCCTATTCAGCGCTGACCGGAAGGAACGTGATAGCCCCGGATCGCGTCGGCTAGATAAAAGACAAGGGGATTAATCCCCCCTTTGTAAGGGGAAGGCCGACGTTTGGAGATCCGCAACAATATATATATATATATATATATATATATATATATATATATATATATATATATATATATATATATATATATATAACTGTCGTGGCAGTGATTGGGGGTACTCAAATACTCCCATCACAAGTATGCCAGAATAATGAGTATTTCGCCCCGCTATACCCTCCCAATCCTCTGGAGGGCAGTTAAGACCATAAATGACATTTCATTCCCTGCCAGACGATTTCCCCCTGGGAGGTCCGGGCGAGGCGGGAAGCAGACGTGTTTGTATATTGTCACTCCGCTTCCCAGCCGACCACTATCGCTGTCAAGGCCAGTATATTGTAATATAAACTTCCTCACTCTCTTCAATCCCACTCCACCCTCCAGGTCTTTAAAACAGCTGTTCACCACCATCTCTTATCTTCCCCCATCCAAAACCTTGATCTTTTCTACCCCCGCTAATTTCACCCCAATTCCACTTTTTTGAAATACCAACTTCTGTCCTCGAAGTCCTTGGGTGTCCTTGTGTTTTATACTTCTCCCACCCACCCCCCCCCCCCCCTTCCCACGCCTCCTCCCCCCAAGTCCTCTCCCTCCCACACATCTCCCTGCTCTTAAATGTTGTGTGCTCTCAAGTGTTTGTGTGCTTCCCCTTCTCTTCTCTTCCGCTCCCTCTTTTTATATATTTTGTTTGTCTGGTTGATTTGTTTGTGAAGTAAATGTCAGCTCTTTCACGAGCCTCGATTCAGTATCCAAAAAAAAGCAAAAGAAAAAGGGGGAAAAAAAAAGCATTTCTCCCTGGAATGAGTTGTTCATTCTTCTCTTCCTCCCAATGAACTTGTCCCTCCCTCCTTACTGTCTAGACCACCTCTTTGATTTCTCAGTATGGGAGGAGGGGGGGGGGGGGGGGGGGAATGGTGTGGACTATGTATATGGCTGGATTGACAGTGAGAACTCTAAGATTTTCGGTGTATGGCTTCGAGGCGATTCCTTGTGCATTGTGCGCATCACGACTTGCTTCTTGCTAATGTGGGTCGGGCTGCCGTGCATCGGGAGTTGCCACCTTGGCACATAGACTGAGAATATTCCGTGCATGTAACAGGCTCTTGTAATAAACACCGTGTGAAGAGTTCTGAGTGCTTCCCGGGTCTCTCTCTGGGCGGAGGGGGATCAAAGACGAGGGGAGCCGATTGCTGCCCCCACACACACACATATATATATATATATACACATACACATATTGTTATGTGTGTGGGGGTAGGTAATGGATACCTTGGTCCACATATAGAATTGTATAGATGAGTGTGCCCCGAATCTCACGAAGAAGAAGAACCTTCATGTAACGAAGTCGGGAATGTGTTAGGCCGACTGTTAGAGTAAGATCGTGTATGTGTTTCCATACGAGGGGTGGACATATGCTAATTATGTAGGGCTCAAGAATAATCCCGTGTGTAATTGCCCCTGTGATTTTTCCCTTTGTTCTTTTAAAATTCATATATATTCAGTCATGCAATCGACACATTGCCACAACTACACCGACAAGCCCGACAGAAACCCAGCACATTGGCCGATCAGCCAGGGAGCCCCACCCCTGAACATTATTGATGGGTGGTCAAGAATGGCCGTGAGGTCACGCCCCAAATGAGGATTGGTTGAGGAATGATGGGGTGATTGAATCGCGCTTGGTGATTGGAGCTGTGAAAGGGTGGAGTATCAATTGCGGTCAAGTGATTCCCGTCCTGCTTACAGAGAAATCTGTGCATTGTGTTACCCCAAGCCTGTCCCTCGGTGTACTGCAGTTAAAGCGGTCGGTGGTGGGCTCTTGACAGAGGAGTCTGAAGTGAAGGCCCACTGGGCCAGTTACTTTGAGCAGCAGTACCAGGCTGACCCACCAGCTGTTCAGTTGGATGTCAAGGGTGTTACTATCCCTGTTGCTGACCCTACAATCAACTGTGAACCACCATCGCTTGTGGAAACACAGGCTGCAGTGAATCGGTTGAAAGGGGGCAAGGAAGCTCCTGGGATTTGTGGCATCCATGCTGAGCTTCTCAAGGTTGGTGGAAATGCTGTACTTGAGTCGCTGCATGCAGTTCTGTGTTTTGTTTGGAGCATAGGCATCATCCCAACTGACTGGAAGTGGGGCCTTGTTGTCCCCCTCTGGAAAGGGAAGGGTGATCATCAGGATTGCAACAACTACTGAGGGGTGACGCTACTCTTGGTGCCGGGCAAGGTCTTTGATCAGATGATTCTTGTTAGGGTTGGCCACCATCTGCTTGAGCACATGCGCCCAGAGCGGTTGGGCTTCACACCAAAAAGGTCAACAACTGATTCACCAAACGCAGGTGAGTGTTTCAACAGGGACTGTTCACAGCCTATATTGATCTCTGCAAAGTATTTGATTCATTGAATTGGGATGCCCTCTGGAGGATTCTCGGTCTTCATCGGGTCCACCAATACTGTTCCATCTGATTTCTGAACTATACTCTGGCACCAAAAGTGCTGTGAGATGTAGTATGTTCCATCTCAGACTTATTTTGAGTTGTTACTGAAGTCCGTCAGGTGTGCGTATTGGCCCTCACATTTTTCAGCGCCTGTATGGACTGGATTCTGGGGAGCATGTCGGAGAGATCAAGCTGCGGAGCATCATTTGGGAATGTCAAGATCTTGATTTTGCAGATGATGCTGTCAACTTTGCAGAGACACTGGATATCCTTATGGTGGCCCTCCAGGTGCTCAATGAGGAGTCAGAGCCACTCACATTGCGGGTTTCCTGGGTCAAAACTAAGATCCAGGTTTTCCATGACATCTTGGATGCTGCTTTCTTGTTGGTACCTGTTTGTGGTGAGGATGTTGAGGTCACAGAGAGATTCACTTACCTTGGCAGTGATATTTATGTCTCCGCATGTTGTGAGCCAGAGGTCGATAGACGTCTGGGTCGGGCTTGTGGGGTCATGGATTCACTGTGATCATGGGGTGTGCAGCTGTCGGTACGAATGCAGGAGGACAAAAGTCTGAGTCTTTTAGTCCTTGGTGCTTCCATTCTTGCTCAACGGATGTGAGACTTGGACTCTGACCAAGGACCTAAGACTGAGATTTAGCACCTTCAGCACCAGGTCTCTTTGGAGAATCCTTGGTCATCGCTGGTCAAACTTTGTGTCCAATGAGCATTTGTTGAGAGAGACTCAGATGAGATTTGTTACCTGTATGGTCCCATGAGCATCAGCTGCAGCTCTGTGGCCATGTGGCTCGTTTTCCTCACGCTGATCATGCTCACCAGATTTTCTGAGCGACGGAGCCTCTTGAGTGGAGGAGGCCAATGGGCTGACCACATGTCTTGTGGTTGCAGCAGGTTGATCGGCATCTCGAGGAGATGGGGTTGGACCAGGCATCTGCCTGGGAAATGGCCAGACAGAGGCCCCTGGAGTAACGGCGGAAAATGGACATGGTGACGTCCTGCTCCTGTGCATACTCCCATACGTGACCTGACCTCTACTGTTGGCGTTCCTGTGACCATAGAGCTTTAATCTCAGCCTGCAAACACTTGAGTACCATGCGGATGCCTCACCGTTTGGAGGTGATGTGTTGGTATAATTTATGTACATGACCACAGGGTTATGTCATAGGGTTAGGTTAGTGTGCTTCCTTAGTTAAATACACACACACATATACAGACTTGGCATTTAATATGGAATATTTTTTTTGTGGGGGTGAACTTACTTTTCAAGATGTCTTAGAACCAAAAGTTCATTGGAATTATGTTGAAATTATTCTAGATTTTGGTAATGTGGCCTTTAAAAGAAACAAAAACCACATTTGACATTTCGAAACAAATGAATTGATCCTTGAAAGTGATGCGAACTGATATCGAACTCAATTCATGGACAGTACTGTGTTAAACGTCTGTACGTTTTCCAGAAGTATCTCTTTATTTTGCACATTAGCCAAAAATTTTTTTAACAACAACAAAAGTTAAATTACGACTGGGATTACGGACAGTAAAATTACACTTCCTCCAAGTTGTCGATTTGATGCATTATTTCTGCCCACAAGTTCTCTTTCGGATTCATATCCGGGGACATGGCAGGCCACTCCATATGCTCTACACCACGCTCAGCAAGAAAGTGTTGGATCATGCGAGCACGATGAGGCCGTGCATTGTCATCTTGGAAGACAAAGTTTCCTCGAAAGGCTGCATGAGCAAATGGAAGCAATGTTTCTTCCAGAATGGCCCTGTACTTGAACTGGTTCAGGTTTCCATTCAGAACAAGCAGGTCAGTTTTGCCCCCTGCATGAAAAGCAGCCCAAACGGTCACACCACCACCGCCAGCTTGGACTCTTGGCACTATACAATCTTTGTTGTAGGCTTCATGCACTTGTCTGTGCACTCGGACGCGGCCATCTTGACGATGGACCAGAAATCTAGACTCGTCACTGAAGATCACGTGATTCCAGTGTCCTGGCTGCCATTGACAGTGCTCTCTGGCCCACTGCAATCGTTGCTGGCGGTGTTGTCTGGTCAGGCGTGGCTTTCTCAGGGGACGCCTGGCATGATAGCCTGCTTGAACCAGTCGTTGGTTGACTAGCCTTCTGGATACAGCCACATTTGTCAGTTGCTGCCACTCAGCCCTAAGCTGATTAGCTGACTTGGTACGGCCATTGCGGACTAACCGGTGCAGCTGGCGATCATCCCTCCTTGTGGTTCTGCGGGGACGTCCTGGCCTCGGTATTGGAGTAGGGACACCCCTCTGAGCATTTCGTTTCAGGATCTTTGACACCTGACCTTGAGTGATGCCATACTGCCGAGCAATAGCACGCTGTTTCATGCCGTAATTCCGTAAAGCCACCACTCCATGACAAACAGCATTGTCGAGTTTATGGACCATCTCCAGAGGAAGCGGCCATAACTTTTGGAGATGTGCAGCAGTTGTTTTCCACTAATACAGAATGCAACAACCCTTGTATACCCGACTGTGAAGCCAATCATCAAATGCACCTGTCCGTACATTTTGCCACGCCATCTGTGATATAATCCTGTTGTTGACTTCTTGCTGCGACAGAGAATCAGTGACATGGTTCTTTTAACAAATAAATCACCAAAGTGTAAAAGAAACTCACGAGATTGATATACTGAGTTAAGAAAGTAAACCCAAGTCAAGAAAAAAATAAATTCCATATTAAATGCCAAGTCTGTGTATATGTGTATATGTGTATATATATATATATATATATATATATATATATATATATATATATATATATATATATATATATATATATATATATATATATATATATATATATAGGGAGCTGTTATGCCCCTCCCCCTTTGTAATTCTTGCTGCTTTACCAATTACCAAGTATAACCAATTATATGTTTTGTTTTGACTGATTGCTGTACTCTTTTATAATACTTAGTCCTTTCTTGTGCATTGAGGATGTGTTATACCCTAATAAGGAGTCCTGTGCTTGTGAGCTCTTGCCCTGGGATGGCATAATCTCTTAGTTCCCCTCTTTGGCCTTGGTTGCAGCTGCTATCTCTCAGCCTCCCACATGACTTTGCCAATATCCTGTGGGCTGACACATTTATGAGTGCCCACTCCCTTTGTACTTTCCCAACCAAGGTCTCTATACAGAAAGTTGTAAACATGTTGCCACACATCGCTGACCATCTCCTTATCTGAGCTAACCTATGAGTGGCCTTGGATGAACTTCCTTTAACTAACTGAACAACAGGATGGGACTATGGTGGGAGGACCAATGAGCCCATTCTTTCTCTGTATCTTGTGAGCTAAAGCCACACCCTATATTCTTTATATAAAGCAAGTTTAAATCGAATTATTTCAGAGCATCTTGTTGTAGTGTTGGTCATTTTGTGTGAGCCTCCTGCGACATTCTGCTTTCCGCAAGCTTGTGTAACGAGTTCTAATAAATATATCCGTTGCTCCTTTCTCTGAGTCTTCTGAGTCCCAAGTTCTAAGTCCCATTCCGACAAGTGGTGGCAGCGGTGGGATCAGTTTGTGCAGTCCGGGACGCGGTCCCAGGCAAGTGAGTGGTGAGACCAGCTGGCAATTGATCCGGGTCAGGTGAGCTGTGGTTTTCTTTTGTTTTTTCTTTACAGCCTGGGGGTCAGCCCAAATTGTAACCCACTCTCTTGCTCGGGTGCCGTTTGTTCCGTTCCCTGCTCGAACCTGATCCACGAACCTAAATTTAAATACGGACCGCTTGGGTCCCGGAGCAACTGACTGTTTATGGACTCGTCAGGGTAACGTTACGTAAGGGGAAGTGCCCCATGTTGGGCGCCTGAGGGAAAGGGGTAATAGATCTCTGGGTTGTGAGGGTAAGGATAAGGGCGGCGTCCCGATCCGAGACCTACCCGGGAGACATTGGAATTATAAGTAAGGTTAGAAGTATTATAAGGGCGTAGGACGCCAGGAGAGTACAGTAAGGGTAGGTTAGACGGCTGTGTAGGTGGGCGAGCCTCTCAGGAGAGTAGGTAGACGGCCGTACCTCGCGAGGCGGGCGAACCTCACGGGTACAAGGCTACGAGTTCTTAAGAATTAGGTAGAAGGCCGTACCACGCGAGGCGGGCGATCCTCACGGGTACAAGGCTACGTCGGTAAACTAAATTTTCCTAGGATGGGGAACAGGATGGGTAATAAGACTGTAAAGGCAGGTGAACCGCTTAGAAATACCCCAGCATTTTTCATGTTTCGGAGGTATGGCTATGATGCTGCGAGACCAGGGAAGTCATGGGTTGCGCTGACTAAGGATCTAGGTGAACCGTGGCCCGAAGGAGGGTCTTTTGCGCTGGAAAAATTGGACGTGTTGTATGGGGCATTAGAAAAGTTGGAACAGGATACGAAACACTTCCCGCCTGACTATTGGAAAGTCTTTGGTTGGTGGAAGGAAGAAGCGATGAAGCGACACGCAAGGTCGGTACAGGCCAGCTTGGCCGGCGAGGTATCAAACCTTAAGGGCCTGAGGAAACAGGCAAATAAAAAGCAGGATGAAGCGATTAAAGAATTAGAGAGGCAGGCCAACGCGCGACTGATGCCGCTCGTTGAAAACCCAGACCCCGCGGTAGGGGAGGTAGTAACCAATCTACCCTCCCCAGCCCCAGACCTAAGCCCTGTCCCGGGGTTTCAGGCACCACCTATCCTTTCTGCGCTCCCGCCACCACCTCCCTGCAACCCCGCTACCATCGCGCCCCAGATACCCCAGAACCATCTGAGCCAGGGAAGTCCGTTTGCACAGCTCGGGGCTAACGGGATAGATAACTGGACCGACATCGCAGGGTTCCCGCCACCGATAGGACAGGATGGGTTATACCCCTCACTGGTAGGCTGTAATGGGAACGAGACCTCACAAACTACCCCATTGGAATGTCAGGAAATAACAGGAAGGAAAACATTGTGCCCCTTACAAGTTATTGGAGTTAATGCTCAAGGTCAGGGGGTTCGAGAAAGGGTACCATGGAAAGAATCCACTTTAACGGTAATGCGGGAAAGGGTTCAACATTTGCTTATCGAGGACCCACGACAGATAGTGCCAACCATGTCGAATTGGGTTTTAGTTGGCGAGTGCGACTATCGAGACATAACCCATATGGGAGTATCCGTGCTCCCACCCAAGGTATGGGATAGGGCTAGACAAAGAGCACAGTGGCCGATGATTGAATCAAGGGCAGCAGGAGCGGGCCAGATAACCCTAGCGCAATGGGAGGAACTGAAGGTCCGGCTGCTAGATGCCATCGAGCTGGCGCTGTTGCCAGCAGGAGGTCCGGATTGGGGAAAAATCGGGGCCATAAAACAGACAGGAGAATCAATTGGAGATTACCGGGAAAGGTTGGAAAAGGCCATCGCGCGCTGGGGAGGACTGGGTCCGATGCAGCTGGGAGGGCTACCCCAACCATTGGTAAATCAATATCTAATCGAGGGGCTTCGGCCGGCATTAAAGAAACAGGTACAGTCCGTCCTCTTCGGCTGGAAGGGAATGACAACCAACGAGTTATGCGACAAGCTGGAGCAATGCCCGGGCTCCTCCTTAGAGGAGAAGAAGGATATTAAGGAGGAAGTATTGCAAATGTTTGTCCAGGAGAAACGGGCTCAACTTAATCAAAATAAAAAAGGGGATCAGAGTCAGAGCCACATACGCGATCAGTGCCAGAATTGGGGGCCCGTCCGGGGTTATGAGGACCACGGGAGGAGCGGTTGTCCTTTCTATAGGGGCCAATTCCCCAACGGAGAGTGGATCCACCACGAAGGCAACGACTGCGAGGGTTGTACTGACCAAGACCTTGGACGAATTAATATGGACGAGATAAAACAACAATGGACAATACCACCCCCTCTTCCTCCTCCTCCTCAAAACCCTCAAACTTGGACCGTACCAGGGCCCCCTCCCCAAATTTGGTACCCACCAAGACCCCTTCTCCAAACCCCTGGACCACCCCCCAATAGTGGGATGCAGAATGGACCAAGGGGGAACTGGGCACCGCCTCGGGGTCCGCCGCAATGGCAACCAGTAAACCAGCCACAGTGGGGGCCGCCAGACCGCCGGCTGGGCGGAAGGGGCGCTGTAGAGGGACGACCTATGCCCTCCGCACCACCGGTTCCGCAGGAACCGTGCTTTTATTGCAAGCAAATGGGACACTGGAGACGTGATTGCCCAAGTGCTCGTAAAGGGTTTCCGCCCCAATACAATAGAGGAGCCTATTGACGGGACGCTGGCGGGTCGCCCAAGGAGTGTCCTCTTTTGACCATGACACCGGCAGAAGAACCGACCTTGACGTTGGACGTGGAGGGACGACAATTAGAATTTCTCGTCGATACGGGGGCGACTCGCAGCACAATTAACAAGGGGCAATTGCCATCTTTGCGCCCCACGGCGAGGAACGTTCAAATACTGGGCGTTTCGGGCTTACCCCAAGCGCTTCCTATTTCGGAGGAAGTGCGAGTAACATGCGGCCCGCTGGAGGCTAAACATGCTTTCTTGATGACCACTACCGCACCGACAAATTTGTTGGGACGGGACTTACTGTGCCGATTGGGCTGTCAAATCTCATGTACAGAGGAGGGAGTCTTCGTAGACGTCGCGGAATCTAAACGCGACTTGTTAATGATGGCATTGTCTCGGCCCGGCCCCACCGCGTATTGGTGGCGCTTGGATGAAGGGGCTCTGGCTACTTGGACGCATATCATAGATAATGTGTGTTTGGACAGTCCAGTTCTGCGAGATTGGTTACAACTGCACCAAATTTCGATAAAAAACTTAAAGGATAATCCACCCCATTGCACTGCGTATTATGATGCGAAGGGCGAGGACGAGAATTATCGAGAGAAGGTTAAGGAAAAGCTGGGCGAGCGCACGCCTCTACATTTATCACGGATATGGATCGGCCGTGAGGGGATAGGTATCGAGGCAGTCCTAACCTCGAGTCAGCGTGCGTTGACCCAATACCCCGAAGGAGCGGCCGCCCATGTTACCCTTACTACTGCCAAGGGGTGGCCGCCGGAAAGTGTAGGTTGGATGGTGGGGCGGTTACGAGAAGTCCCCTTACAAGGTTATCGGTGTAAAAGGGGCCGCTGGACTTTGAAACGGCTCAAAAATGGTGAAGGGTTCTCGATTGACATTAAGACACAACGGAGGGATGGAGTGTTCGAAGAAGCAGAGTTGCCCCCTAAGGGCACCTATGCCATGAGGGCAGTGCTAACGGACCCGGGTGAGTCAGATTACCTCCTAGCGGAGGTGCCAGACAATTTATGGCCTCAGAGCGATGATGAGGTTGGACGGATGCGAGACGCCGAACCTCTAGTGATATCAGTGCAGCCGGGGATGCGCTTGCCAAACGTAAAACAGTATAAGCTACGACCTGAGGCCGACGTAGGCATAGCACCAGTGATTCAATCCCTGGTGGAACAGAAAATTATCGTGGAAACTAACAGCCCATGTAATACACCAATTTTGCCAGTAAAAAAGCCGAAGAAAGACAAATGGAGGTTTGTACAGGATTTAAGGGAGGTGAACAAGGTCATACAGGGCATACACCCACTAGTTCCAAATGGAGAAACTCTTATGATGTCAATCCCGCCAGACGCAACATACTTCACAGTTATCGACCTTTGTTCTGCGTTTTTCTCTGTGCCCATCGCGGCTGAGTCACAATACTTGTTCGCTTTCACCCATAGGGGGCGACAGTATACTTGGACAGTACTACCTCAGGGGTTTTCAGATAGCCCCACTCTGTTTTCCCGGGCGCTACACCGCGACCTGGCGGATGTGGAATTGAAGGGAGGGTCAGTGTTGCTGCAATACGTTGACGATTTGTTGATTTGTTCCCCTTCTAAGGAGGCGTGCGAAATGGATTCCATGGCCCTATTAAAGGCCCTGGCGGCCAAAGGCCACAAAGTAGGCAGACCAAAACTTCAATTTGTGCGGAAAGTTGTAACTTACTTGGGACACGCCATTTCGCACGGGAAACGAGAATTGGATGCTGGACGGGTGACCGCTATCATGGAGATACCTCGCCCACGCTCGCAACGGCAAATGCTGCGCTTCCTAGGTATGACGGGATATTGCCGCACTTGGATACTTGATTTTGCGCTGCTGGCTAAGCCACTGTACGAGGCGACCAAATCAAACGCCCCGGACGAATTGGTATGGACGGATGAATTGAGGCGATGTTTCGAAGGGCTGAAAAAGGCGTTGGTCACGGCACCGTCATTAGGACTTCCGGATTATGCGAAACCATTTACCCTTTACACTCACGCCGTGGGAGGTTTCGCCCAGTCAGTTTTGACACAGACCCATGGGGATAAGGAGCGCCCGGTAGCCTACTTTAGTAAAAAGTTAGACCCGGTCGAACGAGGGTTTCCGGTGTGCCTGCAAGCCGTGGCAGCGGCCAGGTACGCAGTAGAAAGAACAGCGGACATCGTTATGGGACACCCAGTAACGCTACGGGTACCGCATTGCGTCACTTCGCTGTTGTTACAGCGAAGCACACAGCATTTGTCTAACACTAGATTAATGCAATACGAATCCGCACTGATCACTGCAGCCAACGTCACGATCGAACGTTGCACGACACTCAACCCAGCCTCACTGATGCCCACCCCTGAGGAGGGCGAACCCCATGTGTGCGCCGACGTTGTGCAGCTAGTCTCCACGGTGCGATCGGATTTAAAGGACAATCCCCTAGAATACCCCGACTGTACATATTATGTCGATGGATCAGCTAGGCGCGCATGGGATGGGTCCCTGTTGTCTGGGTACGCCGTGTGCTCGGATAGCGAGACGGTGGAAAGCGGGCGTCTTCCACCTACATTTTCCGCACAGCAGGCGGAGCTGTGTGCCTTGACCAGAGCGTGCAGCTTGGCGGAAGGCCTTGCCGTCAACATTTACACAGATTCGGCCTACGCTCACGGCGTAGTCCACGATAAAGGGGCCATCTGGAAGACGAGAGGTTTTCTCACATCTGCCGGTTCAGTGATAAAGAATGGCGCGTTGGTAGAAGGGCTCCTCCGAAGCACTTTACTTCCCCGCGCTATCGCGGTAATTAAGTGTCGTGGCCACCAAAGGGCGGACACGGACGTTGCCCGGGGCAATGCAAGGGCGGACGAGGCGGCAGGAAAGGCCGCCAACCAACAGATAGAATGCAACATGCCGATGGTGACACGAGCAAAGAAGACATCCGCACAGATTGCTGACATACCGACTGTGGGACCACCCGCCACACCAACTAAGGACGATATCATAAACTTGCAGAACGTTGCATCGACGGCCGAACACGAGGACTGGCTCAAACGATGGGCGATACGCCTTGGGCCAGGAGAAATATGGACCCTTGACGAGAAACCTATAGCACCCCAGGCTTTACTGCCTTGGCTGGCACACATGGCACATCAAAATGGTCATGTGTGCCAGAGGGGGGTGATGGGACAGATAAACTACACTTGGGCAGCGCCAGGACTGTCACGGATTGTATCCGAAGTGTGCCGATCGTGCGTGGTCTGCCAGCAACACAATAAAGGGGCGCCGCCGAGACATGCACATGACGGGGGACGGCCCCCACCAAGTGGGCCGTTCGCAACTATCGAGTTTGATTTTACAGAATTGGAACCAAGTATGTCGTTTCGCTATGTGTTGGTAATCGTAGATACGTTCACCAAATGGGTCGAAGCTTACCCATGCGTCAAGTACGATGCCCCGACAGTAGTGAAGCGCCTTGTGCGGGATTTTATGTGCAGATTTGGCATCCCCCAGATAATTTCGTCAGATCAAGGGGGCCATTTCACGGCGCAGGTGGTTAAGGGCATCCTGAAGGCGTTGGGCGTTAAACAGTCCTTCCATTGCGTTTACCACCCACAGTCATCGGGACTTGTGGAACGAACGAATAAGACTTTAAAGAATAAACTAGCGAAACTTTGCGCAGACACAGGCTTGAGGTGGCCGGAGGCTCTCCCGCTTGCATTGATGAGCATCCGTTCCACCCCGGGTCGTACTACGGGCCTTTCTCCCCACGAAATATTAATGGGACGACCTATGAGCTTGCCCGTTTCAGCACCAACGGACATGTCCACCCTTGCTTTGCCGGTGATGGATGACATGCTTTTGAGATTTTGCATAGGCTTGTCCAATGTGGCACGCAGCATCCATGCTCGAGTACGAGAGGCGCTGCCTGAACCAATAGGCCACGCCATCCACGACTTCCAAGCCGGCGACTGGGTGCTCGTAAAGCACTTCACCCGCAAGGCTGCTTTGGAGCCACGGTGGAAGGGACCATTCCAGGTGCTACTGACCACACCGACGGCAGTCTTCTGCGAGGGTAAACCTTCGTGGATCCATGCCACCCATTGTAAGTTGTCCATTCCCGCACCACAAGCCACACAAGACACCGCACCTCACACTGCTGAAGACAATGCACCGACTAGGGCACTACAGTCTCCTAAGGGCGGCGATGACGGTCATGGTGATGGGAATTCTGGGTAGCTGCCTCAAACCCCCTGCCAAAGATAGGCTCTTGAATTTCGAGCTATCGAGAAAGGACCTCCCCAAGTACCCAGGACACGACAACTATTCAGCGTTTCCCCTCTACCCCGTCAAGTATATAACGGCTCGCTGGGGAGACAAAGTAGCGGTGAATTGCTGTAGCTTGGAAACACAATTTAAGTGGTTATCTGTAAGATGGGTGGAAGCTATAGTGGTACACAATAAGACACCACAGGCACGCATGACAAGACCACGCCTAGTCCTGACTAAGGTTAGGAAAGTGGAGAATGGAACATACACTGGGGACATAAGTAGTCGATATGCCCCAGGATATCGATGGGGCGAGGGCATCGAGAATACTACCCTCTTATTGCATTATACCCCCATTGGCCCGGATACAACAATGATACTTGAATGTGGAATATGGCCCCCTCGCACGCTAATTCCAAATGGAACTGCACCCTACTTCCGACCTAGTTGTGCCTCCTACGTCATTAAAACCCCGCCTGCCCAGGAAGTAAGAAGGAAGCCAGAGGAGAACACATACTGGAAGGTCGCACGGCATATGGCCACATTACAGAATAGGACACGGTGTTGGATGTGTATGCACCTTCCCCGCACCAGCACAGCAGGAATACCAATGGTAGTGTTACCCCTATCACTCAATGATTTGTGCTCAAAGCCACTAGACACCAAATGCCTTCGTACAACCCTGACAAGCCAAGGTTCCGACGGAACCGCGTGTAAACGAATTTTCCAGTACTCCCCCCCCATCCAGTCCCGACACTTTGAGGAACGTCCGGCGCCGGTTTGGGTCAAGCCGGCGAGGGGGGCCCTCTGCTTAGAAGGAAAGGGCCAAATAATGGTAGGAAAATCCGTGTGTAGAGATACCCTCCTCGCGGACCCTAGGGAAGGGAAACACAGGCTGTTAGTAAATGTTACAAGTTCGCCCTTACATAACCTCACACACCTCCAGTTGGCATGGGAAGGGGAAAACGGGACAAACACTATCCCAGACCTTCGCACTTGCATGACCACTCATTTAGTGGCTCCACACGGGACCATGTTTGTATGCGGGAACAAAGCTTACCCGTATTTACCTGATAATTGGGGAGGAATTTGCTATTTAGGATCAGTTTTCCCAGAGATGGAAATGCGACAACACTTGTATAATACCCCTGCACTCATAAGGACACAACGAAGCACCTATTGGCACGACGACGACACCACCACCTTACACGGCGCTGATTGGGAGAAGGCCGTTGGTTTCTTCTTCCCATGGGCTGGGACGGTCATGAGCAGTTACCGCATTGACAAAATTGCGTTAATCTTAGAACAGGTGGCCAACGACACCGCTACAGCACATGACGAAATGTTGGACACGGTTGTCGGTTGTCCACCTGCGTACAATGGTTATGCAAAATAGGGTTGCGTTAGATATGCTATTGGCAGAACGAGGAGGGGTATGTGGGATAATTGAGGGTAGATGTTGTACTTTTATTCCTGATCCTTCACAGGGGGTCAGTGCTGCTATTATAAGGTTAAGGGAAAGTGCTCATATACTGACAAGGGATCGAATGGATCGGGAAGCCTCCCACCAGTGGCTTACTAACTGGTTCAAAGGATGGACAGGGACGATAGTAAAGTGGATATTGACCGCCTTGGCAATAGTCCTTGGAATCGTGGTCTGTTGTGTACTAATCAAGGCCTTAGTCCTTGCGTGTGTGAGAAAGTTTACCACAGGATGGACACTGAAGACAACAACAGAAAAGGCCATGGTGTTGATCGATAAGCTGACCGCAGGTCCCGATGACACACCGGCCGTCGACGTGACTGCAGATCGCGGATCCTGGAACGACGACCCGAACGAGGCACTGGGCCGCGACAATGAGATCTCCGCTTCCGAAGATTGTTCTTCCATTGTTGATATTACTGATAATGATTTTGATTACACAGTTGCGGACCTCAGAGCATTTCAGGCTGCGAGGACGCCGATTACTCTGGACCCCAACATGTCGCATGCAGACGCCAACGAGTTCCTAAGGGAGTCCTCTCGTTTTTTCTCGATGTGTAAGGCTATGACTGTTGCTGGCCGCCGACGCCGCAGGCTTACGCCACCTGAGAATAATGTTACTAATGATGATACCAATGATGATGTGGGCCCCTTGCAAGGGTCCCCGACTGATGTTTATGTCTCAATGCAGGCTTTGCCTCTATGTTTCACGAGCTCACCTTTATGTCTCACAAGCTCCCAGTGAGTCAAACGTCACTGACCCAATCCTGGATTTGGACCCAACTGCAACCCCAAGCCTGGATGGTGAGGAACTCAACATTGGAGATACTCTGAGTTCTGAATCTGATTGTTTTGAAGATTCGTCCATGGATAGCAGCGATGGAAGCAGCATCGCCTCGGACGACCTCGACTTTGACCCAAAGGAAGTTTCTCTCCCTCCTTTGGACCGTTATGCTTTGTTTTTTGGCCATAGGTTTAAGCCACCTGATACTGATGACATTGTGTCTTCCCCAGATCACCAGCATATAAGAGACCTCATGAACATGAATATCGATTGAGCGCTGAAGATCTACAAGGATTTCACCTGGGGAAGCCTGGGCGAGCTCCAGTCGGGGGGAGTCCTGGCCGCACCTCTGTGGTCGAAGGGTGGGTCGGGAGATCCTCCTGGGTGTGGACCCCGGCGGAACCAGAGGTCTTCGTTGTGGATCTGACACGCTATTCGATCTTCATGCCTCTACGGTCTCACATCATACACCCATCTACACCTGACTTACATCATACACCCACATACACCCGCATACACCCACATACCCACGGATCATCCTGCTGAGTGCGATGTGTGGTACTTTGGGTACGGGACATGCTCACTGGGCTGCATTCGCGTGGTATGTTTAGTGACACGGCCTATTTAACATTTCAATACTCTTGGAGGATTTTACATGCCATTTGATCACCCTGCTTTTATGGACTTAGACTTACATTGCATACTCACATACAGACGCGAATCATCCTGCTGGGTGCGATGTGTGGTACTTTGGGTACGGGACATGCTCACTGGGCTGCCTTCGCGTGATATGTTGAAAGACTTTCCTGATTTGTTTTGTTTCTGCTTTGTTTGAAATAAAGGCCTTTGATTGGCTCGTAGATAACGTTGTATCTTAGATCCAAAAGGGCGGTATGTAGGGAGCTGTTATGCCCCTCCCCCTTTGTAATTCTTGCTGCTTTACCAATTACCAAGTATAACCAATTATATGTTTTGTTTTGACTGATTGCTGTACTCTTTTATAATACTTAGTCCTTTCTTGTGCATCGAGGATGTGTAATACCCTAATAAGGAGTCCTGTGCTTGTGAGCTCTTGCCCTGGGATGGCATAATCTCTTAGTTCCCCTCTTTGGCCTTGGTTGCAGCTGCTATCTCTCAGCCTCCCACATGACTTTGCCAATATCCTGTGGGCTGACACATTTATGAGTGCCCACTCCCTTTGTACTTTCCCAACCAAGGTCTCTATACAGAAAGTTGTAAACATGTTGCCACACATCGCTGACCATCTCCTTATCTGAGCTAACCTATGAGTGGCCTTGGATGAACTTCCTTTAACTAACTGAACAACAGGATGGGACTATGGTGGGAGGACCAATGAGCCCATTCTTTCTCTGTATCTTGTGAGCTAAAGCCACACCCTATATTCTTTATATAAAGCAAGTTTAAATCGAATTATTTCAGAGCATCTTGTTGTAGTGTTGGTCATTTTGTGTGAGCCTCCTGCGACATTCTGCTTTCCGCAAGCTTGTGTAACGAGTTCTAATAAATATATCCGTTGCTCCTTTCTCTGAGTCTTCTGAGTCCCAAGTTCTAAGTCCCATTCCGACATATATATATATATATAATATTATATATATATATATCAGTCACTATGCGACCTTCATATCATCAGTGGAGAACCGCCAGCAAGGTGTCCCATACAGCTGCTGCTGCACCTTGCTGGGAGCGATAAGCACCGCCTGCCACGCGGTAACGTTATCTCTGGTATCCACTCATCATATGGAGTCGACCTGGTTGCGGTTGGGAGTTACTAATAATGGTATCTGTAATCTGGTTCTCCAACCTAATGAGCGGACAACATGACGTCATCGCCATGCACGTCCGCCTTGCCTGCAAAGTTCCAGAGAAACCATCTAGCAGTGCGTCATTACGGATTATAAATTCAGATACTGTCACAAGTGCATGCAAAACTCACAGTTACCGACCTGGTTTCGCCCTTGTTGGGGCTTCATCAGGGCAACGCAGTGAGGCTTTCCATACACTTGTAACTCTGTGACCCTTTCGGTTTTTATATCAGTCACAATGCGACCTTCATATCATCAGTGGAGAACCGCCAGCAAGGTGTCCCATACAGCTGCTGCTGCGCCTTGCTGGGAGCGATAAGCACCGCCTGCCACGCGGTAACGTTATCTCTGGTATCCACTCATCATATGGAGTCGACCTGGTTGCGGTTGGGAGTTACTAATAATGGTATCTGTAATCTGGTTCTCCAGCCTAATGAGCGGACAACATGACGTCATTTCCATGCACGTCCGCCTTGCCTGCAAAGTTCCAGAGGAACCATCTAGCAGTGCGTCATTACGGATTATAAATTCAGATACTGTCACAAGTGCATGCAAAACTCACAGTTACCGACCTGGTTTCGCCCTTGTTGGGGCTTCATCAGGGCAACGCAGTGAGGCTTTCCATACACTTGTAACTCTGTGACCCTTTCGGTTTTTATATCAGTCACTATGCGACCTTCATATCATCAGTGGAGAACCGCCAGCAAGGTGTCCCATACAGCTGCTGCTGCACCTTGCTGGGAGCGATAAGCACCGCCTGCCACGCGGTAACGTTATCTCTGGTATCCACTCATCATATGGAGTCGACCTGGTTGCGGTTGGGAGTTACTAATAATGGTATCTGTAATCTGGTTCTCCAACCTAATGAGCGGACAACATGACGTATATATACAGTTAAGCCCAAAATTATTCATACCCTATGAAAGATCTGAGATTTTTGAATTTATCTCATACTTACAAGCTAAAGTGGTGGAACTTTCACTTCAGGCAAGGACATTTAGTTGGCATGAACAAATCCACATTATATTTTGGCTCAACATTATTGGCATAACAATTAATGTTCATAGTTTTTGTTTTTATGCCTGTCCAAAATTATTCATACCCCATACCAAGTCTCAGAATTGAGGCCAATGTTTGTGATAATGCACATGCTTTTGACATTCCTCAGATTCTTTATAATGTTATGCAATTATTCCAGGATGTGTGCATAAAATCTGAATACAATACAAATGTGGTCTATTGAATGTACAGTGAGGAATGTTATAGAACAACACTCTGCTTTTAGACGATAAATTAAAGGGAGCTGATGCAATCATTCTCAGTTCATAGTCAGCATGGCGAAGAAGAAAGAACTCAGTGAGGACCTTCGGTTGTGCATTGTGAATGCTCACAAGGAGGGGAAAGGCTACAAAGCTATTTCGAAGCAATTCCGAGTGCCAGTTGCCACCATACAAAGCATAATTAGGAAGTACAAGGAGTTTCACACTGTAAAAAACATTGAAGGACGTGGTCGGAAGCCAAAGGTGTCACCTCGCCTGGCAAGAAAAGTATGGCGAGAGGCCAACAACAATCCACGGATCACCATCAAGGCTCTCCTGAACAACCTTGGCGAGTCTGGGACCAAGATATCAAGGGAGACACTCCAGTGAACGTTGCACAAGGGACGCCGACCAAGAAAGACTCCACTCCTGAAACAGAGGCATAGAGAAACTCGTCTGGCATTTGCAAGAGCGCACCTGGACAAATATCCAAGCTTTTGGTCATCAGTTCTGTGGTCGGATGAGATGAAAATGGAGCTTTTCGGGCACAGAGATGCTGCTTTCGTTTGGCGAAAAAAAGGTGAAGCATATAACCCGAAGAACACAGTCCCGACCGTCAAGTATGGAGGCGGGAGCATAATGCTTTGGGGATGTTTCTCAGCCAGTGGGCCCGGCAATCTCGTCAAAGTGGATGGCATCATGAAAAAGGAGCAGCACATCAAGATCCTCGAGGAAAACATCAAACAGTCCACAGAGAAACTTCACCTCGGGCAGCATTGGACGTATCAGCAGGACAACGATCCAAAACATACCGCCAAGTCAGTCAAGAAATTGTTCCGGGATAATGATGTAGACGTTCTAGAGTGGCCAAGCCAAAGTCCGGACCTCAACCCAATCGAGAATCTGTGGAGGGAGCTCAAGACCCGAGTGATGGCAAGGAAGCCTTCCAACCTCAAAGACCTGGAGACCTTCGCGAAGGAGGAGTGGGCCAAAATCCCTGTAGAGACATGCAAAAACCTTGTGAGGAAGTGTAAGAACCGTTTGGAGGCTGTGATCACAAACAGAGAATTTTCCGTTGATTACTGAATACAACAACAACAACATGCATTTTAAAGGCCATTTTCCCTGCGAGAGCGGGGGTTAGCCTTGCGGTCCCCATGACAATCTTCTCCATTTTGCCCTATTTTCTGCATCTCTCCTTGTTAACCCCCTTGCCCACATTTCTTCTTCCACCATCTTTAGCCAAGTCTTTCTCGGTCTTCCCCGTCTTCTACTTCCTTCTACATTCATTTCCATCACTCTTCTCAACCAGTCACTTTCATCCTTCCTCAACACATGACCAAACCATCTCAACCTGTTCCTCCTTTTTTTTTTCTTTTTTTTTTTGTATACAAGATCGAGGCTCGTGAAAGAGCTAACATTAATCACACAAAAAGACAAACCGACACACAAAACACAAAAAACAAGGGGAGCGGCAGACAAGATGGGGAGAGAGGGGGAAGGACACAAAAGAGAGGGGGAAGAGGGGGAAGGACACAAACACAACATTTGAGAGCAGGGACATCGGGAGGACTTGGGGGGAGGTGGGAGAGGATTAAAACATATGAACACTGCAAGGACTCTGGGGTGAATTACCGGGGGTAGAAAAGATCAAGGTTTTTGATGGGGGACGATAAGAGATGGTGGTGAACAGCTGTTTTAAAGACCTGGAGGGAGGAGTGGGATTGAAGGGAGTGGGGGAGTTTGTTCCAGAGGCGGGAGAAAAGGGGAATGAAAGAGTGAAGGTGAGCAGAGAGCCTAGACTTTGGCAGTTTAACCATAAGAGGGTTCCAGGCAGATCTTGTGCGACCTGAAGGAATATTGGGGGGACAGAGCACAGAGAGAGCTGGGGGAGCAAGGCCGGAGAGGAGTCGGTAGAAGACAGAAAGACCACCAACCTGCCTGCGGTGAGTGAGTGAAAGGCCCTCGGCGTTGACTACATCGCAGGAGATTCCAATGATTCTGAAAGCTTTGGCCTCAACAGCGTGAAGCCGAGCAAGGTGTGAGACAGGAGCACCAGCCCAGAGGGGGGAACAGTAGTCCATTGAGCTGCGGATGAAAGCCTTGTATGTGGTGAGGAGCTCAGGTGTGCCAAGGAAGGACTTCGCACGACGGAGGATGCCCAGTCGGCGACTGGCTTTGGAGGCCAGCTTGGAAATGTGGTTTTTCCCAAGAAAGATCATGGCAGATAGTGAGACCCAAAAGCTTGAACGACAGAACTTCTTGGAGAGGATTGTTGAGAAAGTAGATGGGAGGGTTGTCCAGTCGGTCCTTTCGGAGAGACATTGTAAGAGTGTGAGATTTGTCAGGATTGAAAGACATGTTCCACTTGTTTGACCAGTCTGTGATTTTGTCCAGGTCTGCAGAGAGTGAGGAGGCTGCAGACTGCCGATCTGAGGGATGAGGAATGGAGCGACAGAGAGTAGAGTCGTCAGCAAAGAGATAGAGAGGATTTTCAAGAGAGTCAGAGAGATCATTGATGAAGACCAGAAAAAGCACAGGGCCCAGAACACTACCTTGGGGAACTCCAGCCTGAACAGGAAGAGGAGATGAGAGAAACCCATTCAGGGCCACACGTTGACTACGACCAGAGAGGAAGTCCGCCAGCCATGCGTGGAGATTTCCATGGATACCAAAGGAGGAGAGTTTGGAGAGCAGAGCAGGGTGCCAGACCGTATCGAAGGCACGTGAAATGTCAAGGGAGACAGCTCTAATTTCCTGTTTGGCGTTGAGGACCTCCATCCATTGTTGAGAAAGCAGAAGCAGCATGTCCAGAGTAGAGTGACCAGGTCTGAAACCAAATTGATGATCAGAGATCAAGCCATTGGAGAAGAGGAAAGATTTAATATCTGAAGCAATGATGGATTCCATGACTTTGCTGATAATTGGGAGAAGGCTGATTGGTCTGTAGTTTCTGGGATCTGTTTTTGCACCTTTTTTGTGCAAAGCGGTGATGTTGGCTGATTTCCAAGCAGATGGCAGATGACCTTGAGCAAAAGAGAGGGTGAAGAGAACAGAAAGAGGGAGTGAAAGAGCAGAAGAACATGATTTTAGGACCCGTGGGCTGATGCCGTCAGGACCAGTTGCAGAATCAGAGTCGAGGGTTGACAGAAACTTTTCCACCTTGTCAGGAGGAAAGGACACAGAGTCCAGGAGCAGCTGGGTACGACTGGGTACGGTGGGTACAGAGAGGGATGGGTTTGGGACACAAGATTTAGAGGCAAACACAGAGTTGAGGCATTCAGCTTTTTCACGTGCGGAGTCAGCCGTTAAGCCGTTTGAGGTGAGGGAGGGGATGGAGGGGGAACAAACACCAGAAATAGATTTGACCAGACGCCACCAGGATTTGGAAGAGGGAGACAGATAAGAGAGTTCGGTCTTGAGAATGGTGACATATTGTTTCCTGGCTCTCCTGAGGGTGGACACACACTTGTTTCGGGCTTTGTGAAAGGAAATGAGATTTCCTTCCGTTGGATTTGCTTTCCAGGAGACGAAATCAAGTTGTTTCAGGGCAACAGCCTCACCACAAGATTCCGTGTACCATGGACGGGAGGAAGGGTATGACAACTGAAGACGAGATGGTATAAATCTGTGCATGAGAGAGAGCAATTTACTTTGAAAGAATTCCCAGGATGAGTTGATGTCAGAGGCGGTAGAGATGGGAGACCAATCCAGATGATTGATGGCTGCTTGAAGACCGTGCCAGTTGGCCTGAGTGAAATGCCAGACTCGTCGACGCTGAAGAAGCTCTCTGAGAATGGTCAGAGAGATGTCCACTTTTACAAGCACATGATCAGATGAGCCGATTGGAGCAGAAGAAGAGCAGCAGACATTTTCAGGGAAGTTTGTCATAACCAAATCCAGAAGAGAAGATGCTCCGTTGACTGAGATCCGGGTCGGGAAATTGACAGATTGTGTCAGTCCCAGTGAGTCGCAGAAGTCCTTTGCTGAAGAGCCATGGCTGGTGAGAGAGGTACCCACACCCAGCCAACTGGCATGGTGACAATTGAAATCACCTCATATGAGGAAGAGAGAGTTGGGATGGGTAGATAGAAGTTGGTCCATATTATCAGACAGTGAGATGTAGATGGAGTCATCGCTGATTGGTGGACGGTACAACACACATATGAACAAAAGGTGGGAGCGAAGGGGAAGCCGTAGCCAAATTCACAGCATCAATCACAGGCTCTATTCCCATCATCTTTCGCAATTCATCATTTGTCTTCCTCTCTCTCAACGATACTCCGCACATCCGTCGAACCATTCGCATTTCCACCCTTTCCAACCTTCGTTGCTGCTCTACGTTCATTACCCATGTCTCGCTCCCATAAATCATAACACTTCTCACACATGCAGCATACACCTTTCCCTTCAGCTTCAACGACACTCCCCTCATCATCAGCACGCCACTCAATTCCCGAAACTTCTTCCATGCACCGACGGAGCTTGGGAACCACCGCAGTTTTGGACCACGGCAGCTTTGAGTGGTGACGGCAGTTGCAGCTTCAAAGGAATCGCCGTACGAGAGACTGTTGAGGAGAGCCGGCGGCTGCCGGCTCGTTGATTAATCCCCTCGTTGATTACTGAATGTGACTTTGAATTGATCTAAGCAAGGGTATGAATAATTCTGGACATGACATTTTTTGTAAATACGTCAATAAAATACCGCCGAAACAATGTATTTCTTGAAATGTCTCTTGCAGTGATTCTTTCAGCTGTTTGTCACATTCTTATGTAACGTAAGCCACAAGAAACTCATTCCTCAAATAACACGATTCAAAATAATCCGAATTTGGTAAGGGTATGAATAATTTTGGGCTTAACTGTATGTATGTATATATATATATCGTTGCGGAACCCAACGTCGGCCTCTGTTCCCCCTTAGAGGGGGGATTAATCCCCTCTTCTATAACGGACCGACATGGTCCCTGACACTGCACAGCTACCCCCGGAAAGGTAGGTGCACAGCCCCGTTCATACCGCGGACAGATGTTAATTGCCGAGCGGTTTTTAGCAACCGGGGCACGAACTATTAACAGATACTAGACCCGATTCCTTGAACGTTGGCCAAATCGTGCCACAGGTTTTCAATGGGGAAAAGACAAAGACGACGGATGTGAAGAAGAGGAAGACGAAGGCAAAAGGTTGGAAATACGACTGATTTATTTGTATCTATTTACACAATAAAAGAAACCAAGGAAGAAGGAAGAATAAGAAAATAAAGACAGAAAGAGGGACGGACCAGAAGGACACAGTGAAAATTCTAGCTTACCTATGAGCAGTCTTACTTAAACCCCAGGACAACACAGAAGACGGACGAACAATCAGACTTACACGGGGGATGATGGCAGGAACGAATGGCGGGAAGGGTCCGGGTGGTTGGGATGATCGCGGCTCGAGTTGGGCAGCCGCCAGCTCTCCTCATCCGTCTCTCGTACGGCGATTCCTTTGAAGCTGCAACTGCCGTCACCGCTGCAAACTGCCGTGGTCCAAAACTGCGGTGGTTCCCAAGCTCCGTCGGTTCAAGCTGCTGTGGTGTGCCGCATCTGCCGTAGGGGCCTTGCGTGACCGGTTCTCTCTCTCCCTCAAAGGCTTGCTGTCTCTCTGCCGTTTCTCTGACGCAACTCTCAGGACTCTCTGGGTATTCAACTTCTTCTTCTATTGAAAGCTTTCGCGCGCGCTTATATAACGCCTCGGGCGATCAAGCCGCCGGCCTCCAGGACACGCCCATCGGTGAGCTCGCCTCGGCCCTGATTGGTCGCGAGGGCTCACCGATCCCGCCCTTAGAGGAGGCGTTGGCAAGGCCACGCCTTGTTCCCGGCGCTGGGCCGACTCCTCCCGCCGTCTGCTCCGAGATGACCTCGTGGCTAATGGAGTCTTGCAGCAAAAAACCACAACCCCACAGCAGCGGCAGAATGCAGCAAACCGCTCGATGCAGTTGGCAATTGACGAAAGGGGAATGTGAAGGGAATCTACCCTATTTGAATTCGGTGCAATGGAGTGTTAATTAATGGAAGACACAGCCTTAATCTAATACACATAATAAGGAGATAACTACTGAACAAGGAGGAAATCTATGATTTGCTACGTGTGGTATATGGAATAACTACGGGCACGACCTTTGACCTTTATACACCAAATGGAGGAAGGAGGGTGATATTTTACCGCAATAAAAAAACACAATTCTCATATCCACAACAATATATATATATATATATATATATATATATATATATATATATATATATATATATATATATATATATACATATATATATATATGAGCTGGCACCACCTATATATATACACATATACACACACTAGCTGAATGCGCCCGGCGTTGCCCGGGTTCTTTTTGAATGAATTAAATTATTATTATTTTTGTTAGCATTATTACTTCTTATTTTGTGTATATGAGTGAGTGTGTGAGGGTGTGTGTTTTTGCATGAATTAATTTTTGCATGAGTGTGTTTTTGTGTGTTGAGTGGTGTATGATGTAAGTGTAGGTGGTTGTTTGGTTGGTGTTCTGTATGTTTGTGTGTGTATGGGTGTGTATGTGTGTGTGTGAATGATCTGGTGTGTTTTGTTGGTGAGTGGTGAAGGGTATAAAGGTGGGTGTTTGAGTGTTCCACCATGTTTGTTTGGTGCTGTGGATTCTGGATGTGGAGGTTGTGTTGTTGTTGTTGTTGTTGTTGTTCGCACTGGCTGGGGGTGGGGGTATGCACGCATCCAGATGCAGTTGCTGCATGTGTATGTGTATGTGCCGCTGCTGGCCCAGCTTAGCTGACCGTATCGAGGTTGAAGGGCCGAAACGGGATGATGCTGAGGACCTCGACGGAGGACCCGGTCAGTGCGGCACACTTGTGACCAGGTGTGTTTTGAACTTCTATCTATATAGATATATATATGACCATGGATCCTCCACAGCTCCTCAGGGATAGTATCTTTCTGGTTAAACTCCAAGAATCTAAGATTTGTTCCCACATCCATACCGTTGTTCATCTTTTCCACCATTTATGGAACCGCCTACCTTGGGCTGTTCAATCCACCACTCTTCTCTCACGGGTCTCAAACAGGTGGGGCACAACCATCGCATATCATTCCCCATATCTACCAACAATATTTTCTACCCCAATTGACTCTCTACCTAATTGTACCTTGTTCTGAATCTATACTTATGGAACCTGATCCCTATTGTAGGTTACTGTGTTTTCTCTCCTCCTATCTCTCTCCTCTTTTCCTGTGTGTTTATCCCCCTCCTTATGTGTCCGACTGCAGCCCGACTCCCTAACTGTCCGTTTGCTGGCTTTTATTTTCTTCGTCATCTCAGTCTTCAATGAGCCTCAATCCTCTCCAACATTTTAGTGTTAGAAAACCTATTTGGATTCCATCCTGGCCACTCCACCTCAGAAATTCCCCTTCTCCTAATTGAACAATGGACGGACACTCTGATACCCAACCAAGAGGTCAAAGTAGTCTCAATGGATATCGTCTGATGTTGTCTGCTGCCCAGCTGTGATCTTTAATCTTTCCACCAACGGACATCTCACGCATTTACTCTGTCTCGAAATAAAGACCAAGGACAACTCTCCAGTTTACTTCTGCAATTAAACGCTGGCAAATGTGTCTTTGGAACTCCTTAGAGTGTTAGACGAACAACCTCCTCTGACCCTTCCTGCCGATTTCATATCCAAGCCGGCCTCCTGGGCAAGGAGGTGCTTCCTTGAATCATCTGCAGTCATCATTCCTCTCCGGCTTTCAGCTCCTAACAATGAACAAATATTTTATTTACAGTGTCACGGTGTACTGATGCCCTCTCTTGGTTGATGCTGCCAAAAGCTACCTTGTACCCCTGGAAGAGGTGTAATCCAGGGTCCTGAGGACATTTGGTATTATTCAACAGAAGACTGAAGGGCAGCTCCTGCTCCTCTCCCAATGCAGACAGGTTAGTGGCTTTGCAGTTTTCTATTCCCTCATTTCCGGTCTAGCCCCACCTGCCACCTCAGCTAGTTGTCCCAACCAGGCCACACACTCTGCTAGCAACCCAAACATTGTTACCCTATACAAATTGAGGCTAAATGCTCACCGCACTGTTTTGCCTCCCTCTTCTCTCAACCGTGGAATCACCTCAAAGAGTCTGCCTCACCAAGTCCTTTTCTCCACTGCTTTGAAATGATGAGCCATCACCACCGCATGTTATCCCCTATTCCTATTCGCAACATTTTATATTTCCACTGACCCTCACCCTCTTACATATATATATACAGCCAGTGATTTTCTGTGATCATGGATAACGGACAGAATTCATGGAAACGGAGAGTTGAAACTAAAAACTGAACTTCACATCGGAAAAAAACCCCAAATGTTGTAAATTACAAAAAGAATCGAGAGTGAAATTGATGGCACGCCATTGCCAATTCCCATGCTTCCCATCTAAAGCAAAGGTGAAAATGGCAGAGAGTTCCACCCAACACATGGACACATATGGCAGACAGGGCAAACAGGGCCGATTGCAATATCCCCCCCTTTTATTTTTTTTAAGCATGGGGATGTTTTCCGTAAGCAGCCTGTGCCTGCTGGTTGCATCATTTTCTGGAAGTGCGGCTGTGCCGCTGATGCAGTGCCCCTGTTACCATTAAGTTGGTAGTCATTTTGTCGACTTGGGAAGGATGACAGCTTGAGTCAACCCACCTGGTTTTATTTCAATGGTACGACAGGAGCTCGGACTGAAAACCCTAAGATCTTAAGCGAGCCACTTTAACCATTAAGCCCACACACCTGGATTAGCATGAGGATAAAAAGTCAAGATTAGGTCCAATCACAAACTAGAAAGCATTTGAAAATGCGAAGCCTGTCCACGTCTGCTTTCTAGTCCAACTAAATTTAACGAAAACAGGTTAAAAAAAGAAGAAAAAAAAAGAGAAAAATGTAAATTTTAGCAATTGTTCTCTCCATATTCTCATAATAAAGGTTTATTGAAAGTTTGATGACAAAAGCTCAAATGATAAGAAGGCTACAGCCATGATAGATGCACAGACAGACACAGAGATAGACAGACAGACACACAGATATACAGACAGACACAAAGACACACAGATAGACAGACAGACACACAGATATACAGACAGACACAAAGACACACAGATAGACAGACAGACACACACACACACAGAAGTGATTGCAAGACGCCATCTCACATCCAATATGTCTCCAAGTCTCACTCTATTTTGTCCATCAACTTTGCCGTTGGTGTGCATCTCTGCCCCCTCTTTCTTCTGTTCCTTCTTGTTCTGTTGTCCCAACACTGTATGCCAAATAACCCCCTAAACACCGTAAAATTTGGTCTAGTGCTCCGACAGATATGATCAACAAAGCAATGATTTTCAGAAGTCAATAGTAAATGGATGAGAAGTGGATAAACTTCACTGCAGAATCAAAGGAAAAACATGAAACGTCACCACACAATCTCCACCACAACAGGCAGACACACACACACACACACACACACACACACACACACACACACACACACACACACACACACACACACACACACACACACACACACACACACACACACGCTGAATTTTAAACAAATGTTCAAGTCAAATTTGAATAACCCTCACATGAACATGCACGAACATGACTGCATAACATGGGCCCTTTGATCACACGAAGAGAGCATCACCCGTTGCAAACCAAGATTGATGCATCATATTGAAAGTGCGTGCAGGACATGAATATGCAACTGTGTCGCAATGCAATTGTTGAATGATAAAACGGAGGAGACGGCACTCACCGATGCGAGCGATGAGATCGTCCTCTATGGGGTTGTCTTTGCGCCGCCCCGTGCTGTACATGCTCGACGGGCGTTTGACCGCACGTTGCCGCACGTGCCCGCCCGCACCCGGCGATTTACCTCGCCTCCGCACGCCGTCGGCCGCACCGCCGGGCCCGGGGGACAAATCGCCGGGCTTCAGGCCTCGCAGGCGGAACGGACTGCCGCGGATGTGCTGATCGTAAAGACGCAGAGCGAACGAGAACTCGCCGTCTCGAGGAAGCGTGTAAGTAAGTTCGTACGTGCCGTTGCGATTATCGACGACGTCGCCATCGACGACGCTGCCTTCTGGAGTGCTGATCTCGGCGGAGAGAGCAGCGTTTCCGGAACGAACAAGAACGCCGTCCTTGTCTTTGGTCGTCACCGTCACGCTCGCTGCCTGTCCCACAATAGCCTAGAACACACGTGCGTGACATCGCACCGATAAAAGGCACACGTCATATTAACTGGCACTCATGATTGCAAAAAGGTTATTATAATTATCATTCATGAAAATCCAAAACAAAATTGTGAGACAAGGCAAGTTCAGTGGAAGTTTTATTTTGTTTATAGATACAGAGTCTTCAGAAAGTATTCATACCCCTTGACTTTTTCACATTTTCTTGTGTTACATCCTCAATTTAAAAAGGATTAAATGGAATTTTTTTGTCGCTGATCTACACATAATAAATACCCCATGACGTGGAACTTCCTTTTCAGAAATTTACAAAATAATTCAAAATGAAATACAGAAATATCTAATTTACATAAATATTCAACACCCTGAGTCAATACTTTGAAGAAGCGTCTTTGGCAGCGATTACAGCTTCAAGTCTTCTTGGGAACGTTTGTATCAGTTTTGCACATCTGGATTTGGGGAGTTTCTCCCATTCTTCCATGCAGATCAAGTTGGATGGGGAGCATCAGCAAACAGCAATGTTCAAGTCTTTCCAGATTCTCAACGGGATTCAAGTCTGGGCTTTGCCAGGGCCATTCAAGGGCTTTCACATTCTTGTTCAGTGTTTCATTGGCTATATGCTTGGAGCCATCATCCTGTTGGAACGTAAATCTTCACCACAGTCTGAGGTCTTTTGCAGGTGAAGCAGGTTCTCCCATCTCAGCCAAGAAACTCTGTAGTTTTGTCAGAGTGGTCATTGGGTTCTGGGTCACCTCCCTAACCAAGGTTCTTCTTGCCCAGTTGCTCAGTTTGGTTGGTCGGCCAGCTCGAGGAAGAGTCTGGGTAGTTCCATATTCTTTCCATTTCCTAATGATGGAGCTCACTGTGCTCTTGCGAACTTTCAACACCAGAAATTATTTTATACCCTTCCCCAGATCTATGCATCCTCACAATTCTATCTCGGAGTTCTATGAACAGTTCCTTGGACCTCCTGGTAGAGTTTCCGCTCTGACATGCACTGTCAACTGTGGGACCTTATATAGAAAGGTGTGTTTCTTTCTAAATAGTGTCCAATCAATTGAATTGGCCACAGGTGGACTCCAATCAGGTTGTAGAGAAATCTCAAGGATGATCATAGGAAATTGGATGCACCTGAGCTCAATTGGGAGTGTCATAGCAAAGGGGTTGAATACTTATTGACTCAAGACATTTCAGCTTTTCATTTTTTATTATTTTGTAAAATTTCTGGAAAAAAATTCCACTTTGACATTATACGGTATTATGTGTAGATCAAGTGACAAAAAATCTCAATTTAATACCTTTTAAATGCAGGCTGTAACAACAAAATGTGAAAAAGGCAAGGGGTGTGAATACTTTCTGAAGACACTGTATAGGTTTATCCAAAATGTTGTCTATTTTTGATGCCATTGTTCCACGTGAGGTACGTCGAGGTACGTCGTGCAGAAATACATCAAGTTATGCACGGGCAACAGAATGAAGATAGTGGCTGACAGTGTTAGTAAGTACCCTGATGGAGACAAATAATCTATATAATAATAGCGTAAGGACTCGACTTTGTTATCCCTTTTACGCCACACCCAGTGACCCGATGCCCACGGCACTAATGGATTTACGATCTACGAACCGCGCTCTTTGTTTATCACGTACAGCCATACTCGAAAAATCTGAATTAGCCGACGTTGGGGCCCAAAAGCATCCGATTAACTGCCGATACGACGCCATTTTATTGGCGTCTGCTGGGTGAAGGCGAAGCAAGCCGTCCGCTGATTGGACAGTCGAAGGCGACAGCAAGCCGTCCACTGAGTGGACAATCCTGAGCATGCATTTGTGCCGGTGTCGTCGATCGCGGTGTACGCTAACCCCATCAGGTGGGTTTACCATAATTTCTGAATTAGCCATCAGGTGCCCATCAGGTGGGTTTACCATAATTTCTTCCAACCGTGCTCTTTGTTTATCACGTACAGCCATACTCGAAAAATCTGAATTAGTCGACTTTGGGGCCCAAAAGCATCCGATTAACTGCCGATACGACGCCATCGTATTGGCGTCTGCTGGGTGAGGGCGAAGCAAGCCGTCTGCTGATTGGACAGGCGAAGGCGAAAGCAAGCCGTCCACTGAGTAGACAATCCAGAGCATGCATTTGTGCCGGTGTCGTCGATCGAGATTGCAATAAATACATTGTTCATATACGCACTCTTCATTCTCATCTTTCTTCCTAACTCTTACTCGGACAAGCAAATCCCCTATGCCATCCATAATGGTACACTCTATCCATACACCACATCCTCCCTTCCGTGGATGTTCCACGGGTTTCGGCTAGTATATCATATTTGCTCTTCGACAAGCCTAGAGGCAAAGGCTCACGCACATGCATTACACACGGGATGGGTGTGTAGTCCATTCCTTACACACGGGATGGGTGTGTAGTCCATGCATTCCACACGGGATGGGTGTGTAGTCCATTCCTTACACACAGGTTGGGTGTGTAGTCCATGCATTTCACACGGGATGGGTGTGTACTGTGTAGTCCATGCATTTCACATGGGATGGGTGTGTAGTCCATTCCTTACACACGGGATGGGTGTGTAGTCCATTCCTTACACACGGGATGGGTGTGTAAGTCCATTCCTTACACACAGGATGGGTGTGTAGTCCATTCCTTACACAGGATGGGTGTGTAGTCCATGCATTTCACACGGGATGGGTGTGTAGTCCATGCATTTCACACGGGATGGGTGTGTAGTCCATGCATTTCACACGGGATGGGTGTGTAGTCCATGCATTTCACACGGGATGGGTGTGTAGTCCATGCATTTCACACGGGATGGGTGTGTAGTCCATGCATTTCACACGGGATGGGTGTGTAGTCCATGCATTTCTCTCACATCGATATATATGCAGAAAAATAAACCATATATAATTTTCAAAGATTGAAGATGAAATGTTCAATGTTCAATTGAGTTTGAATATCTGCAGGTACCCTGTTGTCCTTGCTGGTGATAGGCTGTTACATTTGTCCTTACAAAACTCCAATAAAATGACCAGGCTGTCTAAAAAGCGTTATCGGCATCTGTCTGTCTCTGATTCAGTTTCTGTGCTCAGCAGGATTTTTTTATTGGATTGTTTGGATTTAATGGATTTTTTTATTGAACCGCGTTTTTGCCTGCAGATAACGCCTACCTTGGGTCAAGAGGAGCCATGCATCTCACTAGTGGATATTGTATTCAAGGGCTTGATGACCATTTTCACCAGGAGAACTTAGCACTGCATTCTCACTTTGAAGACATCTCGAGCACAACATTTTTTTATTTGCATTTGCTAAATCAGAGACTGCTGTACACCTTCATGATACCAAGATAAAGTTTTGATAATTCTTTGAAATATCCCTTTTCATCGGAGTGAAAAGCAGCAGACTTTGCTGTAGTTATACCAGTCAGGACTCCGACTGCCCTTGACGTATCACTCCAATAATAATTTATACATTGGCCTTGAGATGGGATATGATGAAAGGCATCATTGCAGGCTTATCTGTTTGGAAGGCATGCCCTGATTTGCCATATAAACAAAGAAATATAATTTCACAAGCGAGTGGATCGTGAAGCTGCTTTCATGGTTTTGCACGAGTGAGCACCTGGGTGAGGTATGGGTGTCGTCTCCAAGGCAGGACAAAGACACAGATATGAGGCCTTACGAGGTAGGCTCCGTTTACTGTTGATGCATTCTTCATCCATCTTGCCTTACACCATGTTAGAGGAAACAACTTGATTTCTGTCACTTTAGTGCAATCTTCCCTTTGCATTGAGGAGATATGGGACGGTTTTTCCATGGTACGAACAGCTTGTGTCTTAAGGTCCGACTTCTCAACCCCGCGTTAGGCTGGCAGGAGGCCTTGCTGGCCGCACAATCGCCCCAAAGCTGTCCAGCCTGGATTTGAGTCTCGGCCCAGCTACACACCGTCATCCCGGTGTTTCACGGGAAAAGCGATTCATCAACGTGTGTCATCCTTCCGATGGACGTTAAACAAGCGTTCCGCCTGCCGGCATTTGTTGGTGGACGTCACAGATTCTACAGTGTCCTTCTCGAAGAGCGGGCGATCTATTTCCGGCACCTTGAACAAACCACAAATTCCGGCACAAACCTCAGTCGAATGTCAGGCCCTCCCAGCCATTTAATGAAAAAAAACAACTGGCCAATCTTCCTTCGGTCAACCCCACAAGATCGTAGGAATAATTGTGGCCGTTAAAGAAGAAAAAGACATTACCTCGAGAAGCGGCCAATTCTCCCTTCTCTAGCTGAAGTATATTCGCTGAAGCCAATGAACATCTGCAGGGGACGATGCCACAACCATCTCAATATTGTGTTCTGTTATCTTCAGAATCCATTCAACCAATCTTGTCTCTGCAATCTTTGGATGTGCAAGAATGACGAGCTATAACCCAGTTTTTTTCCCTCCATTCTTGTACTTTTTGGGTGCGGATCCTGTTCAGCTTCTACACAAACACTGTGCCCACAGATAAGAGTTTGATGTCATTACGAGCTTACTGTCATCCTGCAATATTTGGTGATGTGGTTGATTAACGTATAGCACAAGGTTAAGGTCTGTTTTGGCTTTATTGGCAAAGAGCCCACCTTTATGGACAGGGGAGTAACCTTTTTGTAAAACTCTACATGCAGCATCTAACGCAAGATGTCCAAATGCCAGACACGTCTATGCCCATAGGTTTCCCACTAGTATGTGTATATATGTATGTATGTATGTATGTATGTATGTATGTATGTATGTATGTCCTTCCAGGGCGGAGCTTAAAAATCAATATATCGCCACTTTGTTCGCTCCATTTAGGTCTCAGGCTTCATAGGCCTCTGGTATACATTTGAAGACTGAGCAATGCATTTTATATCATGAAATGAAGGTATTTTTGAGTAAATAAAGGCTTTTTTTTTATTACAACTCAAGCAAAGGAAATGAGGTAATGTATGTTTCTTTTCGGGAGCGATTGAGGCAGTGGTCGACGATACACTGCCCAAACAAAACTTTTGTACAATTAAGAGGACTTGTTGACTTTATGTACATTTAAACACATTGTCTATTTTAAAAAAAAAAGTATGTTTTCATAATGCAGAGGAAAGGAAATCCTCATGATTCATATTTGGCTTTACCTTACGGGGGAAAAAAAAAATGTGCACGGACATGTAATTCACATATTATGTGAAGTAAATAAACATACATGACAAGTTAGAGGTGACAAAGAGCATGTTCATAGGAATCAAGAGAGGGTTTATTTTATTTATTTACTTACTTTGCCTGTCTGTTTATCTGTGTGTAACATTCCATTCCACCCATTGGTTGGATAGCTGGCCTGACTCCACTCACAATTTCAACCTGAAAAATTATACGGTCACCATGTTGGTGCTCACCTTTACGGACGGACTGCTGTGCTATGCATGGCCAAAGACATCTTCAGAGCCGACATATTCACCATGCTTCCACACTTCAATGTAAAATTACCAAAGTGATAGCGAAAAGGATTTTGAGCCGATAGGTGTCAGGACCTTGTAAAGATAGGCCTCGGTGATCCAGGCAGCAGTCTGTTGTCCATAGACCGACCCCCAAATAACTATGTGCCATTCTATCAAGCAGGGAGTCTACCGTGGAGGCTGTGTGGCTCCTTGCTATTATTTACAACTATTTTTTCTTAAATGACTCGACCAGGGCCCATAAAACCCCATGTTATTATTTTGTTATTTGTCCGAGAATTTCCGGGAATCTTGCCACATTGTGAAACAAAAACATCCGTAGTTATTTACTTTTCATAATGTGTATATATTTGCATCAGGAAGAAGATCATTCGTTTCAGGTCTCATGATCACTTGAGTTGCAATTCCATGGAGTTTCCACATATCTCATGGGATTTTGAGTGGCACAGGCGACCGTGACAGGCCATGACATGGAGGAGGTTTCGATCACAATTTCGGTGAAGTCGGTGATAGCATGATTGGGGAAGGAAAAATGTTAAATATTCTGCTGTTTCGGTGTGGGAAAGTCCGTCTGTTTTTTTGAGGGGGCAGACATAGTTGGGGTTGATATGGGGGGAGGGGGGGGAAGCAAAGATGGGACAGAGTAGGCAGGTTGAGGTTGAGACTTTGGGGGAAGGGGGGGGGGTGAGGACCTTCTGGGAGGGGTTTGAGGACTTCTGACGGAAAGGGGATGGGGAGGGGTTTAGGGTCATGGAAGGTCTACTTAGGTTTAGGATCATGGTCTAGGGTCGTGGAAGAGCTATGACAGAACAGACCAGGACATACCATAGCAAAGGGAACATCAGGAGAAAGGGGAAACATCAACAGCAGGGCTGAGGGAGAAAGTAGACAGACGGACAAACAAGGGATGCAGGTAACGATGAAGGGGAGGGAAGAACGCAAGGGATGGACAAGATGGATACAGAAGCAAAATCTTGGGAGGGGTTTTTGGATGGTTAATGGGTGTAGAAAATAACATGGCTTTGAATGGGGGATGACCTGAGATGGTGGTGAACGGCTGTCTAGAAAACCTGTATGGAAGAATGAGATTGAAGAGAGTATGGAAGGTGGTCCCACAGGAGGAGGGGGGAGGGGGGGGGAAGAGAAACAAATGAGTCGAGGTGTGCAGTGGTTCTGGATTAGGCAGTTACACTAGCAGAGGGTTGCTGGTTGTTCGGTGTCCTGCAGATACCTGGGGGAGGAGGGAGACATAGCATGGAAAGGGCAGAGGGTGCAAGACCAGAAAGGAGGCAGAAGAAGACAGAGTGATCACTGACCTGTCTGCATTTGAAGGCTTGGAGTGGGGAGGGGATTGACGCCTTTTGGTTAGGAGGGGACAGCGAGGACAACCATAGGTTGGCATAAAAGGGGTGGAGGAAATTTCCCCTGAATTGCTCCCGTGAGGGCAGAGAGAAAAGGGACGTCATGAAAAGATGGCATTGCCAGTCCCCAGAGTGGTCTGGGGAGTGACGTCACTTCCGCCAAGCTCAGCGGTTTTATTTATCTGAAGTCAAAAGCAGTGCTGTGTCATTAATTTGTCTTCATGTGTTTGCAATTTGTATTCCATCTTTTCCATGAACCTTAACCATGTAGAAAAAAATACATTGAAGGAAGTAAGGAATAAGAGAGATAAACCAAGGCTACGTGGCAAATGTCTACAGAAGTGTATTGCTTCTCTTGAAGACAAATTCCTGCAAAGCTATGAGGTATTCTTTGTGATCTTTCTTTCCACTACCCCCACCCCCCACCATAAAGCCAAAATAGAGAAACTAGAGGTCTAAAAGGAAAAATAAGTACTGCATACTATCATTGGTTTTGTCAGACACTCCAGAGTAATTCTTGGCAATTGTTGTCGAAAAAAAAAAATCAAAATGAGGTAGTAAAATTTGTTGGCAAATATGTATGTCAAGTTAAGTACCTGCCGAAGTGCATCTCCAGTAGCCACAGTTTGGCAAGCAACGGCATGTGTCGTCACCAAGCTGCCCAAATTGAGTATTGAGCGGCGCAAGGCCTCAGGATCAGCACGGAACTCTAAATGGTCATTCTCCTGGGGAAAGAGATTCAGCGAGCTGTCTGCCAACGCCGATAAGCGCTCGCTCATCTGTTTCCGCACCAACAGCGCCTCGGTGCCACCACCTTGCTGCAGAGCCTGCTGCGTGAACTCACAGCTGCTCTGCATATCATCATGGCTTTGTTGCAAGCACTCCAGCTGTGTCTGCAGCATCTGCAAGGACATTATGTCAAGAGCAAAAAAGTCTGAAGGAGAGTTGCACAGAACAGAAAGCAAATTTGCAACACCACCACCACCATTCACGTTTAATGTCAATATACAAGGATTCCAGTTTCTCATAAGTGGCAGCATCTAACCAGAACAGCATGCTGGACAATCCCACTATTCTCAAAAGACATTAATCCCTCACACAAAGGGGTTAATAATGTTCACTTCACATTATATCATAAGAGTCAATAGACTTTATACAGGAATGGCCTCAGATAAACCTCCCAGCCCAACCTGCCCCGAATAAATAGATTGGACAACTCAACTCAGGAAAACTCATTGGTGATTCTGTATAAAGCATCTATCATTCTTCTTCAGCAGTTTACAAGTCTAACAGAACTCCTACAGTGGTTAGAAACCAGCATTAATGTACAAAAAAAGCATTCGTTAATTTGTATCAGATGGCCTCTCCAAACAAAGAAAGAAAACCAACAACATTGGCTCCAGCTCAGCACAAACGGTTTTAACACAAATCAACTCAGTTTTACCAGAAGGTTAACAACAACTTCCTTTAAATTATAGAGATTCTGATCATTTCAGAATAAAATCAGCTGTTCCTGTAGGCTTCCTCTGCTGGGTAGTGCATTTCTCAGCAAAGACTCAACCATGAGCACCAAGGAGCTTTCAAAATACCTCCAGGATAAAGTTGGGAAAGGCATAGATCAGGGGATGGGCATAAAAATATTTCAAAGGCCTTGAATATCTCTTGGAGCACAGTAAAGACAATAATCCAGAAGTGGAGGGGTATGGTACCACTAAGATCCTGCCTAGATGAGGCCTTCCCTCCAAACTGGATGGCCAGGCAAGGAAGAGACTGATCAGAGAGGCCACCAAGAGGCCAATGGCAACTTTGAAAGAGCTGTAGGCCTTTATGGCCAAGACTGGTCACTGTGTGCATGTGACAACAATATCCCAAGCACTCCATAAGTCTGGCATGTATGGTAGAATGGCAAGAAGGAAGCAATTTCTCAAAAAAGCCCACCTTGAGTCCCATTTGAGGTATGCAAAAAAACACTCGAGATTCTGAAGCCATGTGGCAAAATGTTTTGTGGTCTGATGAAACAAGATGGAACTTTTTGGCCTAAATGCAAAACATTACGTTTGGCGCAAACCCAACAGCACATCACCCAAAGAACACCATCCCTACTGTGAAGCATGGTGGCGGCAGCATCAGGTGATATGCTGCTCTATAAATCCGAGAGGAAAATCTGCTGCCCTCTGCAAGAAAGCTGAAATTGGGAAGGAAGTTCACCTTTCAGCATGTCAATGACCCGAAGCACAGAGCCAAAGCTACACTAGAGTGGCTAAGGAACAAAAAGATAAATATCCTTGTTTGGCCCCGACCTAAATCCAATTGACAATCTGTTGTATGACTTGAAGATTCCTGTCCATCAATGCTCCCCACGCAACTTGACTGAGCTTGAACAGTTTTGAACAGGAGAATGGGCAAATATGCCCAATCAAGGTGTGCAAAGTTGGTGGAGACCTATCCCAACAGACTCACACCTGCAATTGCTGTCGAAGCTGCTTCCACCAAGTATGAACTCAGGGTGTGGGTGGACACTTACTCAACCAAGCCAATCCAGTTTTGTATTTTTTATTAATTTTCAGAAACTTGCAGAATTTGCTTTTCACTTGAAAGTTGTGCGTTATGATGTGTAAATAAAGGTGGAAAAGCCCGATTTAATGCAATTTAATTCCAGGCTATAATTTATCAACAAAAGGTGAAATTTTTAAAAGGAGGTGTAGACTTTCTAGAGGCACTGCTCATACACATGGAATATATATATTTGAAGATTGTCATGGGGACCGCAAGGCCAACCCCTGCTCGAGCATGGAAAATGGCCTTAAAATGCATGTTGTTGTGTTGTTGTGTGTGTATATATATATATATATATATATATATATATATATATATATATATATATATACACACAGACTTGGCATTTAATATGGAATATTTTTTTTGTGGGGGTGAACTTACTTTTCAAGATGTCTTAGAACCAAAAGTTCATTGGAATTATGTTGAAACTATTCTAGATTTTGTTAATGTGACCTTTAAAAGAAACAAAAACCACATTTGACATTTCGAAGCAAATAAATTGATCTTTGAAAGTGATATAAACTGATATCGAACTCAATTCATGGACAGTACTGTGTTAAACTTCTGTACGTTTTCCAGAAGTATCTCTTTATTTTGCACATTAGCCAATTTTTTTTATAACAAAAACAAAAGTTAAATTACGACTGGGATTACGGACAGTAAAATTACAGTTCAGGACTTCGTGTAACCCCCACGAGCATTCAGAAGAGCACGTACACGTTGAGGCATGCTGTTCACGAGATTTGCCAAGGTTTGGACAGGAATCGCTTGCCATGCAGTGACAATAGCCTGCTGCAAAAAAAAAAAAATTTTTTTTTTTCTTTTATTTTTTTTTGTATACAAGATCGAGGCTCGTGAAAGAGCGAACATTAATCACACAGAAAGACAAACAGACACACAAAACAAATAACATCGGGAGCGGTAGACAAGATGGGGAGAGAGGGGGAAGGACACAAACACAACATTTGAGAGCAGGGACCGAGAGACATGGAGACATCGAGAGAACTGTGGGAGGGAGAGGGCTTTGGGGGGGAGGCATGGGAAGGGGGGGGGGGTGGGAGAGGTATAAAACATATGGACACTGCCAAGACTTCCAGGAAAGAAGTTGGAATTTCAAACAAGGTGGATCTGGGGTGAATTAGTGGGGGTAGAAAAGATCAAGGTTTTGGATGGGGGAAGATAAGAGATGGTGGTGAACAGCTGTTTTGAAGACCTGGAGGGAGGAGTGTGATTGAAGTGAGTGTGGGAATTTGTTCCAGAGGCGGGAGAAAAGAGGAATGAAAGAGTGAAGGTGAGCAGAGAGCCGAGATTTCGGCAGTTTAACCATCAGAGGGTGGCTGGCAGATCTTGTGCGACCTGTAGGAATATTTGGGGGACAGAGCACAGAGAGAGCTGGGGGAGCAAGGCCGGAGAGGAGTCGGTAGAAGACAGAAAGACCACCTACCTGCCTGCGGTGAGTGAGTGAAAGGCCCTCAGAGATAGCTTCATCGCGGGAGATTCCAATGATTCTGAAAGCTTTGGATTCAACAGCGTGAAGCCGAGCCAGCTGTGAGGCAGGAGCACCAGCCCATAGGGGAGAACAGTATTCCATTGAGCTGCGGATGAAAGCCTTGTATGTGGTGAGGAGCTCAGGTGTGCCTAGGAAGGACTTCGCACGACGGAGGATGCCCAGTCGGCGACTGGCTTTGGAGGCCAGCTTGGAAATGTGGTTTTCCCAAGAAAGATCATGGCAGATGGTGAGACCCAAAAGCTTGAGCGACAGAACTTCTTGGAGAGGATTGTTGAGAAAGTAGATGGGAGGGTTGTCCAGTCGATCTTTTCGGAGAGACATAGTAAGAGTGTGAGATTTGTCAGGATTGAAAGACATGTTCCACATGTTTGACCAGTCTGTGATTTTGTCCAGGTCTTCAGAGAGTGAGGAGGCTGCAGACTGCCGATCTGAGGGAAGAGGAATGGAGCGGCAGAGAGTGGAGTCATCAGCAAAGAGATACAGAGGATTTTCCAGAGAGTCGGAGAGATCATTGATAAAGACCAGAAAAAGCACAGGGCCCACCCAGCACACTGCCTTGGGGAACTCCAGCCTGAACGGGAACGGGAGATGAGAGAAATCCATTCAGGGCCACACGTTGACTACGACCAGAGAGGAAGTCCGCAAGCCATGCATGGAGATTTCCATGGATACCATAGGAGGAGAGTTTGGTGAGCAGAGCTGGGTGCCAGACCGTATCGAAGGCACGTGATATGTCAAGGGAGACAGCTCTGATTTCCTGTTTGGCATTGAGGACCTCCATCCATTGTTGAGACAGCAGAAGCAGCATGTCCAGAGTAGAGTGACCTGGTCTGAAACCAAATTGATGATCAGAGATCAAGCCATTGGAGAAGAGGAAAGATTTCATATCCGAAGCAATGATGGATTCCACGACTTTGCTGATAATTGGGAGCAGGCTGATTGGTCTGTAGTTGCAAGGATCTGTTTTTGCACCTTTTTTGTGTAAAGCGGTAATGTTTGCTGATTTCCAGGATGCTGGCAGATGACCTTGAGCAAAGGATAGGGTGAAAAGAACAGAGAGAGGGTGAGATAGAGCGGCACAGCAGGATTTTAGGACCCGTGGGCTGATGCCATCTGATCCAGTTGCAGAATCAGAGTCGAGGTTTGACAAAAACTCCTCCACCTTGTCAGGAGAGAAGGTCACAGAGTCCAGGAGCAGTTTGGTTCGACTGGGAAAGGTGGGAACAGAGAGAGATGGGTTTGGGACTAAGGATTTTGAGGCAAACACAGAGTTGAGGCATTCGGCTTTGTCACGTGCGATGTCAACTGTGTGGCCATTTGAGGTAAGGGAGGGGATGGAGGGGGAACAAACACCAGAAACGGATTTGACCAGACGCCACCAGGATTTGGAGGAAGGAGACAGGTTTGAGAGTTCATTCTTGAGTGAGGAGAGATAGTGCTTCCTGGCACTCCTGAGGGTAGACACACACTTGTTCCGAGCTTGGTGGAAGGAACTGAGATTTCCTTCAGTTGGATTAGCCTTCCAAGAGGCAAAGGCAAGTTGTTTCAGGGCAACTGCCTCACCACAAGATTCAGTGTACCATGGACGGGAGGAAGGGTAAGACAACTGAAGGCGAGATGGGATAAATCTGTGCATGAGAGAGATCAGTTTGCTTTGGAAGAATTCCCAGGAAGAATTGATGTCAGAGGCAGTGGAGATGGGAGACCAATCCAGACGATTGATGGCTGCTTGAAGACCGTCCCAGTCAGCCTGAGTGAAATGCCAGACTCGTCGACGCTGAGGAGGCTCTCTGAGAATGGCCAGAGAGATGTCCACTTTGACAAGCACATGATCAGAAGAACCGATTGGAGCAGAAGAAGAGCAGCAGACATTAGCAGGGAAGTTAGTCATAACCAAGTCTAGAAGAGAAGATACTCCATTGGCTGAGATCCGGGTCGGGAAATTGACAGATTGTGTCAATCCCAGTGAGTCACAGAAGTCCTTTGCTGAGGTGCCATGACTGGTGAGAGAGGAACCCACACCCAACCAGGTGGCATGATGACAATTGAAGTCACCACATATGAGGAAGAGAGAGTTGGGATGAGTGGATAGAAGTTGGTCCATGTTGTCAGACAGTGAAATGTAGATGGAGTCATCACTGTTTGGGGGACGGTACAGAACACATATGAACAAAAGGTGGGAGCGGAGAGAAAGCCGTAGCCAGAGGTACTCCTGGGGGTGAGGAGGAGAGAGGGCAGTGCAAGGAGAGTGAGGAAGAGAGTTTTTGATAAAGATAGCCACCCCACCACCAGGCCGAGGCTCAGGTCTATCATACCGGAGGAGGGAGTAACCAGGAAGAGATATTAAGGAATCAGAGACATCTTGAAGGAGGAAAGTCTCTGTTAAGCAGATCAAGTCTGGATTGTCAGAAGCAACCTGTATGGAGAGATCAGTCAGGTTTGAGCGAAGGCCCCGGATGTTTGAGGTCCATACCGTTAATGAAGAGAGAGGGGGAGCATCGGGTACAGGACAGGGGAGGGGACGAGTAGGGTAAGATGAAGGATGAGAGGGGGAGGTAGGGAGAGCAGTTGTTAGTGTGTCAGCGATTGCAGAAGAGTTCCAAGAAAGGGAAGGATGAGGAGGATGAAAGGTTTGAAGGTGAAGGGATGAGGCACAGAGAGGGGTTGTTTGAGGGGGGGCAGAGGAAAGAAGAAGGTTGGGGGGGGTGGAGGTATGAGATAGAAGGGAGACGAAGTGGGGAGGAGGCAGCTTTGAGGAGGAGGGGGGAGGAGGGAGAATTGGAGAGGAATGGTATGGGGGGAGATTTGAATGGGAGGGGCTGGGGGGGAGTTTTGAAGGGGAGGAGTGAGGGGGGAGTTTAGGAGGGGAAGGGCAAGGGGGGAGTTCAGGAGTGGAAGGGCAAGGGGGGAGTTCAGGAGTGGAGGGGTAGGGGGGGGAGTTTAAGAGTGGCGGGGCAAGGGGGGAGTTTAGGAGTGTAGGTGCAAGGGGAGGGATTTGGATGGGAGGGGCAAGAGGGGAGTTTAGAAAGTGGATGATTAATGAAAGACGAACATTGAAAACAAATTGGGTTTGTTGTGATTTTCAAGTTAGCAATCTGGTTCAGAATGATGGAGGAGGGATGGAATGAATGTGAATTTAGACCATGTAGTGAGGGAGACGTATAAGATATTCAATTTCTTTTTTTTGAGGTGGAATGAGTTGGAGAGGAAATTGAGAAAAGCCTTTTAAATAGGAAGAAAAACAGCGTGTTGTAAAATACCACTGAGTAAAACACTGAAGGGGAAAGGTTATACATATTTAAATAATATTTAAAACACAGACACGCACAGAGGTCGGCTGCTGGTCCAAGTGGTCGATTTGACGCATTAATTCTGCCCACAAGTTCTCTATCGGCTTCATATCCGGGGACATGGCAGGCCACTCCATATGCTCTACACCACGGTCAGCAAGAACGTGTTGGATCATGCAAGCACGATGAGTCCGTACATTGTCATCTTGGAAGACAAAGTTTCCTCGAAAGGCTGCACGAGCAAATGGAAGAAATGTTTCTTCCAGAATGGCCCTGTGCTTGAACTGGTTCAGGTTTCCATTCAGAACAACCAGGTCAGTTTTGCCCCCTGCATGAAAAGCAGCCCAAGCGGTCACCCCACCACCTCCAGCTTGGACTCTTGGCACTATACAATCTTTGTTGTAGGCTTCATGCACTTGTCTGCACACTCGGACGCGACCATCTTGACGATAGACCAGAAATCTAGACTCGTCACTGAAGATCACGTGATTCCAGTGTCCTGGCTGCCATTGACAGTGCTCTCTGGCCCACTGCAATCGGCGCTGGCGGTGTTGTCTGGTCAGGCGTGGCTTTCTCAGGGGACGCCTGGCACGATAGCCTGCTTGAACCAGTCGTTGGTTGACTAGCCTTCTGTATACAGGCACATTTGTCAGTTGCTGCCACTCAGCCCTAAGCCGATTAGCTGACTTGGTACGGCCATTGCGGACTAACCGGTGCAGCTGGCGATCATCCCTCCTTGTGGTTCTGCGGGGACGTCCTTGCCTCGGTATTGGAGTAGGGACACCCCTCTGAGCATTTCGTTTCAGGATCTTTGACACCTGACCTTGAATGATGCCATACTGCCGAGCAATAGCACGCTGTTTCATGCCGTAATTTCGTAATGCCACCACTCCATGACAAACAGCATTGTCGAGTTGACGGACCATCTCCAGAGGAAGCGGCAATAACTTTTGGGGACGTGCAGCAGTTGTTTTCCACTAATACAGAACGCAACAACCCTTGTATACCCGACTGTGAAGCCAATCATCAAATGCACCTGTCCGTACATTTTGCCACGCCACCTGTGATATAATCCTGTTGTTGACTTCTTGCTGCGACAGACAGTGACATGGTTCTTTTAACAAATAAATCACCAAAGTGTAAAAGAAACTCACTAGATTGATATACTGAGTTAAGAAAGTAAACCCAAGTCAAGAAAAAAATATATATTCCATATTAAATGCCGTCTGTATATATATTGATGTGGATTTGTAATTGCGTGTAAAGACCACCCTCCTGCCTCCATTCTGTGTTTAAAGGTCAAAGGGCGTCCCTTAGTTAGGTCATATACAATCACGTAGCCAAATCATAGATTTCCTCCTTGTTGGTAGTTATTTCCTTATTCTGTGTATTAGGTTAAGGCTCTGTTTTCAACTAGTTAACACTGCATTGCATCGAATTCAAACAAGGTAGTATCCCCTTTCAATTTCCCCAGAACCTCCATTGGAATCCCCTTTTGTCAGCCGCATTACAAATTCCTCTGCGCGGTTTGCTGCATTCCGCTGTCTCTTTGGGCTTGCGGTTTTCGCCGCAGCTGCTTGGCGGTTTTCACCGCGACTCCATTAGCCATGAGGTGGGCTTGGAGAAGAAGGGGGAGGAGCCGCCGAATCCAGGGCGTTGGCCGCCCCTCGTCATCAAGGGCGGAGCCAAAAGAGGCCGTGCGCGCCAACCGGCACTGCAGTAGCGACCCGGTAGGCGTGCCGAGAGAGCTCGCGGAGAGAGGTCGAGGCGCGATATAGAACACGTGCGCATGCGTCAGAACGGTGGTTGGTGGTCAGTTGTTGGTGGTTGGTGGTTGGTGGTTGGTGGCTGAAAGTACAGTTGTGCTGAAGGAGGAAGGGTTGATGAAGAAAGAGAGTGGCGTTGGAGGAGGACGACAAAGAGTGTGGCGTTAAGTGGCGTTAAAGTGGAGCTGAAGAGCCCGGAGTCCAGCACAAAGCGCCCATCCGCTCGCGGTGAACGATACGCACCGCTGCACACCAAGGTTTCCCCGCCAAGAACGCGAGTCGACTCCTGGAGCGGGACCTCAACGCCTACAGTGGCCTGGGCCTTCCCATTCCTCCTTCCAGTCATCCCTGCTTCCATTCCCCATCGTGTGAGTCTGTCTTTGTTTGTTCTGTCCCTGGGTATTAATTAAGATTGCTATAGGTAAGCTAGAATTTTCACTGTGTCCGCTTCTTCTTCTTCTGTGGTTATTTTCTTATCCTTCTTTCTCCTTGGTTATTTTGATTGTGTAAATAGTAGTAATAAATAATAGTCGTATTTCCAACCTTTTGCCTTCGTCTTCCTCTTCTTCACATCCGTGTCGTCTTTGTCATTTCCCTCATTGGACACCTGTGGCACGATTTTGGCCAACCGGTAAGAATCGGGTCTAGTCATTGTTAACAGTTCGTGCCGCTGTTGCTTAAAACCGCTCGGCAATTAACATCTGTCCGCAGTATGAACGGGGCTGTGCACCGACCTTTCCGGGGGTGGCTGTACCACGTCAGGGACCACGTCGGTCAGTCATAAACGAGGGGACTAATCCCCCCTCGAGAAGGGATCCGAGGCCGACGTTGGGTTCCGTAACATTTGGTGTCGGGAGCGAGATTCGGACCTGAAGCGCTTGGCGCGCTCAAATTACGAGTGGCCCGAGATTTTTATTTTTAACATCCTAAATTTAAAATCGTGCCATGGATAGTCAAGGCGACGGGATGCCGGTGGGGGAATTAGAAGAGGGGTTAGGGGTAACCCAGGACCCTGGGGAGGATTTGGGAGTAATGGAGGAGGAGAGAAATGAGGAGGTGGTTGAGGAGGTATCAGGCACACAAAAAGGCGCCTCGCACGAGAGCGCGGTAGCCGAGCCCGAGATGCCAGGGTACATGCGAGCCTTCATGGCCCAATTCATGGCAGAAGTACAGAAAAAGAACGACAGTATGGACAGGTTGGGAGGCCAAATGGGGGCAATGAGAGACGGGTTGGGTAGTCTAGAACAAAGGATGGGGGAGCGATTAGAAAATCAAATCGGGGGGCTAGAAGCTAAATTTGAGGGTTTAGACAAAAAATTTGAGGGTTTAGACGAAACATTTAAGGGTTTAGACAAAACATTTGAGGGTTTAGACAAAACATTTGAGGGGTTAGACAACGGGATAAAAGGGGTGAAGAATGGGTTAACGGGGCTAGAAGACAAGATGGAAGACAAATTGCGGGAAATAGGGGAGCAATCCGCCCGGGAGCAATCAAACAGATGGGGAACCAGATAGAGGAGGTGAAAATCGGGTTAGACACTAAATTGGATGCTCAGAGGAAGGAATTGGGACAGATGAAGGCGGCATCTACTAAAGAAATGGAGGAGATGGGGGAGGAAATAAGACGGGGTGTGAGCGAGGGGGTCTCGGGGGTACGAGGAGGTAAGGCGAGGTGAGAAGCGTATGGAGAAAGAGGTGAGAAATGGGACGGCAAAGTTACAAGGTGGTATAGAGGAGTTGACGCAGGGGGTGGGACAGCTGACAGTGGGACAAAGGGAGTTGAAGGATCAGGTACAAAAGAATACGGCTGTGATCGAGGGGTTGAAGGCGACACAGAAGGAGATAAAGAGGGACGTAGCCGTCATTAAGAAGGAGTGTCAGACGGTACATGAGGGACTAACAACAAGGTTGGACGAGGTGACAGAGGCAATGGAGACGAAAGAACGGGAGGTGAGGACGCACATAGAGACGGACAAGGTGGCATTAGAGGAAGAAATTGAGGAGACGCACTGGGAAATAAAAGAGGTGAAGCAAAAGTTAGAGGAAGTGGAAGAGGGGGTGAGTGAAATTAAGAAGAGACGGAGGGAAACTAAGAGGGAGATAAGGGAGGAAGTGATGGAATATGTGCAAGGTCGGTGCTCAAATCATGATAATGTGCTCGCTAACCAGATAAAGAGTTTGCAGGTGGCGAAGGAGGTGCGGAGACGAGGTGCCGAGGTGAGTGGCGATATACGCGGAAATGTATATGGTGTGAGGGAAAATTCAGTCGGCTTGGGGGTTGGTTTGGACCCGGGTGTTCGTGAGAGGCCGCTGGTGAAGTGTGCGACAGGTACGGAGTGTATGGACAGAGGAGGTGTGCGAGAATGTCCGACTATGGGGTGTGTGAGGAAAAAGTGCGCGCCGAGGAGTGAGTGTGCTGTCGAGAGTGAGTTGGTCGTAGCGCGTGTGCGGGGGGGCACATGGAAGCGCGGGATGGGGAGTGTTACAGGGGATGTGACGGAAGCATGCACACCTGTGGTGAGTGTTACGGAGGGTGTAACGGGAGAGTGTGCGCAAGAGGATGCGCGAGAAAGGTGTGTAACAGAGGAGTGTATGGGTACAGAGTGCGCTGTCAAGAGTAAGGGTGAATGCGCGACCGAGTGTGGAGGTGAGAGTAGTGAGAGTGACATTGAGCGTGAGTTGGTTGTGGCAGGTGAGAGAGGATGCACACCTGGGATGGAAGGAAGCACACCTGGAATGGCAGAGCGCGTGTGGGAATGCACACTTGAGTTAGTCGTCAAGCACGTGATTGGGTGTGCAAGTGAGTGCACACCCGTGGTTGTCACAGAGGAGGTGACCGAGGAGGGGGCGCGAAGAGGTGTGTTGGTGAGGTGTGCGAATGACGAATGTGTGCCAAGGTGTGCGGTGGTCAGGTGTGTGACAAAGTCTGTGAGCAGAATGAGTGTACCTGGGTGTGTAAGAGAAGGTGCAATGACGAGGAGCATGGGAACGGCTGGATGTATGGGCAAGGAATGGAACGCGGGGTGTGAGCATGCAAGTGGAGCATTGACGGTAACCGGGATAGCGGTTAGATCGACGTGTAGCCGAAGCGAGCCCTCGGTGCGTGCCGGGCAGCTTCGTGTGCCGCGGGGACCAGCGGGGATCGTAACCGCGGCGGTTTCGAAAGAACCGCCGTACGCGGTCCACGCCGGGCCTCGCTCTGAACGGCGGCGTCCGTGCTCCACTAAGCGGCGCGGGCGGCCCGGTAGGAAGGGTCGTCACGGCAACCCTTTGTGGTTGAGGCGTTCCGGCAGGGCGAGATCGGGCCATTGGACGGCTCCGTGCCGAGATGATGCGTGGGATCTCGGCCCGAGTAAACCTCCTTCCCTGCACCGAATGCCGGACGGATCCAACCGCCGGCACCAAACAACCCGCATTCATTGCTCGGCTTTGCGAAGCCGAGCTTGGGAGATGAATTGGTGCACCGAGAGGCTCAAGTGAGTAGACGTGTGATGATGATAGTGTTTTGGACCCAAAATTGAAAAGCAAAATTTGATGATTGGCAAAGGATTGGCAGATTGATGATTGGCAGAGTGATTGGCAAATTTTTAATTGGCTGGAATTTGGTGCGCAAAATTTATAGTGAGAGATACCCGATGTGGTGGGATGGCAACTCTGCCATCCCTCACAAAGGGGGCAAAGGAGCAATAGTTTTATGGGGGTTGGCAGTGAAAACTAGCCCGGGAGGGTTAGGATATAGTGTGTAGGGATCTAGAGAAGATGACCATAGGTAACGGTAAGGTTAGGTAGTGACAATGATACCTGTAGTGGGGACGCAGGTAGATTAGTTGGATTATAATGACGAGGGAGCGCAATAGTTTAAAAGGGGCGACTGGGAAGCGCAAGTTCCAGAGGGGAGTAGTTAGATAAGATGATGCCGTGTGTTTGAGAATCGAAAGTGTATTGAGCGTGGAAGTGTATGGAGCAGTGTATGAGTGAGTGATGGTGATGTGTGCTGTGTTGACCAAATGGTCCAAGGAGGAAGGAGGGTGCAGGTGGCACCAGGTGAGATTGCACAGGTGTGCAACTGCAGGTGTATGGAGAATGGTTGTGTGGGATATATGGAGTATGGAATGGATGGTATGGAGTGAGTATGGTGGAAACAGTGGAGTGGAGTGGATGGTGCGAAGGTGTGTGTGGGGAGGATGGACCCCATCAGGAATACCCGGGGAGGGTAGTTTTAAGATTTAGGTCGAGGGAGTAGGTAAATTGTGGTTGGATATTGGCATCTGTGGTGCGTGTGCAAGAATGGTGCTTGGATGGGTGCATTAGTGTCGTGGAAATGGCTGGGCGTGCAGCCTGTTAGTGTGTGTAGTTGGTTGAGTTGAGCACTCCACCACTGTGAGGATGTCAGCCAGGTGAGGCCGCAGGTGGGCTCTGGGAGCCGGTAGAGTTGTGGATGGGGCCCGAGGATCCCGAGGACCTGGTTATGACTAACTTTCCTGAAAATGTCTGCTGCTCTTCTTCTGCTCCAATCGGCTCATCTGATCATGTGCTTGTTGAAGTGGACATCTCTCTGACCATTCTCAGGGAGCCTCCTCAGCATCGACGAGTCTGGCATTTCACTCAGGCCAACTGGCACGGTCTTCAAGCAGCCATCAATCATCTGGACTGCTCTCCCATCTCTACCACCTCTGACATCAACTCATCCTGGGAATTCTTCCAACGTAAATTGCTCTCTCTCATGCACAGATTTATCACATCTCGTCTTCAGTTGTCATACCCTTCCTCCCATGCATGGTACAGGGAATCTTGTGGTGAGGCTGTTGCCCAGAAACAACTTGCCTTCGTCTCCTGGAAAGCAAATCCAACGGAAGGAAATCTCATTTCCTTTCACAAAGCCCGAAACAAGTGTATGTCCACCCTCAGGAGAGCCAGGAAAAAATATCTCTCCGTTCTCAAGACCGAACTCTCTTATCTGTCTCCCTCTTCCAAATCCTGGTGGCGTCTGGTCAAATCTGTTTCTGGTGTTTGTTCCCCCTCCATCCCCTCCCTTACCTCAAACGGCTACACAGCTGACTCCGCACGTGAAAAAGCTGAATGCCTCAACTCTGTGTTTGCCTCTAAATCTTGTGTCCCAAACCCATCCCTCTCTGTACCCACCGTACCCAGTCGTACCCAGCTGCTCCTGGACTCCGTGTCCTTTCCTCCTGACAAGGTGGAAAAGTTTGTCAACCCTCGACTCTGATTCTGCAACTGGACCTAACGGCATCAAACCACGGGTCCTAAAATCCTGCTCTTCCGCTCTTTCACTCCCTCTCTCTGTTGTCTTCACCCTCTCTTTTGCTCAAGGTCAACTGCCATCTGCTTGGAAATCAGCCAACATCACCGCTTTGCACAAAAAAGGTGCAAAAACAGATCCTAGCAACTGCAGACAAACAGCCTTCTCCCAATTATCAGCAAAGTCATGGATTCCATCATTGCTTCGGATATGAAATCTTTCCTCTTCTCCAATGGCTTGATCTCTGATCATCAATTTGGTTTCAGACCAGGTCACTCTACTCTGGACATGCTGCTTCTGCTGTCTCAACAATGGATGGAGGTCCTCAATGCCAAACAGCAAATTAGAGCTGTCTCCCTCGACATATCACGTGCCTTCGATACGGTCTGGCACCCCGCTCTGCTCACCAAACTCTCCTCCTTTGGTATCCATGGAAATCTCCACGCATGGCTGGCGGACGTCCTCTATAGTCGTAGTCAACGTGTGGCCCTGAATGGGTTTCTCTCATCTCCTCTTCCTGTTCAGGCTGGAGTTCCGCAAGGCAGTGTTCTGGGCCGTGTGCTTTTTCTTGTCTTCATCAATGATCTCTCTGACTCTCTTGAAAATCCTCTCTATCTCTTTGCTGATGACTCCACTCTCTGCCGCTCCATTCCTCATCCCTCAGATCGGCAGTCTGCAGCCTCCTCACTCTCTGCAGACCTGGACAAAATCACAGACTGGGCAAACAAGTGGAACATGTTTTTCAATCCTGACAAATCTCACACTCTTACGATGTCTCTCCGAAAAGACCGACTGGACAACCCTCCCATCCACTTTCTGAATTATCCTCTCCAAGAAGTTCTGTCACTCAAGCTTTTGGGTCTCACTATCTGCCATGATCTTTCCTGGGAAAACCACATTTCCAAGCTGGCCTCCAAAGCCAGTCGCCTACTGGGCATCCTCCGTCGTGCGAAGTCCTTCCTTGGCACACCTGAGCTCCTCACCACATACAAGGCTTTCATCCGCAGCTCAATGGAGTACTGCTCTCCCCTCTGGGCTGGTGCTGCTGCCTCACACCTAGCTCGTCTTCACGCTGTTGAAACCAAAGCGTTCAGAATCATTGGAATCTCCCGCAATGACGCTATCTCTGAGGGCCTTTCACTTACTCACCGCAGGCAGGTTGGTGGTCTTTCCGTCTTCTACCGACTCCTCTCCGGCCTTGCTCCCCCAGCTCTCTCTGGGCTCTGTCCCCCAAATATTCCTACAGGTCGCACAAGATCTGCCTGCAACCCTCTTATGGTTGAACTGCCAAAATCAAGACTCTCTGCTCACCTTCACTCCTTCATTCCTCTTTTCTCCCGCCTCTGGAACAAACTCCCTCACTCTCTTCAATCCCACTCCTCCCTCCAGGTCTTTAAAACGGCTGTTCACCATCATCTCTTATCTTCCCCAATCCAAAACCTTGATCTTTTCTACCCCCGCTAATTTCACCCCAAATCGACATTTTTGAGGTGACTTTTGACTTCTTTCCTGGAAGTCCTTGGTGTCCTTGCGTTTTATACCTATCCTGCCTCCCCCCAGGTCCTCTCCCTCCCACACATCTCCCGATGTCCCTGCTCTCAAATGTTGTGTTTGTGTGCTTCCTCCCCTTCTCTCTCCATCTTGTCGACCGCTCCCCTTTTTATATACTTTGTTTGCTTGTTTGTTTGATTTGTTTGTTTGATAAATGTTAGGTCTTTCATGAGCCTCGACTGTATACAAAAAGGAAAAAAGGAAAGAAAGAAGAAAAAAAAATTATTCTGTGGGCTTTCATGTGTCTTTCACTGAGGAGAGGCTTCTGTCTGGCCACTCTGCCACAAAGCCCAGATCGGTGGAGTGTTGCAGTGATGGTTGGCCTTCTGGAAGTTTATCCCATCTCCACACAGGATCTCTGGAGCTCAGCCAGAGTGACCATCGGGTTCTTGGTCACCTCTCTTACCAAGGCCCTTTTCCCTCCGATTGCTCAGTTTGGCCGGGCGGCCAGCTCTAGGAAGAGTCCTGGTTGTTCCAAACTTCTTCCATTTAAGAATTATGGAGGCCACTGTGCTCTTGGGAACCTTCAATGCAGCAGCTATTTTTTTTGTAGGCTTCCCCAGATCTGTGCCTCGACACAAACCTGTCTGTGAGCTCTGCAGGCAGTTCCTTCGACCTCAAAGCTTGGTTTTTGCTCTGATATGCATTGTCAGCTGTGAGACCTTATATAGACAGGTGTGTGCCTTTCCAAATCATGTCCAATCAAATGAATTTACCACATGTGGACTCCAATCACGGTGCAGAAACATCTCAAAGATGATCAAGATAAATGGGAGGTACCTAAGCTAAATTTCAAGTGTCATAGCAAAGGGTATGAATACTTATGTCAATGTGATATTTCAATTTTTGTCTTTTTAATAAATTTGCAAAACTTTCTAAAATCCTGTTTTCTCTTTGTCATTATGGGGTATTGAGTGTAGATTGATGAGAGAAAAAATGAATTTAAACGATTTCAGCAGAAGGCTGCAACATAACAAAATGTGAAAAACGTGAAGGGGTCTGAATACTTTCTGAATGCACTGTGTATATGTATATGTATATATATATATATATATATATATATATATATATATATATATATATATATATATATATAAATAAATAAATAATATATGTGGAGATTGAATATCTCCTTTAAAAATCTAATTTAAACAAACAAAAAACAATGTTCAATTCCAAATTCCTGTCCTGACCGAGCACTGCATTGGCAGCATCCTATAATTGAGTAGCAATCTATCCAGGTACATTCTCAGGTACAGAATCATTCACAACTGAGAGGCACCTCCAGTCGGGTATGGGATCAATTATTGTTGAAGAAAAAATGGACAGGTCACTGTGCAAGTGTGGAATGACCTTATCATCCAATTTCAGTTTTACAGAAATTGGATGGCCTGTTCAGCATTCCCATCTGAACCAAGAGCTCATGATACTGGGAACCCAGGTTCAAATCCCATACACTGTTGTCCATCGACTACTCATATCCTGTTATGCATGGAAAAGTACAATGAAGTCTTCAGATATTTGTTCCATTCATCCTCAATGTTGAACATTTTTCAAAACCATTTGTTGGAAGTAAGAATTAATTTGAATAAATATATCATGTGACATTTAAAATAGAAATGAAAAACAAAATCAAAAGTTTTGGCTGATTTTCAAGCTTTGGCATTCTGTGGTTAACACAGAATAAGACAGACCTTGTACTTGAGACTATACAGAGCATCAAGTTGTGAGAGAAGAATGTCTCTGCGCTGCTCCAATGCCTTAGAAAGTTCATCAAAAGAAGAGCGAATCTCCTCGAGAACCTCGTCGCGTTGTGCTGTCAGCTGCCAAGAAATCTCAGCGACAAGCCGCGCTGCTCCATCCACCTCAGGGAGGCTGTTGTGGGTCAGGAATGAAATAAAAATAAGACTTAAAAAAAAAAATCATTAAATTAACAAGAGCAAGTTTTTTGTTTCAAAACATGAGTGGGCCCGTTGGTCCAATGGACCAAATTAAGGGAGGCACAAAGCGCCCCTCCTATATATGGGATCGTTTCTCTGAATGCAATTTTAACATGGGGACTGAAAATTCGTTTCTCGGCTTCCACTGGACGAAATCAGCAGTAAATTTCAGAAGTAAATGCTTTGACCATTGAGGTAATATGTTCCAAATAACAGCAACGTCCGTTTCCGCATTCTTTAGTTTTATGAAGAAAACCCTCACATTCACGTTCATGTCCATCCGTCTGTCCACCCAAAATGTTGGCGCTCATATCTCAAGGACTACACATTGAAACTAGCTGAAACTTGGAATATACATCGGCCAATAGGTCTAGTTAATGGCTTTCAAAACAAATTCCACCTAAGTTCTATAGTTTTTGCTGTAAAATCAAATATATATATATATATATGGTCGCATTCCTTGCGATTAAAATCTTCCCAAGGAACGGATTGCCGAACAAGCTGTTACTCCGAAGCGTTCAGTTCAATATGTGGCGGAGTTAATACACGCGGGTGGGGGTGGGGGAGAGAGGGAGGAGGAGGAGGAGAACGACTGCATTGGCAGCATCGACTTCAAACACAGACACAGGGAAACAACAACAACATGCATTTTACGGCCATTTTCTCTGCCAGAGCGGGGGTTAGCCTTGCGGTCCCCATGACAATGTTCTCTATTTTGCCCTATTTTCTGCATCTCTCCTTCACTCCCTTGCCCGCATTTCTTTTTCCACCATCTTTAGCCAAGTCTTTCTCGGTGTTCCCCATCCTCCACTTCCTTCTACATTCATTTCCATCACTCTTCTCAACCAGTCACTTTCATCCTTCCTCAACACGTGACCAAACCATCTCAACCTGTTTCTCTTCACAGCATCCATCACAGGCTCCATTCCCATAATCTTTCGCAATTCATCATTTGTCTTCCTCTCTCTCAACGATGCTCCACACATCCATCGAACCATTCGCATTTCCACCCTTTCCAGCCTTCGTTGCTGCTCTACGTTAATTACCCATGTTTCGCTCCCATAAATCATAACACTTCTCACACATGCAGCATACACCTTTCCCTTCAGCTTCAACGACACTCCCCTCCTCATCAGCACGCCACTCAGTTCCCGAAACTTCTTCCATGCACATCTCACTCGAGCAACCGTTGCCGAGTCTGATCCACCTTCTCCATTCAGCATGTCTCCGAGGTAGCAAAATGTTTTCACACCATCCAGCTTCATGCCATCTCCAATATCCAACTCAACATTTCCTCCATCTACAGCTCCCTCTGTGCACACCTTACATTTGAATGTAGCTGCCACACTGGTTAATGACCCTCTCAGACCACTGCATTTTTGATGAACCCACTCAGCGCACATTGTACATTGAATGGAGTTCACTCCGACACCCTTCCTGCACACAGCACATGGCCACTTCCCAGTTCTTTCCACCTCACCACATGCTTTACCACTTGCCATCACCTTCGTCTTTCTGATATTCACCTTCAGACCTTTTGTCTCCATACATTCCGCCCACTTGTTCATCTTTTCCTTCAGTCCATCCATACTTTCCGCAATCAACACCAGATCATCTGCATACAACAACTCCCACGGTAAACCCTCCTTTACGTTCTGAGCCAGCACCTCCATCACAGCTACAAATAGTAGTGGACTTAGTACCGACCCCTGATGCACTCCCACCTTCACCTCAAACTCACCACTGTTCCTGTCCTTCGTCCTTATAGCTGTGCTCGCTCTTTTGTACATTGCCATCACTACTCTGATCAACCATTCCTCCACTCCTAACTTCCTCAATGACCATGTCACTACTTCGCGTGGAACCCTATCGAATGCTTTCTCCAGATCAACAAACCCAAGAAACAACTTCTTCCTCTTCTCCCCGTACTTCTCCTGCAACTGCCTCACAATAAAGAGCGCGTCTGTCGTTGCTCTTCCTAGCATAAATCCAAACTGCATTTCGTCGATCTTCACCTACTTCCTTATCCTCCTCTCCAACACCCTTTCCAATACCTTCATTCCATGCTCCAATAACTTTATCGCTCGGTACGAGCCACACTCCAGAGGGTCACCTTTCCCCTTGTATAGAGGGACGAGGGTACTCAGTTCCCAATCCACTGGAAGGCGGCCTTCTTTCACCACCAGATTACAGATCTCTGTCATTCTCTTCACACCCCAACTTCCTGCTGCCTTCAACATATCTCCCACAACTCCTGTCGGCCCTCCCGCTTATCTACTCTTCATTGCTTTTATCGCTTCCTCAACTTCCTTCTCATAGTAAGGGCATTTTATGAGATATTTCACAAATCTGTTAACTAAATTGTTACCAAAAAATTTCTTCACCAATATGTTTGTCAAGGTGTGTAATAACATGTGTTAAAATGTTGAAGTTCAACTCCCGTGGGAAACCCAGAAAAAACCTGTTGAATTCGGGTACCGAAAAATTATTTTCGAGAATTTTTTTTTTTTTTTTTAATCGGCCCTTAAGTAACTTATGAGGGGTCAAATAAGGGTTTTTCATGATTCTGAGTTGATTGTTAACATTTATATTTTCACTTTTACATTTACACACAAAGTAGCTTTTATTTCACATACATATATAATACTCAAGAGTTATTTCTCATTCACGATGTCAGAAGTTTCAACAGTCATTGTCTATGTCTTCGTCAGACTCAACAACATCATGACTGCAGTTTCTGCATGTAATGCCATTACAGACTCCACAGGCCGAGATGCACGTGACCCCATTCTTCTTGCAGCTGCATCGCCGGTTGCTGCAATCTCCATGACAATTACAGCTCGTGAACTGCAATAGCTCCTCAGGAGCCGTGGGGTCCAGTGTTGGAACTGGCTCATACCCATGCACACCTATTGTCCATCCATAGTCACTGGGGTTCAGAGACATGCTCTGTAGAAGGATCCAGTCCCGGGTCTGCAGGTAGGCACGGAGTGAATGTGGTGCCGGATGGCAATGGCAAAGGCAAAGGTGGTGCCGGAGAGGTGACTTCGATCCAACCCATTGAGTGAAAGGGAGTGTTTCTGTGAATAGAGACAATGTTTAAATCTATATTGTCTCCAACAAACTGAGTGACTGCATTGTTTGTTTCCCCAACCTCCATAACGACCACCTGATCATTACTTGACAATTCACTTTCACTGGCTGGCACTTTGGCTGTCATCACTGATTGATCCTCAAGCGCAGCATCAACCGCAACCTCATCATTGATCTGTTCATCGGTTTCCTCCACAATGGTGTCAAGAGTGCCAGAAGTATCTGGAACATCATCTCCACTCCTACTATTAAGGAAGCAGTATTTGTAGTTTTGTGTCTCCGTGTAAGACTCGGTGTATCCCAGCCGGTGGAACTTGTTGAGCATCCATTTTGACCCAAATCGATGATCAAGTTGTATGGCAAGCCCCATTTGGTGTGGCAATACTCCAGACCGAGGTCGACAGGCCTTAATAAAATTCTGCCCCCAAACGGCAACTCTTTCGTCTGTCTTGACAATCGGTCTCAAGAACATCTGAAGGCTTGCAGGAACAAGTGTCAGCTGACTATCGATGTCAGTCATACTGTGTGTGGTGGGGTATGACTTTGGACCTATATCAATCAAGGCAATATCATTGGATATGAACTTGAGTGCCGTCTTTATGATCTGAGTCTTCTCATCTCCATGGTCAAGATTAGCATGATGCCCTCGCAGAATATTGTCGGTGCCATCTTTGAGACAGAGTACATCTGCCCTTCTTTCCTGTGTTGTGAAATACAAGGTGTCTTCGTATTTCTCTAGAAGTTTTATCTTTAGCCAATGCTTTGAATAAGAAAGGCTCTTCTCTGGTGACTGATCAAACTCCTGCAGCTTTTCATGGACTTGGTCCATGTTCATTACCCCATGCTCTAATTCTGAGTCGAACCATTCGCAGAATTCAATAAAAACTGCCTCTCGCTCCTCATCAATACTCCTCTGTCCTCTCTTCCTTTTTCCTTCCTCATCAGTCATCAGTCTTGGACAAACTGTCACCTCTCGCAAACATAAGTTTGCATCACAAATGGTACAGTGTTTCTTCTGCTACCAAGTCGTTGATCCCTTCCAGGCGTCCAGTGACTTCAGTGCCCCAGTCATCCCCGCGACTCCGTGCTGTCTTCAGCAAGCTTGCCTTCAGTGTATCTGCAGTCAAATTATCTGGCACTCTGTATTTCTTTCTAGCTTGTGCTGGATTATTTTTGTAGAGCTGGGCTGGTTGGTTGCAAAGAATGCATACATCCTTATACAGGAGGTCAACTGACTGTGATCTTCTAGAACTGCAGCCAGTTGATGAACTGAACTCACAAGTAGTGCATCTTCTCTTCAACTTTGATGACTCTTTCTCTGCCTTTGATGCTTGAGCTGACTTCTTGGTGGTTGCAACAAAGTTGTTGTACAGATCATTTTTACACTTCTGGTGGTACCTCAGTTTTCCTTCCTTTTGAGCCTCCTTCATACGTTCCACAACAGTAACATTTTCGACAGTTTCTGCTTGTTTCAATAAAGTTGAGTATCCCTTTGGAGTTGCCTGTATGAGCCTTTCAGCTGGTGTATCCGAGCATGCACAGATGAAGCAATTGAGCACAGGTGGAGTAACGTCTTCATCCATATTGCTAGACTCCATGTCCTGCAAAGTAGAAAATGAGATATATTTAGAAATTATTTTTCCACAAAGGAGTGTCTGTGGTGAAATATAAATGTTAACAATCAACTCAGAATCATGAAAACCCCTTATTTGACCCCTCATAAGTTACTTAAGGGCTGATTTTAAAAAATTAAAATTCTCGAAAATAATTTTTCGGTACCCGAATTCAACAGGTTTTTTTCTGGGTTTCCCACGGGAGTTGACCTTCAACATTTTAACACATGTTATTACACACCTTTACAAACATATTGGTGAAGAAATTTTTTGGTAACAATTTAGTTAACAGATTTTCATATGTTTCCCTTACTATCAGTTATCTTCTCTGCCGGTCCTAAAACTGGGTTACTCTCTATGTTGCCATCCCATTCATTGTCTGTATTCAACAGCATTTCCATATATCTTTTCCATCTTCCTTTAATTCCATCTGGGTCCACAACGATTTGTTCCTCTTCATCCTTCAAGTAACTCACCACCATCACATCACACCTCTCTTTCGCTATTTGCTTTGCAATCCTGAATACCGCTCTCTGACCCTCTTCCAAATCCAAGCGTTCTCCGAACATTTTCCTACATGCCTCCTGCGCCTTTGCTACCTCTTTCTTTTCAGCCTTCTTGGCTGCCTTATAACTTTCATGCTCTGCTTTTTCTGCTCCCGTACCCTTCGCCTTCTGCCACTCCTTGAACTTCTTCCTCTTCTCGTCAATCCTCTTTCCAACTTCATCATCCCACCACCATGTTTCCGAGTGCCTCGGTGGTCCTTTTGTCCATCCACATACCTCACCAACGGCTCCCAACAGACTAGCTTTCATTGACATCCAACCACTTTCAAGCTCAACCACATCATCCTCTACCCTACTCAGCCTCTCTTTTAATGCCTCCCTTACTGTCACCTCTTTCAACATCCACACCTTCATTCTCGGTTGTTATTTCACCTGCCGAGCTCTGCTCGCACCTTTCACCCTTATGTCGCAGACAACCAAGTGGTGCTGTGAAACAGCCTCCTCCCCCGGGATCACCTTTGTGTCCCCAGAGGTGCCCCTATCTCACCTACGCACCATCAGGTAGTCAACGGTTGTCGTCGACCAACCTGACGTGTATGTAACAAGCGTATTATCCTCTTTTTGGAACTGAGTATTACAAATCAACAAATCAGCTCCATCAGCAAACTCCAAAATCCTTTCACCTTCTCCATTTCTCACACCATATCCGTAACACCCATGAACTCCCTCAAAACCGTCCATACTCATTCCCACATGTCCATTTAGGTCTCCTCCGACCACAACAACTTCCTCATCTTTCACGTTTTCCATCAGCTTCTCTATCGCACACCAGAACTTGGCCTTCTCTTCATCGCTCTGACCAAACTGTGGAGCATATCCCGAGATGGCGTTCACCAAGAGCTTTCCAATCATCATTTTCACCATCATCAACCTATCACTCACTCTCGTCACACTCACCACACTGTCTACAAACTCCTCAGAAAACAGGACACCAACACCATTCACGCCCTCCGGGCACCCTTGCCACACAAACTTGTATTTCTGTCCCTTCCTACCCTTCACCATTCTCACACCACTTCCTTTCCATCTCGTCTCTTGCACACAACATATGTCCACTCTTCTTCTGATCAATACTTCCACCACTTCTCCTGATCTCCCCGTCATTGTCCCTACATTCCATGTCCCAAACCTCAGAAACCGATCTCCACTTCGGGCTGTACCCTGCCCATATGTAGATGTAATTGTCATGGTTCTCTTGAGGCAATGTTTTTATGGCCGGATGCTCTTCCTGACGCCAACCCTCTTAGTCGCCTCTTACGACACGCAGGGATACGGTGTACCTATTCTAAACCAGGGTACACACCGGGAAGACACAGGGAAAGATAACTGAAAATAATGTGTGTGTGGGTGCACTTAACTCTGATCACTGGTGGGGTCTCGTCAGGGGTCGTCAGAATCGTCCGGGGCGTTGGCGGGAAACGCTCGCTTCCACGCTGCTGGGCCTCCGTTCGCTAGGCCCCGCCAGCTGGCGCGCAATTGGCCTGAGGTGTGAATCGAACGGGCCAAACATTACTCAGCCGTTTTCACTCGCGCGTCTCAAAATGCGCTGTATATCGGTTCATGCGCGTCTGGCTGCGCCCGCGTATCTGTCCAGCTCTCGGACGCTGCCAACTCCTCTTCCTCGATCCTCTGAGCTGGTTCATGCGCGCGAGTTCTTTGACGCTCTCCACTAGTGAGTCCTCCGTTCAACAGCTTTCCCGCGCGAGTCCTATCGAGTGCAAGTCCTTGTGCAAGTTCTTTAGGCAGCAGTCCTCTCGTGCAAGTCCTTCACCGCTCGTCCTCTTTCTACTGCCGTGTGCGCGCCAATCCTTTCGAGGGCGGGTTTTATATCTACGCCCCCCCCCCCCCCGAATCTTCTGGAACACTCTCGACCCTTCTCACCACGCCCTGTGACGCAACGCCGCAGTCACCACCTCCGAGCCTTGATTGGCGGCCCGGGCTTACCATTAGCGCTTCTGCCGCTCCGCCCTCGGTTCCGCCCCGGTCCTCCTCGCCTGCCTCGTGTTAACTCGCCCAATCATGAACCAACGTTAGTGCAAAAAGGATTGAGGCTGTTGTGGAAAACCAATCAGGTCCACACAACTTTAGTCCAACTTGTGGTTTAATTCCATTTAGATCATGACATCATCCTGTAATGCAGGAAATGCAATAAGTATACGATGTGGCATCATAACATTCAATGCAAGCAAGCTGGATATTCTATGCTGGCGTACCGTTAGCGAGTCTACCAGATGTAACGTGTCACAGGAGAAGTCTCGGAGCACCGTCCGCAGCAGCGGGTCTTATAGTCACGCCCCTAGCGGTGTCAACGAGCAGCGAGCATCACCCCCGGGTTCAGTACGAATACGATTTCACTACATTCTCCCCCCCCGTCAGAATTATACGGCGGTGCGGCTAGAGGCGAGCGAGCGTCAGCACAAACAGGGTACGGAACATCAGTCGACCCAACCGTATCGGGCCGGGCGGCGAATTTCTCTGCCAGCACGCGTCCGAAATTCCCAGGGTACAGCATCACGTATCCCTGTGTCCCCGGCGTCGGAGGCGCCATCAGGGTCGGGTGACGAAGGGGGTAACTCCAAGTCGTCGGGCCCAGGTAGACCCAGCGAGGGGAGAGTCGGTAGACTTTCGGCGATGGGAGCGTCGGGAGAGGCCATAGTCTCATAGATGGGTTCGGTCGGTCCGTCCGATTCCCTACTCAGGTCGGCGACCCCGCAAGGGGCAAGGTGACGGACGGAGACAGTAGTCTCACGGCCATCAGTCGTCATCACACGAGCATGCTCAGGATTAGCCTGGAGAATCTGCACCTTGTCCAGGGGGTCGTACTTGCTCGCGCGAACCGCCCGTTTAAGGTAGGCCGGCCCGGGCCCAGCGAGCCAACTGGGCAAAGACCGTATACACCCCGTGCTCCTGGGGTGGTGGAAAAGTCGCTCGTGGGGAGTGTGATTGGTTGCCGTACACAGGAGAGCCCTGATCGAGTTCAACGCCGCAGGTAGCGACCAAGCCCATTTATCGAGGCCCCGGCCGAGGGTCCGGAGGTTGAGCATGACGGCCCTCCAGATAATCCCGTTGAAGCGTTCGATCTGCCCATTAGCCTGGGGTCTGTACGGCATGGTGTAACTAGAAGCAATGTTATTTTGGAGCAGATAGCCGCGCACCTCCTGAGACAAGAAGACCGCACCCCGGTCGGTATGGACATAGGCCGGGTACCCGAACATTGAGAACAAGTTCTGTAAGCATCGCATCACCGTGGCAGCAGTCATGTCCGCGCACGTATAAGCAAAGGGGAATCGCGAGTACTCATCGACGATAGTGAGCAGATAGCGAGAGCCGCTCGACACCGGCAATGGGCCCTTGAAATCCATCGCCAAGCGTTCACACGGTAGCCTTAACCAGAGTCCCCATGGGAGGGTTATAGAAACGCGGTTTGATTTCCGCGCAGATAGCGCAGTCGCGACAGATACGGCGGATATCGTCAATCGAGTATGGGAGATTGCCACGCCGCACAAAATGAGCGAAACGCGTTACGCCGGGATGGCTCGCAGTGGCATGCAGCACCCGTAGGCCCTCCAAAGAGGTGATACCCGCGCATGTAGCCGGTCGTGATAAGGCATCGGCGGCCCGGTTATCCTTCCCCGGGCGATATTTGATGGTGTAACAGAAGTCGGCGAGTTCGATACGCCAGCGAGTGATTTTCTCATTCTTAATGCGCTGGGCGTGTAAGGTGTCGTACATGAACGCAACGCTTTGCTGGTCCGTGATGATTTGGAAGCACCGCCCGAGTAAGTACGGGCGCCATCGCCGAATAGACTCGACGATCGCATACGCTTCCTTTTCGACGGACGAGTGTCTCCGCTCAGCAGTGGTAAGAGTCCATGAAAAGAAAGCCACGGGACGCCCCCCCTTGGGAGAGGGTCGCCGCGATGGCCTGATCCGAGGCGTCACTTTCGAGGACGAAAGAGCCGCTCTCGTCGATTGTCGCCACGGCGGCTCGGGCGATGTCGGCCTTAAGGCCTTCAAAGGCCGCCAATGCGGCCGGACTCAATGGGAAGGTGACGCAGGCCACGAGGGGGCGAAGTTTCGCGGAGAAATTTTGCACCCATTTGGAGTAATGGGCGAATAGCCCGAGGGCGCGCTTCAGGGACGCCCGATCACAGGGAGGGGCCATGTCGAGCAAAGGTCGCAGACGCTCCTTATCCGGAGCGACAGAGCCATGGGTCACGGTGTACCCCAGAAGATCTATCGTGCGTAGGGAGTATTGGCACTTATCCTCGTTCATAGCTAAGTGATACCTCTGCGCGACCTCAAGGAAGCGCTTCAGATTAGCATCATGGTGCCCTTGGTCATATCCACAAACCGTAAGATTATCGAGGTAGACGAAAACATCGGTTAAGTGCTCCCGCGCAATGAGGTCATCCATGGCCCTCTGGAAACAAGTGACCCCGTTCGTTACCCCAAAAGGCAATTGCGTAAATTGGTACAACCGCTGCCCCGACTCAAAAGCGGTATAGATACGATCCGCCCTAGAGATAGGGATCTGGTGGTACGCACTACGGAGATCGAGAGTGCTATAGACCGAATACTGGGACACCTGTTGCACCAGCGCGTCCATCCCCGGAAGGGGGTAGGCATCCAGCTGTGTAAAGCGGTTAATCGTTTGGGAATAGTCGATTACCATGCGTCTGCGGTGGGCCTCGCTGCGCACCACCAAGACCTGGGCGCGCCACGGCGACCTGCTAGGTTCTATGATGCCGTCTTTCAAGAGCTGAGCCGTTTCGTCCGCAATGAATTGCATGTCTGCGCGAGAGTAGCGCCGTGATTTCACCGCGACAGGGGTGCAGTCGGAGGTTAGATTGGGGAACAGCGAAAGCGGCTGGATGTCCATTTGCGCTAGGGCGCACACCGCAAGCGCGTCGTCCGCCCCCACAACAAGCGTGTCAGGCCCACCAAACTCCATTACCAGACGTCCATGCAGCTTAAGAAAATCGTGTCCTAACAGAATATCAGCACATAAAGCGGGTAAAACCATAAGGTGTACATCAGGAAAAACCCGTCCCTTTAGCACGAGTTTCAATCGGCATTCCCCCTTCGTGCTGAGTCGAAGCCCCTGGGAAGCCATGAAGATCCGTCTCATAGACCTCCAGATCCGCCATCCATGCCTGAGCACAAGTCGCTGGTCGATAAAACTATCCGTAGACCCTGTATCCACCAAGGCCCGAACACAATGGCCTTCGACCATGAGGGGAATAAGGGCTTGAGCCAGGCCAGACGAGGCTGCTGGGAGTGGGACTGAACCCCCCGAATGGGTCGGACAAGCCTCGCGGGTGGATCCTATGCCAGCAGCAGTTTTGCGGTCGTGGCTGGAGTATGCGTTGTCCATGGGGAATCCATTAATGCCATCAGAGGGCTTTCCCAAGCATTCCGGTGTTTTGCGATTCAAAATCTGACAATTCTGATGGGAAAAGGCCTCCATAGTATTTGAAAACGCCTTTTGACACTTTTGGCAGGAAAAGGCCTCCGTAGTATTCAAAATCGCCTTTTCCGGGGTGAGGGCCACCGTTAGCTCGTGGACGACACGAGGAGAACGTTCCGCTGGGGCTTGGCGAGGCTTCAAAGCCCCTGGCGTGGCCCGGAGTTTGGTCAAGGACACGTACTTCGTGCCCGATTGAGGATGAGACTGTGGTGGCTGTCCGGTGACGCCCGCCAAGGAAGTCTGAGCGCCCAGGGGCCCGCAGAGAGGGGCCCTCCCCTTCGAAGACGGGTAAGGCGCCGGGTTTCGGGCTCGGCTCGCAGGCTCCGCAATGAGCCCATTCAAGGTCGCCGCGACCGCGCAACCGCGACCGCGCGATTCAATGAGCCGCGAGCCGCGTGCCGTTTTCCTGCACTTTTGCGTAATGTCCCTTTTGCGAGCACAAATGGCATATAGCGTCTCGTGCCGGACACACGGGCCGGGCATGGCGTGGCCCCCCACAGAAAAAGCATGCGGCCCCGCGTAAGGCCTTGGGTCTGGTCGTAGCGGCAGCCGTCAGGACTGGGTCTTCCTCCGGAGCATCCCGGAGTTCCGCGAGCAGGTCCGCGTCCTTGGCGGTAGCACTCTCCGGCCGGGCGTGTAGTGTAGTGCCCGCCAAGAGGCGCGTGCGATCATAGGTGTTCGATTGCATCCGCGCTTCGGTGTATACTTTCCCTTGCTCGAGTGCCGTAGCGAAGGTCAGGTCGGTCTTCTCTAAGAGCTTGAGCCTTAGTTCCTGGGAGGAGACCCCTGCAATGAAGGCATCTAAAAGAAGATCATCCTGAACCTGCGCGGGAGTCCGTGGCTCCTTGATGCTGTCCAGCAAGAGCTGCCAGAGCTCCTGGGCATAGTGGTCCATCGCCTCATTGGGTTGCTGACGTCGCGTTAGCAGCAAATATCGTGCATACACCGGGCTTTTTTCCTTTATGTACAGCCGTTTGAGCTCCGCGATCAAGAGGTCATACGTCGCGAATTGAGCGATGGAATTGTACACCTTGTAGTCGATTTTTGAATGAAGCGTTGCTAGCTTCGCGGCAGCCGTCGGCGCGGTCTCAGGCTCCTCAAAATGATTCTCCAATGTTCTGAGCCAGTGCTTCAGTTGCAAGCCACCATCCGGGGCTTGCGGGTCGGCACAGAATACGGCAACCGCCAGCGTCTTGTTGCCAGCCATGTCGGTAGATATAAATGGAATTAAGTGTTGTGGAAAACCAATCAGGTCCACACAACTTTAGTCCAACTTGTGGTTTAATTCCATTTAGATCATGACATCATCCTGTAATGCAGGAAATGCAATAAGTATACGATGTGGCATCACATGGGACCATTCATAACATTCAATGCAAGCAAGCTGGATATTCTATGCTGGCGTACCGTTAGCGAGTCTACCAGATGTAACGTGTCACAGGAGAAGTCTCGGAGCACCGTCCGCAGCAGTGGGTCTTATAGTCACGCCCCTAGCGGTGTCAACGAGCAGCGAGCATCACCCCCGGGTTCAGTACGAATACGATTTCACGACAGAGGCTACGGACGTCGGATGATCGGTGGCAGTAGGGCCTGTTCTCCTGGCTCTTACTCAACGCAGAACTAACAATGGAAAGGAACTAAGCTCACAAATACCAAGACATAACTATACTATCACGAGGCTACATGTTGCTTGTGTGACTAACTATGGGGGGCAAATTTTAACCTTTATTAGACTCACTTTACAAACTGAAAACCACAACAATATATATACACACACACACACACACACACACACACACACACACACACACACACACACACACACACACACACACACACGCACACACACGCACACACACGCACACACACGCACACACACACTTCAAAACATTATTACAAAAAATGTATCGTCCTGGCCCAATGGCCTGTTGGGTAAAGTATCAGACTCCCAATCTGGGGATTGTGGGTCCGACTCCCATCTGGGTTGAATAAAAAAAATTCCCCTTTATTTTTCAAGTCTTTTATATCGTCTTGAATAAAGTCTTGTGCAATGAAAAAATGCATTTTGTTCGTATTTAAAACGTAATTAATCGTTAACCTGATTTTCTGCGTCATTATGAGTAATGCACCCAGTGGTGTCGTGCCAAATTTTGAGGTACCGGAGGCCTGAAAAAAATGTGTCGACCGTGACGTCGTCGCCAGATTTATTTACCATCACATCAAATTTGAACTGAACATGACACGAACCATTTCAGTCCCCAAAATGAGTGATAAATGAAATATGTACCTTTTACCATGATAAACAAAAGATATGCCCATTTTAACAGGAACACACACACACACTGTTTTAATTTTAAAAAAAGTCACCCTTTTTTTCGACAAAACGATGTATTTTAAGAAACAGAGAAGCTTGTTTTTTAATTTTTATTTCGTTCAATGTGGCAAGGGCTTGTAGGATTGTCTACAGGTGTACACACTTACCTTTAAGCTATCTCGTCTGGGCCCACGAATGCACGGTAAGCCAACTGTCCGGTTTGCTCGCATTTGTTTAGTTCCATTTTTTTCTCGGACTTGACGAATTGACACGTCAACTTTCAAGATTAATACACAACATTCTTACAGATAGACCACAATGGGTGAAGTATAATGACATGGTGTCACGTGTCAGAGTTTTGAGTCTCGGGGCACCACAAGGTTGTGTCGTCGCTCACATTTTGTTTTCCTTGTATACAGGTGACTTTTGCAGTTCAAGTCCTCATTGTAGTATCGTGAAATATGCTGATACAGTAATTAGTGGGTTCTTACTCAATGATAACAATGAATATGTGAACGAGGTTCAGAGGTTTATAGACTGGTGTGACCGTCATTATTTAGTTCTCAATGTCAACAAGAAAAAGGAAATTATTTTTGATTTTTGACGCCGAGCAGGTGATCATGACCCTCTGATCATTCACGACCATCGTATAGAACAAGTCCCTGAACATAAGTATTTGGGGACAATGATTGATAAATAAATTGAAGTGGAGCAGGAATTCCCAAATGTTGGCAGAATGCCCCAGTGTTGGCCGGTATAGCACACCAAAGATTGTACTTTTTAAGGAAACTGAAAGAGTTTCATGTTGATAATCGGATTTGATTATTTTTATCAGTCCTTGGCACAAAGTATTCTTTGTTTCAATTTAACATCTACATTTATCAAAAGAAAATATTAAGAAACTGGAAAGACGCAAGAAGATTGTCCAGTGTGTGATACAAACAGAGCTTCCATAAATTTGTACCTTGTATGAGGAGCGCGCCATGTTGAAGGCCCACAAAATAATGAAATACCCATCACACCCTCTTCACCGTTGTTTTTGTTGTAATCGTTCAGACATTTACCTTTGTGTGCCACTTACCTCTCGTTGTCGCTTTCGACTATCTTTTGTACCAAATGCAATTCACATGTTAAACACGAGTGTGGAAAGGATGAGATGCACCCCCCAACTATTTCTTTGAATTGTATTGAATTGATCTCTCTCTTTGTCTTTGAAATTCTTTGTCTTTGAATTGCTAGTGGAAGGAAAATTTCCATGTTTTTACATGGACCACGATAAAGAATATGAATATGAATATGAATAACTTCTACACCTCAAAATGTCAAAGCTATAGTTGCACAAATACATTTACATGGATATCAAATCAGTAAATATCAGGCAGGCGTTGTGAAAACGTGAGTGGTTTCGACCCACCGAGCCTGCACACGCTCCATCTGAGCATGCAGCGAAGCCTTGTGCTGTTCCACAGCATCAGCCAGGGGCACCGATGGATGTTCACGGTGTTCTGCGGCGGTGCAATCTAAACAAATGGCTGTCTCACAGGCCTCACAATAAAGCTCCATCACCTGCACCTCCACACACACCCATAAATCACCATGTATATTTTTACATAGTAACATTGCTTACGTAAAAAACGTAAAACATTGCTTCAAAAAGGGGACCGAAAAACAACAACAACCACAGTTCCCGAAAAAGGCCAACCCCCGCTTGCGGGGAAAAATGGCCTCTAAAAGGTGTTTTTTTTTATTTTTATCAAACTGTCTTAACGCCAATTATGATAAAACATAGGGGTATATGCATTTTTGGTAACAAGTATCTGGAAACACTTATTGCTAAAACACATTTAATCTGATGACTGAACTTGAGTTAATAGAACAACCTGGAGTATTAGAGGGAAAAATATCCACATCCTTCTGCTTTTAACATCTCAATCACCATACTTAGCTAGCTGCTTTCGGAGTGCGATACAAAATGCCTAAACACCATTTAATAACAACAATTAATAATATATTTTTGTACAATACATTTCATCAAATAACTTATGAAGAGCTCAACAGGTAAACATCAATAAATTTTTTAAAGCATCACGAAAAGATAACACACACACACACACACACACACACACACACACACACACACACACACACACACACACACACACACACACACACACACATACACACACACACACACACACACACACACACAAAAACTGAGGATATTAAAAAGATATAAAATAAATCCCATGTTCGGAATCACAATGAATCTAAATAACCATATTCATTCACACCGGAACACGGGACAGACACAGCACAAGGTTAAGGAGGCAGATTAGAGAATGTAAGCTGAGCCGAGGTAATGTTTTTTTTGTCATTGCCTGAAACAACACCAACCTGAAAAGTAAGAAACCGAATAGGTTCAGTTACGAAGTATAGCTAACTAGTGCTTGCCAAGCCAGCTGTTCCTCATCAACGGTTTCAAATGGAGTGCTTGCTTGAATGCTTAAGCCACTTGGCGAACCCACCACAAGAACCGTGATAATAATGTCAGGGGTGTTATCAGTTGAGGCCTCAGCCTAGATCTACTCTAATCTATATACCCGACTGTAGGGGATGATAACATTACCTAACGGCCACTAATGTATCGAGTGGGTGCACTAGTTGCCTGATACCCGACATAGCTGTCTGTCAGATTCGTAATTGATATTGAACCAAACCCTGAAGGCCCTCGGAGATTAATTGTATAATACGTTCAAACAGAAAGGATGAAGGAGTTGAGTGGACAGGTGAGGTGAATATACATATATATATATATATATATTGTTGCGAATATGGAATTTGGCCTCCATATCCGCTTGTAAATATTCCCCTATTTTCTCCAATACTCCCCAACTTTCCCCAGTCCCCCATTCCCTAGTCCCATTGCATGTAAATAACAATCAGTAGAGCCGACCTTCCCCTTATTCCCCCATTAAATGTCGTGCCCAGGTCCACCGCACCACACGTAGACAACTTTCGGACATCTTCCTAGTTATTCTTAATCTATGTCAGTTAAGGCCTCGTTTCCATTAATTATGACTCTTCGTTGCACCAGAATGTGATTATATGGCACCAGTAGTGAGTTTAGGACCTTCCCATACCTCCTCCCATCTTCTTCCCCAAACAACAACAACAACAACAACTACAGCTACAACAACAACAACAACAACTACAGCTACAACAACAACAACAACAACTACAGCAACAACAACAACAACTACAACAACGGCGCGCGCGGGGAGTGTGCGTCCTCCCTCCGGCTCGGTTAGCCGCCATTATCCATGCGCCCCACGGGGTTACCACGAAGGGGCTGGCTGTCAGCTCCTCGTCAAGGGCGGAGCCTGGTAAACCCCCCCCGCACCCAATAAGAAGGGCGGACCGATTCCATCTGGGCGGAGCTAACGAGCCGAGGGCGTGTCACTCCCCGCCGGATATACGCAGCGGCTTGCCGGACGTGACGAGAGATGCGCCCCCAGCTTGAGACGACAAGACGCCACCTCGAGCGCTGAGAGACCTCCTGCATCTTTTGGGCCGCGCCATCCTGTCCCTGAGCACAAGGTGCACCTTGTGCTGGCCATCGAATACCCGCTTTCCTCGCCATCAATCCCCGTGTGAGTCAGTTTTTGTCCTGTTTCTCTGTGGTCTGTCGGGAATAATATAAGGTTGTGTCTAAGTGCCTGTCTTCCTATGATGTACCTCTTGTAGTTGTAATCTAACCTTCCGCCTTAATATAACCTCCTCCGGAGGTCTTGAGAACTGAACCCCTGGTGTCGTATTGTGTCATTATAACCCAGCCGGGTGTCTTCTCTTTCCTATTGAGCCAGCGTAGCGCGGCTTCGTCGACGTTCGAGTACAATCGGGTAATTTGTGCGGACACGACGGCCATTCCGCTCGGCCCACCTTAACATCAAAGTCGTGTCTGTAACAATTGGTAGTCAGGAGATGGGATTCGAACCTGGGACTAAATTTATTTAGCCCAAATTTTGGACACCAATTGTGTTAGTACGATAACAATTGGTGTCGGGAGTGAGATTCGAGGCCCGACCAAATTTTGAAAAAAAAAACGAATAGAGGAAAAAAAAAAATTTGGTCAAAATTTGGAGCGGCCGAAATTTGTATTTGTTTTACGAAACTCGAATTTTGCAAGTCGCGCTATGGCGGATCAAGACAGCTGGGGTCCAGTAGGGGAGAGTGAAGCAGGGTCGATCCAGGACCAAAATGAGGGACAGGAGGAGAGCGAAGCAGTGAGGGCGGCAGGTTCGCAAAATAGCGCCGTCACGCACGAAGAAGCGGGCGCGCAAAATGGCGCCTCGCTGATCACCGCGCCAGCGACCGTGGCAGCGCCCCCGATGGATTGGAACTCGTTTTGTATACAAATGACGGCCCTTGTGGTCCAGTATAATGAAGAAAGGGAAAACAGAATGGGGAATCTGATGGATGCTCATTGTGAGCAAATGAAGGTAATGGGGAACCGGATGGATGCTCGGAGTGAGCGATTGGAGGGCCAACTGGGGGTAATGAGGGACGAAGCGAGGGCTCGGAGTGAGCGATTGGGGGTAATGGGAAGCCAGATGGGGGTAAGGAGGGACGAAGCGAGGGGTACTGGTGAGAAGGTAGACAAAAATTTTGAGGGGTTAGACAACGGGATAAAAGAAGTGAAAAATGGGTTAATGGGGGTAGAAAATAGAATGGCTGCCCAGGAGAATCAGATAGAGGGAGTGAAAAATGGGGTAGAGGGAGAGGAGATTAGAAGAGGTGTGAGTGAGGAGGTCGGAGGAGTGCGCGAGGAGGTGAGGCACTGTAAGGAGCACATGGAGAAGGAGGTGAGAAAGGGGACTGTAAAGTTACAAGGGGGCATAGAGGACCTGACGCAGGAGGTGGAGCAGCTGACGGTGGGACAGACGGAGTTAGTGGAGCAGGTTCAAAGGAACACTGCGGTATTAGGAGGGTTGAAAGCGACACAGAAAGAAGTGGAAGAAGGGATGAGCGAAATTAAAAAGCGACGGAGAGAGGATAACAAAGAGATAAAAGAGGAGATAAAAGAATTGGTCCAAAGTCTGTGTTTGGATCGTGGTGTGCTCATTAACCGGATGAGGGATTCGCAGGTGATGGAGGAGAAGCGAAGAGGAAGAGGACCCGGTGTAAGTGGTGACCAATATGGTCGTGCGTATGATGCGCCAGGGGATTTAAGAAGCTTGGGGATTGGTTTGGATCCGGGTGTTCGTGAAAGGCCGTTGGTGAAGTGTGCGACAGGTCTGGTGTGCGAAAAAGGAGGTGTGCAAGAAAGTCCGACTCTGGGGTGTGTGAGGAAAAAGTGCGTGCCAAGGAGTGAGTGTGCTGGCGAGAGTGAGTCGGTCGTAGCGCGTGTGCGAGGGAGCACGTGGAAGCGCGGGGTGGTGAGTGTTACAGAGGGTGTGACGGGAGAGTGTGCGCAAGAGTGTGCGCGAGAAAGGTGTGTGACGGACAGGTGCATGAGGAAAGAGTGCGCTGTCAGAAGTAAGGAAGAGTGTCCACCTGTGGTGAGTGTTACAGAGGGTGTAACGGGAGAGTGTGCGCGAGAAAGGTGTGTGACGGACAGGTGCATGAGGAAAGAGTGCGCTGTCAGAAGTAAGGAAGAGTGTCCACCTGTGGTGAGTGTTACAGAGGGTGTAACGGGAGAGTGTGCGCGAGAAAGGTGTGTGACGGACAGGTGCATGAGGAAAGAGTGCGCTGTCAGAAGTAAGGAAGAGTGTCCACCTGTGGTGAGTGTTACAGAGGGTGTAACGGGAGAGTGTGCGCGAGAAAGGTGTGTGACGGACAGGTGCATGGGGAAAGAGTGCGCTGTCAAGAGTAAGGGTGAGTGCTCTGTCAGGAATGGAGGTGAAAGTAGTGAGAGTGACATGGAGCGTGAGTTAGTTGTGACAGGTGAGCGAGGATGTACACCTGGGATGGAAGGATGCACACCTGGAATGGTAGAGCGTGAGTGGGAATGCACGCTGGAATTGGTAGTGAGGCACGTGGTTGGGTGTGCGAATGAGAGCACACCTGTGATTGTCACAGAGGAGGTGACTGAGGAGGGGGCGCGAAGAGGTGTATTGGTGAGGTGTGCGAGCGACGAATGTGTGCCAAAGTGTTCGGTGGTCAGGTGTGTGACCAAGGCTGTGAGTGGAATGAGTGTGCCTGGGTGTGTAAGGAACGGTACGAGGAGCATGGAAACGGCTGGATGTGTGAGCAAGGAACGGGCTGCAGGGTGTAAGCGTCCAGGTGAAGCATCGACGTTACACGGGTTAGAGGTTAGAGCGACTTTTAGCCGAAGCAGGCCCTCGGTGCGTGCCGGGCCTCGCTTTGAACGGCCGCGTCCAGGCTCCACTAGGCGGAGCTGGCAGCCCGATAGAAAGGGTCGTCATGGCGACCACTTTTTGGTGAGACGTGCCGGCAGGTCGAGATCGGGACATTGGATGGCTCCACGCCGAGGTGATGCGTGGGATCTCGGCCCGGGTAAGCCCCCGTCCCTGCACCGAGTGCCGGACGCATTCAGCCGCTGGCACAAAACAACCAGCATTCATTGTTTGGCTTTACGAAGCCGGGCTTTGGACAGGAATTGGCGCACCGAGAGGTATTAGTGAGTAGACTGGGTGATGAGGTTAGTGTTTTGGACCCAAAATCAGAGAAAAACAAAATTTGATGATTGGCAAGGGATTGGCAGTAGTGATTGGCAGATGATGGGCAGTGATTGGCAAATTTTTAATTTGTTGCAATTTGATGTGCGAAATTGGTAGTGAGAGACCCCCGATGTGGTGGGATGGCAAATCCACCATCCTTCCCATGGGGGGGCAAAGGAGCAATAGCTTATGGGGTGTATGGCAGTGAAAACTAGCCCGGGTGGGTTAGGTTATATTGATAGGGCCCTAGAAGATGACAGTAGGTAACGTTAAGATTAGTTAGTGACTGATACCTGTAGTGGGGACGCAGGTAGATTAGTATGGATTATAATGACGAGGGAGCGCAATAGTTTAAAGGGACGACTGGGAAGCGCAAGTTTCAGAAGGGAGTAGTTAGCTGAGATGATGCCGTGTGTGTGAAGGTTGAACAGGTGTGATTGCACAGGTGTGCAACTGGACAGGTGTGTGGAGCAGTGTATGAGTAGTGAGTGTGTGGATCAGCGCGAATGCGCTTGGGGAGAGAAGGGTGCAGGTGGCACCAGGTGTGAGAGCACAGGTGTGCAGGTACAGGTGTGTGGAGAGAGTTGGAGTGAGTGGTACGGAGTGGTGTGCATGGTGCGAAGGTGTGGATGGGGGAAGAGTGGACCCCTTTCACGAGCACCCGGGGCGGGTAGTGTAAGTGTTAGGTAGAGGGTGCAGGTAAATTGTGGTTGGATATTGGCATTTGTGGTGCGGTTGCAGAATGGTGTTGTGAATGGGTGCATTAGTGTTGTGGAAATGGCTGGGCGTGTAGCCTGTTAGTGTGTGTAGTTGGTTGGGCACTCCACCACTGTGAGGATGTCGGCCAGGTGAGGCCGCAGGTGGGCTCTGGGAGCCGGTAGTTGTGAGTGGGTGCCTGAGGATCCCGGGTGTGGATCGGGCAGCCCAGTGCCAGAGAGGGCACGGAGTGGGGAGAGAGCCAGAGGGCCTTCCCCAGGTAGTTAGGTTAGGGTGATGAGCAGGTAAGCTCGGAGGCAACTGCAGTGGTGGAGGTGTGCAGGTGGGTAGACCCACTGGGAGAGGTACACGTCGCAGCCCAGAAATTGTACGAGGGCACCGGGAGATGAATCGGGGGAGTGAGACCCCAAATTGAAAAGCACCACAGTTTGGCCAATGGGAATTGGTTTTTAGAACCCATAGAGTAAGAGGGCCAATGGTTTGGCCGGAGAAAGACCCCGGGTAGTGTAAAGTTGTTAAAGTCATTTAGGAAATAGTTAGGATTGAAGAACCTGTCGCACCATACGCAGCCACTTACCTGTGGTGATGATGATGACTCCACACCTGTGTTTTCTTTGTTTGTGTTGCAGAAATGAGAATTGTTGTTGGATTTGTGAGACGCATCACGACGTGGATGAGACATTGGGGTGATTCCATCTCTCCCTCCCTAGGAGGGACTGATGATGAATTGGTAATGGCAAATTATGATGTTGAGTTGGAGATGGCAAATTTTGATGAGAGTTGAAAATGGCAAATTTGATTGGTTAGGAGGGAGAGAAGACGAATTTGGTTTATGGGAGGAACGGGGAAGACAGTAGGGATGTTTGTTGATTTGTAAAGTAGATGTTTATGGGTAGTGTTGTGTTTTGTGGATACAGTAAGGGGTAAGGGAGGGGCCATGTAGGTTACCTGGTTGGGGGGGGGGCGTACGATAGGAACGTACCTGTCTCACCTGGTTCCCATGTGCCCCCAGTGTGCATTACCTTATATTGCGTGCACTTTTGCGCCCTTACCACCTTACTCACTTGTTTCTTCTTTTGTCTCCCACCTCCGAGGATCTGGCTTTGGGGTAGAGAGAGAGGAGAGAGAGGTGCTGGCTACGCAGTTGTGGGCCTGCACTTTCGCTGTTGGCTGCCTGGATCGATACACCATATGGACCGCAATGTTTGTGGCCACCCACAATGGACCGCAGCTCTTTTGCGGCCAAGCACCACCCGTGGAAGGACCTATGGGTCAACGTGGCACCTATGCCATAAAGGTGAACCACTGTTAATTAACACCAAGTGCACCACAAGAAGAGCAAGAGACACCTGCAGGGTTAGGGGTTGTCGAATTTATTTTTATTCCAATGAACAATGGTGACTGCACCGATTGGTGGTGGGGTGGTGCTGTTGATGCTCGGGAAGGGTGCTCTGCACGTTATTAAAGGCCGTCGGCCACAGAGCACTCGTGGGTTGGTGTATCGATGTTGGCAAGCGCGCTCTCTCTATGCATAACATCTGCATGTGTTCCTCCAAAAACAGGTCCTGGATCGTAGTGTAAATAGCAGCGTAGTCTTGTAAATAATGCTCCCTACCGGCTGTATGTTTAGTTTGAGAATTCTTTCCGGATTCGGTTATCCTGTGGGTGTGTTTCTGTGAGGAGAAGGGTGCAACGTCGCAGGGGGACATATTTACTCATTTGTGAATATCTGTAAAACTGTCGCACTCAGGGTAGAGTTAATAGTAGAGGGAACTACATTGCGTGCCACACTAAAGTAGGTAAAAATTTATCGGGTCGGGACGCCCCGAGGGTAGAGAAGGGTGCAATGTTGCGAATATGGAATTTGGCCTCCATATCCGCTTGTAAATATTCCCCTATTTTCTCCAATACTCCCCAACTTTCCCCAGTCCCCCATTCCCTAGTCCCATTGCATGTAAATAACAATCAGTAGAGCCGACCTTCCCCTTATTCCCCCATTAAATGTCGTGCCCAGGTCCACCGCACCACACGTAGACAACTTTCGGACATCTTCCTAGTTATTCTTAATCTATGTCAGTTAAGGCCTCGTTTCCATTAATTATGACTCTTCGTTGCACCAGAATGTGATTATATGGCACCAGTAGTGAGTTTAGGACCTTCCCATACCTCCTCCCATCTTCTTCCCCAAACAACAACAACAACAACAACTACAGCTACAACAACAACAACAACAACTACAGCTACAACAACAACAACAACAACTACAGCAACAACAACAACAACTACAACAACGGCGCGCGCGGGGAGTGTGCGTCCTCCCTCCGGCTCGGTTAGCCGCCATTATCCATGCGCCCCACGGGGTTACCACGAAGGGGCTGGCTGTCAGCTCCTCGTCAAGGGCGGAGCCTGGTAAACCCCCCCCGCACCCAATAAGAAGGGCGAACCGATTCCATCTGGGCGGAGCTAACGAGCCGAGGGCGTGTCACTCCCCGCCGGATATACGCAGCGGCTTGCCGGACGTGACGAGAGATGCGCCCCCAGCTTGAGACGACAAGACGCCACCTCGAGCGCTGAGAGACCTCCTGCATCTTTTGGGCCGCGCCATCCTGTCCCTGAGCACAAGGTGCACCTTGTGCTGGCCATCGAATACCCGCTTTCCTCGCCATCAATCCCCGTGTGAGTCAGTTTTTGTCCTGTTTCTCTGTGGTCTGTCGGGAATAATATAAGGTTGTGTCTAAGTGCCTGTCTTCCTATGATGTACCTCTTGTAGTTGTAATCTAACCTTCCGCCTTAATATAACCTCCTCCGGAGGTCTTGAGAACTGAACCCCTGGTGTCGTATTGTGTCATTATAACCCAGCCGGGTGTCTTCTCTTTCCTATTGAGCCAGCGTAGCGCGGCTTCGTCGACGTTCGAGTACAATCGGGTAATTTGTGCGGACACGACGGCCATTCCGCTCGGCCCACCTTAACATCAAAGTCGTGTCTGTAACAATATGTATATATATATATATATATATATATATATATATATATATATATATATATATATATATATATCTATATATATAAAGTAGAGTTGGCCTCTGTGTCTGTATCCTGATCTATCTATGATCTCTAAGATCTCGAGAACCCGTGGACGGATTTGCGAGCGGAAAGTACTGTTCGACTCGGGATGGTCCCAGGAATGTCACGGAGACATAAACATTTAAAAAATTTCGGGTTTTAAAATTAGCATATTATTAGCACTAGCAGAAGAGAGAGGGATTCGAAGGGAGGGAGCGCAGCGCTTCTAGCGCTTCTGACTACAGCACACCTTAAAATTAAAAAAACTTCGGGTTTTAAAATTAGTGTGTTACGCGTAATTAGCGCTAGCAGAAGAGGGAGGGAATCTAAGGGAGGGAGCGCAGTGCTCCCTCCAGCGCTTCTGTTAGCGTAATTAGCGTATTTCGGAACGTTAATTTTTCAACTTCATTATTCGGAATCAGTACGTCCCAGAGAACCTTCGTAACATTAATTTTTCAACTTCATCCGATTGACATGGGACCAACGGCATGTGACAAAGAGTGAAACATACAGGCTACATTTATTTGACGACAATGAGTTCCGACTTCCGACCTCGGTGGGATGACAGGCTGAGTCAACCCCCCTGGTGTGAAGGGGGAGGAGGAGGGGAGGGGGAAGAGAAGGGGAGGGGAACGAGGGGGAAGGGGATGGGATGGGGGAGGGGGAGGGGGAAGGGGGAGGGGGAGGGGGAGGGGGGAGGGGGAAGGGGGAGGGGAGGGGGGGGAGGGGAAAGGGGGGGGAGGGGGGAGGGGAGGGGCCCTTCTTCCCCTGGGCACCCCCGCACCCTTCCCTCCCCCCTTCCCCTCCCCCCCTCCCCCCCTTCCCCCCTCCCCCCCATTCCCCTCCCCTCCTCTTCCCCCTCCCCTCCTCCTCCCCCGCTTCCCCCTCCCCCCTCCCCCCCGTTCCCCTCCCCTCCTCTTCCCCCTCCCCTCCTCCTCCCACTCCCGTGCAAAGCCGGGTACCTCTGCTAGTATATATATATAGTCACGCAACTCCGGTTAACAACAGAGTCGCAGATGGTCTAAACGGTCTTATTCGGAGGCAACAACCCAAACACAGATTCGGCTATATGTTGCCATCTTAGCTGCTTAACGTGCAGTATAAACGAACCTTTTCTTTGTTATCAATGGTGATCTCAAGCTTGTGGAGGAGCTTGTATGTGTAATGTATTTGGGAGGACGACTCGGCCATCCTTGTGCTTTTACATGAATTACAATGACTTGGACCGGTGTGTACGGTGTGTACCCTGGTTAGAATAGGTACACCGTATCCCTGCGTGTCGTAAGAGGCGACTAAGAGGGTTGGCGTCAGGAAGGGCATCCGGCCATAAAAACATTGCCTCAAAAAGAGAACCATGACAATTACAACTACATATGGGCAGGGTACAGCCCGAAGTGGAGATCGGTTTCTGAGGTTTGGGACATGGAATGTAGGGACAATGAGAGGGAGATCAGGAGAAGTGGTGGAAGTATTGGTCAGAAGAAGAGTGGACATATGTTGTGTCCAAGAGACGAGATGGAAGGGAAGTGGTGTGAGAATGGTGAAGGGTAGGCAGGGACAGAAATAAAAGTTTGTGTGGCAAGGGTGCCCGGAGTGCGTGAATGGTGTTGGTGTCCTGTTTTCTGAGGAGTTTGTCGACAGTGTGGTGAGTGTGACTGGAGTGAGTGATAGGTTGATGATGGTGAAAATGATGATTAGAAAGCTCTTGGTGAACGTCATCTCGGGATATGCTCCGCAGGTTGGTCGGAGCGATGAAGAGAAGGACAAGTTCTGGAGTGCGATAGAGAAGCTGATGGAAAACATGAAAGATGAGGAAGTTGTTGTGGTAGGAGGAGACCTAAATGGACATGTAGGAAGGAGTATGGACGGTTTTGAGGGAGTTCATGGGGGTTACGGATATGGTGTGAGAAATGGAGAAGGTGAAAGGATTTTGGAGTTTGCTGATGGAGCTGATTTGTTGATTTGTAATACTCAGTTCCAGAAAGGGGATAATAAGCTTGTTACATTCACGTCAGGTGGGTCGACGACAACCGTTGACTACCTGATGGTGCATAGGCGAGATAGGGGGCACCTCCGGGACACAAAGGTGATCCCGGGGGAGGAGGCTGTTTCACAGCACCACTTGGTTGTCTGCGACAAAAGGGTGAAAGGTGCGAGGAGAGCTCGGTGGGTGAAGTACCAACCGAGAATGAAGTTGTGGAGGTTGAAAGAGGTGACAGTAAGGGAGGCATTAAAAGAGAGGCTGAGTAGGGTAGAGGTTGATGTGGTTGAGCTTGAACGTGGTTGGATGTCAATGAAAGATAGTCTGTTGGGAGCCGTTGGTGAGGTATGTGGATGGACAAAAGGACCACCGAGGCACTCGGAAACATGGTGGTGGGATGATGGATTGATGAGAAGCCACTACTGTATTGACGAGAGGATTGACGAGAAGAGGAAGAAGAAGTTCAAGGAGTGGCAGAAGGCGAAGGGTACGGGAGCAGAAAAGGCAGAGCATGAAAGTTATAAGGCAGCCAAGAAGGCTGCAAAGAAAGGGGTAGCAAAGGCGCAGGAGGCATGTAGGAAAATGTTCGGAGAATGCTTGGATTCAGAAGAGGGTCAGAGAGCGGTATTCAGGATTGCAAAGCAGATAGCGAAAGAGAGGTGTGATGTGATGGGGGTGAGTTGCTTGAAGGATGAATTGGGACAAATCGTTGTGGACCCAGATGGAATTAAAGGAAGATGGAAAAGATATTTGGAAATGCTGTTGAATACAGATAATTAATGGGATGGCAACATAGAGAGTAACCCAGTTTTAGGACCAGCAGAGAAGATAACTGAGAAGGAAGCTGAGGAAGCGATAAAAGCAATGAAGGGTAGAAAAGCGGGAGGGCCGACGGGAGTTGTGGGAGATATGTTGAAGGCAGCAGGATGTTGGGGTGTGAAGAGAATGGCAGAGATCTGTAATCTGGTGGTGAAAGAAGGTCGCATTCCAGTGGATTGGGAAGTGAGTACCCTCGTTCCTCTATACAAGGGGAAAGGTGACCCTCTGGAGTGTGGCTCGTACCGAGCGATAAAGTTATTGGAGCATGGAATGAAGGTATTGGAAAGTGTGTTGGAGAGGAGGATAAGGAAGAAGGTGAAGATCGACGAAATGCAGTTTGGATTTATGCCAGGAAGAGGAACGACAGACGCGCTCTTTATTGTGAGGCAGTTGCAGGAGAAGTACATGGAGAAGAGGAAGAAGTTGTTTCTTGGGTTTGTTGATCTGGAGAAAGCATTCGATAGGGTTCCACGCTAAGTATTGACATGGGCATTGAGGAAGTTAGAAGTGGAGGAATGGTTGATCAGAGTAGTGATGGCAATGTACAAAAGAGCACGCACAGCTGTAAGGACGAAGGACGGGAACAGTGGTGAGTTTGAGGTGAAGGTGGGAGTGCATCAGGGGTCGGTACTAAGTCCACTACTATTTGTAGCTGTGATGGAGGTGCTGGCTCAGAACGTAAAGGAGGGTTTACCGTGGGAGTTGTTGTATGCTGATGATCCGGTGTTGATTGCAGAAAGTATGGATGGACTGAAGGAAAAGATGAACAAGTGGAAGGAATGTATGGAGACAAAAGGTCTGAAGGGGAATATAGGAAAGACGAAGGTGATGGCAAGTGGTAAACCATGTGGTGAGGTGGAAAGAACTGGGAAGTGGCCATGTGCTGTGTGCAGGAAGAGTGTCGGAGTGAACTCCATTCAATGTACAATGTGCGCTGAGTGGGTTCATCAAAAATGTAGTGGTCTGAGAGGGTCATTAACCAGTGTGGCAGCTACATTCAAATGTAAGGTGTGCACAGAAGGAGCTGCAGATGGAGGAAATGTTGAGTTGGATCTTGGAGACGGCGTGAAGCTGGAAGGTGTGAAAACATGTTGCTACCTCGGAGACATGCTGAATGGAGAAGGTGGATCAGACTCGGCAACGGTTGCTCGAGTGAGATGTGCATGGAAGAAGTTTCGGGAACTGAGTGGCGTGCTGATGAGGAGGGGAGTGTCGTTGAAGCTGAAGGGAAAGGTGTATGCTGCATGTGTGAGAAGTGTTATGATTTATGGGAGCGAGACATGGGTCATGAATGTAGAGCAGCAACGAAGGCTGGAAAGGGTGGAAATGCGAATGGCTCGGTGGATGTGCGGAGTATCGTTGAGAGAGAGGAAGACAAATGATGAATTGCGAAAGATGATGGGGATAGAGCCTGTGATTGATGCTGTGAAGAGGAACAGGTTGAGCTTGTTTGGTCATGTGTTGAGGAAGGATGAAAGTGACTGGTTGAGAAGAGTGATGGAAATGAATGTAGAAGGAAGAAGAGGACGGGGATGACCGAGAAAGACTTGGCTAAAGATGGTGGAAGAAGAAATGCGGGCAAGGGAGTTAACAAGGAGAGATGCAGAAAATAGGGCAAAATGGAAAAGATCGTCATGGGGACCGCAAGGCTAACTCTTGCAGGGAAAATGGCCTTAAAATGCATGTTGTTGTTGTTGTAGTTACCAAATCGTAGTGTACGGTGAGGATCCCCTTGGTCACCTCAACCACCTCCTCGGACCAACTCACCTCATCCCCCAAACTCCATTGGATCTGGTCAACCTTTACCTCCCCGTTTACCTGCAGGCATTCCCCATTAGCCTCTTCATTTGCCATTTCCGGTGCAATTTCCTGCTCCTGAGCAACATGGACATCTGCATGGGCTGTACTCTCTCCCATTCCCAATTTGGCTTCCCCCCCCCCGTTCCGATTCGCATTCTGCCACTCTTGGCGTCTCCTGTGCCCCAACGGCACCATTCGTTCGTCCTTCCCTCACTTCATTCGTCCAGGCATCCATTTTGTTAATCAGTCCCTCAATTTTTCCTTTAATTTGCCCCTCCAATCGATCACTCATTCCCTTCATTCCTTCCCTACATTCATTCCCCTGGGACTCCATTTTGTTTTTCATTTCACTTTTCATTTCTTTCATGTTATTTTCCAATCCCCCAATTTGATTTTCCAACCCATCCTTCATTCCCTGCATAAATTTCATTAAGGCCTGTAAATCCATTGGGGCCTCCTCCGTAGAGAGGGAAGTTCCATTACTATGCTCCACCCTCACCACTTCCGACTCACTCCCAAGAATTCCCGCATCCTCCATCCCTTCTTCCATACCGCTCACCTCCTCCTCCGTAAAAGGAGATCGCTTTCCCGCGTGGCTTTTCCAACCTGGATAAAATTAAATTTAATGACGCGCAGTCAGCGTCTCGTAGCCCAATCGACTACACACATTTTCGCCTCAGACTATGAAAATTTTTCGTCCAAACGTCGGGCGCGATGTACGCCCGACCGTGCCTATGTCTCGCCGCGGACAAAAAGGTTGTCCGACGGGCCCAAATCCTCACTCCTGACACCAGTCGTCACGCAACTCCGGTTAACACCAGAGTCGTGGATGGCCTAAACGGTCTTATTCGGAGGCAACAACCCAAACACGGATTCGGCTATATGTCGCGCGGGAGGAAGAAGGAAAATGGAGGCTGCGGCAAAAGCTTACCTTCAGCGCACCGACGTAGCTCCGGTCCTGTAAGGGGATTAACTCAAGCGGGCACAGGTTTAACAGGGGATGCAAAATAATACAAGGGTTTATTAAAGGAAAAAGACAAGGACAGGAAAAAGCACGCGCCGGTAACAAATATCCTAATCGGGACGTCCCCACACGACAGATTTCAGAAACGAGACGAGGGGATATGAATTAATAAAAAGAACACGTTCGTCGTGTAATTGGGAAAGATAGTGTAGTGTGCAGTCTTATCTGTCTGTCGTCTTGTGTGTAACACGGCCCCGCTCGCGCGCCACCAGGCCCCGCTCCACGAGGTCCGTGCACCAAGCACCACGCGTCCAACGCAGGCCAGCGAGCTCCACACAAGTTCGACCCTCAACTCGAGCACGAACACAGAACGACAAAGGGGAAGAGAGCGCGAGTCCACTGCACACCAAGTGCCGCTTCGAGCCAAGTTCAAGCCAACGACGCAACTCTCACAATTCTCTCCCTGTCCGAACTCCACTACTGGCCAACTCCTCTCTCTCTCCACTGCGTCTCAAGACTCTCTGCCAGAAGCAACTGCCCCGAACCAACTGCCGCACAACTCACTCATTCCACTAAAGGTCTGCCGCCCCTCGTATCACTCCGCGGCGGTGACGTCAGCCTTGGCGCGCCACCCAATCACAGGCCTGTGGTGTCGTCATAGCATGTGGCACTCGAGGTGGAGAGGCCTGTCGGAGGTGTAAATGGCGGCGGCCATGCGGCGGTGTCCTGGCCTGGTTTCCTTCCTAAGTCATGTCAGGGGAGGGCGTTATTTAGTGTTGTACTAAAGGTCCTACCTACCTGTCTAAGTGGTGTGCAGTGCCAAAAGAGACAAAGGTTTGGCTGACCAGGTGAGACATACAAGGGCGCTACTCTTTAATCCCTAACTCTACTTAACACACGAACCTCCTGGTAGGTTCACAAGTATACTCCTTACCGACAAAACGCCTACACATGGAAATTACAAGGTCAGATTCCTTACCGCGACAGACGAAGCACGTTACCTATTCAGATCTATCTGCTCTACATATCACTACCCCGCCAGACATGACAATATATATATTATATATATTAGATTTAGGAATTTAGATTTTGATTTAGATTTAGATTTAGCCACGGAGATTTAGGGATTTTTTGATGGCATATTATGATCAGTTTTGGATGCGGTTTGCGACACAGTCCTATGTAACAGAGTGGCAGAAGTTGGAAGTGGGGATCCTGATGGGATGCACCATCTCCCCTATTTTGTTTGTGCTGGTTATAAAGTTGTTGATACGTGCGGTGAGTGGACATGGGAAAGAAGTGGAGCGAGCCCCTGGTCAGAGGTTGCCAGCGATGTTTGCTTTCATGGATGACCTGATAGTTGTCCAACAGTCCGCTGATGCAGCAGTAGAGGTACTGGGATGACTGGAAAGGTTGATGCGGTGGGCAAGAATGGGATTTAAAGCAAGAAAGTTGAGGAGTGTGATAGCGAGACGAGGAGTGGTGGGATAACATGCACAGGTTTGAGCTGGGAGGGGAGGTGGTTCCATCATTGGTGGAGGCCCCTGTGAAGAGTTTGAGAAGATGGTATACAGTGGAGTTGAATGATGTGGAAAGAGTGGAGGAGGTCAGAAACAAGCGTTTGAGAGGTTTGAAGAGGATTGATGGAAGTGGTTTGCCGGGTAAGTTGAAGGTATGGCGTTTGAAGTTTGGATTGATGCCACGAGTATTGTGGCCATTGATGATGTATGATATTGCGATTGGGCATCTAGAAAGGATGGAGGTTGTGGTGAGCGGGTTTGTGAGGAGGTGGTTGGGAGTGCCACGCTGTTTGATGAACATTGCCTTTTAAGGTCAAGGTGGAATACTCCAGTTTCCCTTGACATCATTAAAGCCGTGGTCCCAACCCGCCGTACTTGCAAGTGCGTGCTGTCTACTTGCAAAAACGTGGGCAAAATTTGGGGATCCGTACGTGGTGAGTACCACCTCAGTACTGATTTGTGAGCACGCAGACATGCCATAGCACTTTTAGTGCATGAGGAACTTTCGCTGCGTTTGGGATGCGGTCGGGCTACGGATTCACCCCAGTACGGGTGACGCGCGTGCCTTCTACAGCCAATGAGCGCACAACGCACTGACTCCGTGAGTCTTTTAAATTTTTCCCACGGTCACTTGCTCTACAGACGGCGCACTTCCACGCACTTACAACATGCGAGTGAGTAAGGACACCGTACGTGAGCAGCACGTGTAAGTACGGCCTCCGTACGATAACGTGGCAATCGCACGGAGATCGTACGTTGTAAGCAAGTTGTAAGCACGTACAACTCACTTACAACGTGTGCAACGTACGATGCACGCAACCGCTCACGGCCAGGCATGGCGTGCGGGCCACGTACTTACACCTTGCGCAACCGTGCAAGTGACGTGCGTTGACGTACTCTCTCCCTACTCTTGCCACTCCCTCCCCACGTTTTCGGAAAAACGTGGCGGCCGTGGCCTCCCCAAAAAACGTACGGACTAAAAACACGCACGGTGGGTTGTGACCGGGCCTTAACCGAGGAGTTTAAGGTGGTGAGGGTGCGGGAGTTCATGATGGTGCGGGATTCAAGTGATGCAGTGGTAACTCCTCTTCCTTTCCTCCTCCTCCTCCTTTCTCCTCTCCTCCTCCTCTTCCTCCTCTTCCTTCCTTCCTTTCCTCCTCTCCTCTCCTCCTCTTCCTCCTTCCTTCCTCCTCCTCCTCTTCCTCCTTCCTTCCTCCTCCTCCTCTCCCTCCTTCCTTCCTCCTCCTCCTCTCCCTCCTTCCTTCCTCCTCCTCTCCCTTTCTCCTCCTCTCCTCCTCCTTCTCTCCCTTTCCTCCTCCTCTCCTTTCCTCTCCTCTTCCTTTCCTCTTCCTTTCCTTTCTTCTCACCTCCCTCTCAACCATCTTCCTCTTCTCTTTCACACATGCCTTTCCCCATCGCTCATGCTTCATCCACCCCAAGCCATGCTTCCCGTGCTGTGCCATCCCCATGACCTCCTCCTGTTGCAACCGCTCCTCCATCTCATCCACCTCTGATCTTGCATTCCACTTCTGACTTCCCTTCTTCTGTGGGAGAGCATTCTGAGGGGAGATATGTGAAAGCAGTCGATCAGGCACAGCAAGGTGCTTGGACGAGGTGGGAAGGTGTGCGGGTGAGGATGTTGAAGTGGCAAGAGATTTGGATGATGGAGCCAATATTGTTGAATTTCCTGTTGCGGGCAACGTATGATGTGCTTCCGTCACCAGTGAACTTGAGATTGTGGGGGTTGTTGCAGGAGAGATGTTATTTGTGTGGAGGTGTGGGAACGGTGCAGCATGCACTGAGTGCATGTTCAGTAGCATTGGCAGCAGGACAATACAGGTGGCGACATGATCAGGTGCTGGCGGTGGTGGTGCAGATGGTGCAACAAGAGGTGCTGAGGTCGAGAGAGAGAGAGAGAAGAGTGGAGAAGGAGACTGATGGGGGAGAGGTGTGGTTTGTCAAGGAGGGCCAAGTGGTAAGAGGTGGAAAGAGGAGGAGGTGGAAAGCAAGAGGGCTGTCAGATGCTTGTGATTGGCAGGTGGTGGCAGACCTAAAGCCACAATTGGTATTCCCAGAAGAGATCTGTGTGACAAGGATGCGGCCTGACATTGTAATTTGGTCAGGTGCAAGAAGACAGGTCATCTTCGGGGAATTGTCTGTACCTTGGGAAGAGAACATGGAGGAGGTGCATGAGAGGAAGAGAGGAAAGTACAGTGAGATGGAGGCAGAGTGCCGGGAGAAGGGTTGGCGAGTTTCGTGTCAGCCATTTGAGGTGGGGTGTCGAGTGTATATTGGAAATTCCTTTTCTGCATTTCTTGCTCGGCTTGGAGTGTGTGGGACAGAAAGAAGGAGGATGTGTGACAAGGTGGCCCAGGTTTAGGGCTGTCAACCGAGCCGAGACCGGGACGAAATTACGGCGGTTTCGGCTTTTGAGACGGTCTCGGGACGGTCCCGAGATAAATTGATTGACGCAATTTCTCAGTAAAAAAATCCCGGTTAAAATTCCAACTTCTTGCAGACATTTTCCATAATAGAGGCATTTATTGAGCCTTGCTTTCATTACTCTACTTCTGCACAAGCATCATTTTTCGCAAGTGCAGCTGAACTGACACAAACGATGATAGATAAAGTAAACTCACTGTTCCAGAATTTTCCCCTCGTCAACAAACAATGCACTGCAAACGAATCCGAATTCCGAATCCGGATCTTCACCAACATCTAATCATGTCGTCCTTGTCACACACGCTGCATCTCCACAAAATTTCGTCCGAATCCGTCCACAACTTTTTGAGATATTGTGTTCACAAACAAACGGACAAACAGACAGGAGTGAAAACATAATCTCCATCGACCTTTGGTGGCGGAGGTAACGAAATCAGGATAAAGGTCACAATGAAAATCCCCCGCATCGCGACTTTATTTAAACCGTTGAATCCTTCCGCCGTATCACTCCGCCTCGCCCCGCCTTACGCTGCGGTCACGTGTCCGTCCTTGGAGACGAGTTACGGAATGTGGTTGCTATGGCCTTTTGCACATTAATATCGAGGGACTCGCTCGAGGCCCCGTGAATGGAGGGACGATGTTTATTTAGATTAAAAACACGTTTATAACGGATTATTCTACACACAATGTATTAATACAAGTACAATACATTATGTAGTTTTATGAAATGAGTTTTTGATGAACGTTTATGTTTAATTGCAACGCTAAATCTATAAATTGTAAGAATCCCTCGGGGTTTGGTTTGACGGTTTGAATGTGAAAGTATTTTGGTTATCTTATCTCCACTTTAGGCCTGATAAGTTGATTACGTTTACTTTAGTCACAGAGTCAAAATAAGGAGGGGGGGGGGGTGATCACTACACCGCCTGCTTTATAATTTACTAACAGAAGTACCTGGCATTGCCGGGCGGGGGAGGGGAGGGGAACGGGGGGGGGGGGGGGAGCGAGCCCCTTGGCGATCACAACTCGCAAAATGATAATGAAACTCCAACCGGGACTCGAATATGCCTGGGCAGAAACATTTTCTCCCTCTCTCTGACATTCCGAGCAAGAAATTACACCACAATACAAACTGTAATGAGATAACCCGGTCCCGTCGGTGGCCGATCATCTGCATGTAGGCGGTGTATTTTATTTCATCCCGGTAAATGGAAGCTAAGTCGGAATTTAAGTACTCAACATCAGAAATGAATTTTTTTCATTGTCGTTTATATATTGTAATGAAATTCCATTATTTTTGAAGCCTTATTTATTTATTTATTTATTTTTTTTTTTTTTACTTTGCCGGGAACCGAGCCGATCCGAGATCCCGTTATGAAAATTGAAAATTTATCGAGACGGTTCCGAGATGGGATTTTGAATCTAGCTAACAGCACTACCCAGGTTGCCTTGAAAGGCTCATTTTGGATTTGGAGGAAGTTTATGTAGGCACGTCGAACGGTGTAGATTGAGGTTACGGAATAGAAATGGAGGTGTGTGTGTGTGTGTTGCAGGAGTGGGTCATGAGTGGGTGTGGTTTTGCATGAATGGTTTTGCATGTTTGCATGGGTGGTGCATGTTGGCAAGGGTAGGTGGTTGGTTGTGTGTGGTTTTTTTTTTTTTGTTACTATTGTTATTTCTTATTTTGTGTATGTGGTGAGTGAGTGGGTGAGGGTGTGTGTTTTTGCATGAATGAATTTTTGCACGAGTGTGTTTTTGTATGTTGAGTGGTGTATGTTGTAAGGGTAGGTGGTTGGTTGGTTTTGTGTGTGTATGTGTGTGGATGTGTGTATGAATGATCTGGTGTGTTTTGTTGGTGAGTGGTGAAGGGTATAAAGGTGGGTGTTTGAGTGTTCCACCATGTTTGTTTGGTGCTGTGGATTCTGGATGTGGAGGTGTTGCTGTTGTAGTCTACGTTCGCACTGGCTGGGGGTGGGGGTATGTACGCATCCAGGTGTAGTTTCTGCATGTGTATGTGTATGTGCCGCTGCTGGCCCACCTTAGCTGACCGTATCGAGGTTGAGGGCCGAAACGGGATGATGCTGAGGACCTCGACTGAGGACCCGGTCAGTGTGGCACATTTGTGACCAGGTGTGTTTTGAACTTATATATACAGTCACGTGAAAAAGTAAGTACACCCCATGTAAAGTTCCGACTTTTTCAACATATTTCAACATACAGCTATTTGATCTTCATTTCAACAATATTGATAGATAAAGGTGATATAATATAACAAATGTCATGAAACATTTACATTTTGTAGTCCATTGTATAATTTAAATAAACATAAATACTTTTTCCACCTGCGAAATTTGCAAGTACACCCCTGAAGGAGCTGGGGCTCCCACGTCGATCGGAAGAATGGACGCGACAAAAAGCTGGAATTCATCCGAGTTGCTTTATTCAAACCAAACACTCAGGCACTCTCCAAAAGCCCGTTTATCGGGCAGCAATATATATACATATTATCCAGGAGCGTTTGCCCAGGAAAGGCGAGAGGGGGCATGGCCCAGCGTCCTGGCTGCGGCCTGGCAAGTTGAGGGCGAGCCTGCCCGGGCATGCCCGGGCGTCCCGACCGAGGCCTGGCAAGTTGAGCGCGAGCCTGCCCGGGCGTCCTGGACGAGCCCGGCATGGTGATCGCTCCGCGTCCTTGATAGGTGCAAGGATTGTGAAAACCCAGCGGTAGCCGCTACACCCCTACATTTATCACTACTTCAAATACCTAAAATTAGAATCAGGTGCACCAGCTCAGGTGCAAATGATTAGAACATCATTAGAGAGGATCTTGGAGGAACCTGTCTTATTTAAACCTCAGACATTTAGTTTGGTTTCATCTTTGTTGTTGAAGTTGAAGTTGATCGACTGGACAACCCTCCCATCTACTTTCTCAACATTCCTCTCCAAGAAGTTCTGTCGCTCAAGCTTTTGGGTCTCACTATCTGCCATGATCTTTCTTGGGAAAACCACATTTCCAAGCTGGCCTCCAAAGCCAGTCGCCGACTGGGCATCCTCCGTCGTGCGAAGTCCTTCCTCGGCACACCTGAGCTCCTCACCACATACAAGGCTTTCATCCGCAGCTCAATGGAATACTGTTCTCCCCTATGGGCTGGTGCTCCTGCCTCACACCTGGCTCGGCTTCACGCTGTTGAATCCAAAGCTTTCAAAATCATTGGAATCTCCCACGATGAAGCTATCTCTGAGGGCCTTTCACTCACTCACCGCAGGCAGGTAGGTGGTCTTTCTGTCTTCTACCGACTCCTCTCCGGCCTTGCTCCCCTAGCTCTCTCTGTGCTCTGTCCCCCAAATATTCCTACAGGTCGCACAAGATCTGCCAGCAACCCTCTGATGGTTAAACTGCCGAAATCTCGGCTCTCTGCTCACCTTCACTCTTTCATGCCTCTTTTCTCCCGCCTCTGGAACAAACTCCCACACTCCCTTCAATCCCTCTCCTCCCTCCAGGTCTTTAAAACAGCTGTTCACCACCATCTCTTATCTTATCTTCCCCCATCCAAAACCTTGATCTTTTCTACCCCCACTAATTCACCCCAGATCCACCTTGTTTGAAATTCCAACTTCTTTCCTGGAAATCCTGGCAGTGTCCATATGTTTATACCTCTCCCACCCCCCCCCCCTTCACATGCCTCCCCCCCCCCCCCCAAATCTCTCGATGTCTCCATGTCTCTCGGTCCCTGCTCTCAAATGTTGTGTTTGTGTCCTTCCCACTCTCTCCCCATCTTGTCTACCGCTCCCGATGTTATTTGTTTTATGTGTCTGTTTGTCTTTCTGTGTGATTAATGTTCGCTCTTTCACGAGCCTCGATCTTGTATACAAAAAAAAAAAGAAAAAAAAAAGTGTGCGACGTCACCATGCCTAGATCAAAAGAGCTCTCTGAGGCCTGCAGAAAGAAGGTTATAGATGCCTATGAGTCTGGGAAGGGATCTAAAAAGATCTCCAAACAATTTGAAATCAATCATTCGACTGTCCGGAAGATCATCTATAAGTGGAGAAGATTCCAAACAACTGCCAACTTGTTCAGGCCAGGCCGCCCCAGCAAGTTCAGCCCGAGAGCAGACCGCAAGATGCTGAAAGAAGTCTCTAAGAACCCCAGAATGTCATCACGGGACCTACAGGTAGCTCTTGCCACTGTTGATGTCAAAGTGGACGAGTCTACCATGAGAAAGAGGCTGCACAAATTTGATCCACATGTGAGGTGTGCCAGGAGGAAACCTTTGCTGTCCAGAAAGAACATCAGGGCAAGACTAAAGTTTGCCAATGAACACCTCGGCATAGACCAGCACTTCTGGAACAATAAGCTCTGGACAGATGAGTCAAAGGTAGAGCTATTTGGCCACAGTACCAGAAGACATGTTTGGCGAAAACCAAAGACAGCATTTGACCACAAGAACCTGATACCAACTGTAAAGCATGGTGGTGGAAATATTATTGTTTGGGGCAGCTTTGCTGCATCAGGGCCTGGGCAGCTCATCATCATAGAATCCACTACGAATTCTTCATTGTACCAGAGGGTGCTTGAGGATAATGTGAGGTCATCTGTCAGAAAGTTGAAGCTCAACCGAAGGTGGACCTTGCAACATGACAATGACCCTAAACATACCAGTAAATCCACCAAGGAATGGCTGAAAAGAAAGAAATGGAGGGTTCTGGACTGGCCAAGTGAAAGCCCGGATCTAAATCCCATCGAGATGTTGTGGGGGGATTTGAAACGAGCTGTGCATGCAAGAAACCCCTCAAACATCGCACAGCTGAAAGAAATCTGCACGGAGGAGTGGGCAAAAATTTCTCCCAGTCAATGTCAGAGATTGGTAGACAGTTATAAGAAACGCCTACTTGAGGTTGTTTCTGCCAAAGAGGGCAATACCAACTATTAGAGCCAAGGGTGTACTTACTTTTTCCACATGTGAAATTTGCATTTATGTTTATTTAAATTATACAATGGACTACAAAATGTAAATGTTTCATGATATTAGTTATATTCAATCACCTTTATCTGTCAATATTGTTGAAATGAAGATCAAATAGCTGTATGTTGAAACATGTTGAAAAAGTCAAAAGTTTACATGGGGTGTACTTACTTTTTCACGTGACTATATATATATATATATACAGTGTGGTCATTCTTCTTCCTCAAAAAGAACCATCGAAAAAAAAGTATTTTGAGCCCTGGTCGGAACATAGTATTGTCGGACTCTAGAGGTTGTTGTACGGTATCATTGAAGGAGAGTTCTGTAGAAGTTGGATGACCATCAAAGAAGAAGTCCGATTACCGATTAATCTAGAAGGCTGACCAATGTCACCCATCACATCAGGAGCTTTTGATAAATTCCTGAAAATCTCCGAGTTTACCAAATGCACACTGTGTTCTGTCATTAACTTCAACAGCGTTCATTCGTATTATGTTCCCCAAAGATCGTTCAATCCAAGGCAAACCTTGCGCTGGAACGTATGGGAGGAAAAAGGCAGGAAAACCTTCCTTAGAATTAAAATACTTCTTAGAATGGGGCGTTAAGACAACAATACTCAGACAGATTAGACAAATGAGGACAAACAAATGGGAAAGTTAAAGAAGTGAAAAACTCCAACTTGTGTACAAGAAAAATAAATAAAGCCGAACCAAACTATGGCACCAAAATACTGGACCCGCACAACAAACGGGAACAGAACAGGTGAGGACCTGTGCCAGGCATGAGGTCGCTCTGCAACACAATGGTCCAGACGAAGTGCGGCCCAGGAAGCGATGGATAAGAGGAGGAATAGCGATGAGGGAGGCAGACAAGCAGAGAGAAGGATGTCTCTTCCTCGGATGACAAAGCAGAGAGAGCATGTGCGACACTTATGATCTCTTGGAACTGCCCACAGCTGGTCCCCATTGGCCATGCCATAGGATGGGGCAGCGCTTTACCACAGTGTTCAGATTGTCCATGTCTGAGATCCCATCCCTTCCCCCATGCAGGCAGCACACAATGTCACCAATCATGGGTCCTTTACGAGCTAACAGTAGAACCACCATGCCTACTCGTGACACTTTCTGAGCATCCATTAGCGTCCAATAAAGGGCATCTATTAGGGCAAGTTGTGCCTTTCAGTGGCCACAAATCCTCCACCCAACCTCACCTATTTGCAGGAGGTTTTTGCACAATGCTACCTTAAGGATTACACTCAGCACACATTTTAACAAAAGTCTTAACACAATAACCATGGATAACTCCCTTCCCCTTTACACATAATATTAGTCATATTTTAGAGGTTATTGTATGATATAATGGAAGGAGAGTTCTGGAGAAAAATGTGGCCAGACTGAACAGTCAGTTTTCCACAATTACATGGGCCCTGGCACAGCTGAGCTAAAGAAGCATTTTACCTTGAAACCAATGGGAATCATCATTATTTGGGATGAGAGCATCAGCTAAACAAACAAGTCATTTAAAAGATATAAAGGTACATAATGGCATTAGCCTTTAACTTGGAATCGGTTTCATAAAAACATGCAACAAAATGCAATGATTAAGAATACAACATGAATGATATTTATGTTAAAAAAAAAACTGATTGGATACAACAAATGTTCATTTATGAAGCCAACTCCACATCCCTCACCTTTCCCTGGTGATTGGGGCACGAGAGTGGTTGGGCCACCACCACACGCACCATGCTTCCGGTATCACTTCCCATAATGTCTGCCCCCGCTCCAATCATTGTTCCAACTCGACCACTGCCCACAATGGGCTCAGAAATTGAGCTTGCACTGGAATCCACGCCTGCTTGCAGAACCTCCATTAGGTTAGTGATAAAGAAGTTGTTTTGGAGCGCTGGGACACCGTGCTCGGGTAAGATAGATGTCTGTCGGCAGACGGGGCAGGAAAGTGTCAAGCTCTGCGCAGGAATGTAGTTTTGCAGACACCTATGAGAGGAAGAGTAATGAAGTGGAAGGAAGTAAGGAAGAGGCAGCAAGAGAGAAATGGAAGACATTTAAATCATCAATAATGCCTTTTATCTGTCGACGCAAGTGGTTCATCATTATTGATTCACTCATTATTGGTTCACTCATTATCTTCATCCTGATGACACAGCACTTGCATGGAAGGAGGCAAGGAAGAAAGGAAGAAATCCTGCCAAATGTATTGACTGTTCATGTTTAGAGTCCCATTTCAACCCGTTCCCGTTTCCCATTTACTTATTTAAATAATTAATTGGATGTAATCCATAACTTTGCGTGTATTATTGTGTTTATTTTGCGTGTTTATTTACGGTTCAGCGCAGTCAGCAACGAAGTCAGGGCTGCCAAAAAGGAACGACGACATGCCGAGAGACAGTGGCTGAAGACTGGCCTCAAAGTCCATAAACAGTTGCATAACATAGCTAAAAGACTCGTCATAAAAATAATTCTGTAAGCAAAAACGTCATATATTTCTGATAGGATTACTAGGAGCTCCTCCTGCAAGCAACTGTTCAGCATTACCAACCGCCTGCTTGCCACCAAAAATAAATCCGTTCTTCGCACTGTATTTCCTCAAAACGAACTACCCCAACGCTTCCTGCATTTCTTTCACAATAAAATACAGTCAATAAGAAACAATCTTGACAAGCAGTCACTCCTTTCCTTCGATGATGCTGAACACTGCTTTCACGGACGACCTCTTAGGTCGTTTACTCCTGTTACTGAGGAAATTGTCAAATGTACAATCCTCAAGTCAAACACAAAAGCATGTGATCTCGACCCCCTTTCCACCGAATTGTTTATTGAGTGTTTGGACACCCTCCTCCCATTTATTACTGCAGTTATCAATGATTCTCTGACTACGGGTTCATTTCCGCTTCTCTTTAAGCAAGCTCTTGTTAAACCACTTCTTAAAAAGCCCACCCTTGACCTCAACGACATGAAAAATTACCGTCCCATCTCCAACCTGTCTTTCCTGTCAAAGATCACAGAAAGAATTGTGCTATCACAGATGAATGACTATCTAGTTTCAAATAATCTTTTCAATTCTCACCAGTCGGCATATAGACCAGGCCATAGCACCGAGACCGCTCTCCGAAGAATAACCAATGATCTTCTGACCTCTCGACTGTGGTAAGGTTTCCGTTCTTGCTCTTTTAGACTTGTCTGCCGCCTTTGACACGATTGACCATAGTGTCTTAATTCGTCGTCTTGCAATCACATTTGGTATAACTGGAACTCCCCTTTCTTGGCTGATGTCCTATCTTACTGATAGAGTGCAAACAGTTGTTGTCAATGGCCAGAAATCAGCCCCTTCTCCGCTTTCCTTTGGCGTTCCCCAGGGCTCAGTCCTGGGACCTATCCTCTTTCTTTTGTACACTCAGCCTCTATTTGATCTTGTTGCCAGACATTCAGTTGATCACCACGCCTTTGCGGATGACAATCAGCTGTACAAAGGAAGCACGATTCAACAAATCGTGCCCACTGTTGAAGTGTTAGAAGGCTGTATTGCCGACGTGAAGGCGTGGATGACCCAAAACAAACTTCAGCTGAACGATGCTAAAACAGAGTCTATGATTGTAAGATTGCACAGATGTCCTCTACAATGTTCACTTCCTACCACTATTCATGTTGGTGAAACCGATGTAAACTTTGTTTCGTCGGCCAAGAACCTTGGTGTGGTTTTCGACTGTAACATGACATTTTCCAAGCAAGTACTTCAAACTTGCAAATCAGCATACTTTCAGCTGTGAAAGATCGCATCCATTCACCACTTTCTTACTCCTCAAGCTGCTCTAACTCTGGTCTGTGCCCTTGTCCTCTCAAGGCTAGACTATTGTAATTCTTTGTATCCTGGCTGCCCTCAGTTTCTCTTGGATAAGGTACAAAATGTTCAAAACTCTGCCGCTCGTCTTGTCTGTAAGGCGAAGAAGTCTGACCATGTTACTCCGCTTCTTGAATCTTTACACTGGCTGCCTGTCTCTGCTCGTGTGCAATACAAAATTTGCACACTATGTTATAAATCATTGTGTGGAGCGGGACCTCACTATCTCTCTGATTTGCTCACTCTCTATGTACCTCGGTGACGGCTTCATTCAAGCGCCGACTCTATGACCTTAGAGCCGCTGCGCACCAGCACCAAGTCGTTTGGCGAGAAATCCTTTTCCTTTGCTGCACCTCTGCTCTAGAATGACTTGCCTTCCTCTGTTCGACATGTTGACTCTCTTCCTGCCTTTAAAACCTCCCTCAAAACCTATCTGTTTCACAAGTCTTTCAAAGTCTAAGTCCTGTTTTCCCTTTGGTTTGAGGTGGGACAGAGATCGAGAGTATGTCTGTGTACATGTGCGGGGGAGGGAGGGGAGGAGGAGGGGGGAGTACACATCTGTGGGTTTTGAATGGGGAGGGAGAGGAATAGGGCAAGAGTGAAGGTGTGTCTGTGTGTGTGTATGTTTGTGTGTGTGTGTGTGTGTGTGTGTGTGTGGTGTGTGTGCGTTCGCATGATAATGTAAAGCGCCACGAGGGTCGTTAACTCTGCTTGATGGGGCTATATGACTCCTTTATTATTATTATTATTATTATTATTATTATTATTATTATTATAATCCTCTGTGTTGTGTTGAGTTTTGTGCACCCATCATGATTGTATCGTGCTTATTAAAAGCTGATGTATTTGATCATTTGATTTAATTTTACACCATATTTTGATTTGATTTTATTATCGGCCAGGGACACCAGTAGCGATCTTTTTCGATTCGGATTCTACTTTTTGTGTCAACTTTTGTTGTTCCCGTGAACGTCAATGATTGTCTGTTCTATGTTCTTGCTCTTCCATGACCCTCGACGATTTATAAAAAGTGAAATATCGAGTATTCCTTTATTACGCATCTCTTTATTAATATTAATTGTTTATTAATAAAGAAGTGCCACGAGTGTGTAAGCTCGCCGTCCATGTAGTGACTGTTATTGATACGGGTCCCGGCGGAGTGTTTCTATGTTTGTCCGCACACTACGACATCTTCTTCTTTCACTGGCAAAATATTTCGCTCCCAAAAACGTCTGTTTGCTGTTTTAAACCTCAACCCCTGCCCTGTACCTTCACACGATTATCTACCGTTGGAACGGTAATCAATGACTTACATGGTTGAGAAAACTGTTGGCATGGTTACGTATTCCGTTCTAACGCACGTGAAGATGAGTGGGGAAGAGAGTGGAGAAAGGGGAAGGTGAGGGAAGACACGGGAGAGGAGGAAAAGGGGAGACAGGGGAGCTAAAGGGAAGACAGGGGAGAGAAGGGGGAGACAGGGAGGGAGAGAGGAGACAGGGGGAGGGTGAGGGGAGGAGACGGGAGAGGGAGGGAGGACAAGGAGAGAGGGAGGGAGGACAAGGGGAGAGGGAGGGAGGACAAGGGGAGAGGAGGAAAAGGGGAGAGGGAGAGGAGGAAAAGGGGAGACAGGGGAGCTAAAGGGAAGACAGGGGAGAGAAGGGGGAGACAGTGAGGGAGGACAAGGGGAGAGGGAGGGAGGACAAGGAGAGAGGGAGGGAGGACAAGGAGAGAGGGAGGGAGGACAAGGGGAGAGGGAGGGAGGACAAGGGGAGAGGGAGGGAGGACAAGGGGAGAGGGAGGGAGGACAAGGGGAGAGGGAGGGAGGACAAGGGGAGAGGGAGGGAAGACACGGGAGCTAAAGGGAAGACAGGGGAGAGAAGGGGGAGACAGGGAGGGAGGACAAGGGGAGAGGGAGGGAGGACAAGGGGAGAGGGAGGGAGGACAAGGGGAGAGGGAGGAAGGACAAGGGGAGAGGGAGGGAGGACAAGAGGAGAGGGAGGGAGGACAAGGGGAGAGGGAGGGAGGACAAGGGGAGAGGGAGGGAGGACAAGGGGAGAGGGAGGGAGGACAAGGGGAGAGGGAGGGAGGACAAGGGGAGAGGGAGGGAGGACAAGGGGAGAGGGAGGGAGGACAAGGGGAGAGGGAGGGAGGACAAGGAGATAGGGAGGGAGGACAAGGAGAGAGGGAGGGAGGACAAGGAGAGAGGGAGGGAGGACAAGGGGCGAGGGAGGGAGGACAAGGAGAGAGGGAGGGAGGACAAGGGGAGAGGGAGGGAGGACAAGTGGAGAGCGAGGAGGGACAGGGGGAGAGAGAGGGGAGTGGGTGAGAGAGAGGGGAGTGGGGTAGAGTGGGGAGAGGGGAGGGAGTAGGAGAGAAAGAGAGAGTGGGGTATAGAGGGATAGGGGAGGGGGTTCCTTTGCTAGCTTTTCCTGTCACTTGGGACGGGTATTCTTCTCAGTGCTAATATAATATGGAGGGGACTGTGAGTAAACATTTATATTTATTTATCACTTTTGTTTCTTAAAACTTCAGTTGTTATATCTAATATGTTATATATATCTAATATGTTATAGATATATATATATGTTATATCTTTCTCTTTGTATTTTTACATGTACAGTCATGTACCTCATTATATCTATGCCAATAAAGGTTATTATTATTTTTGAAGTTTCAGAACCGTGGTATTATTGGTGTCCTTCGTCAAGAAGAGCTTCACAAAAGCTTTTATATTCACCTGTTGTTGTTTATTCAGAAACTATTTTTTTATAGGCATGATCGAGGCTAATGGAAGAATGAGAGTGGAATGGAAGGGGAAAAATTGGAAAATACCAACAGCCGAGTAGAAGTGAGAGTGATATCAAGGAGAGGAGGGGAAGGACACATGGGGGAGCATGAGGACACATGGGGGTGAACAGGCTGCATGGGAAGAGGAGAAGGACACATGGGAATGAACAGGCTGCATGAAGGGGAAGGAGGACACATGGGGATGAACAGGCTGCATGAAGGGGAAGGAGGATACATAGGGTGACCAAGCTGTACACACAAGCTGAATAAAAAACAGCAGGAAGAGTAAGGGGAAGTTAAGGTGGCAACTGCTATCCAAGATCGATATTGACTTTCATAAATCCATGTAACGATTCAGCAATGTCCGTTTCGTGCAATGATGCATCGTAATGCCATAGAAACAAGCATTCTGAGTATTGCGCTGCAATACATGTCCCCTACCAAAGTTCAAAGTGCCCTAACTTTGTCAAAAATGATCGAATATGCAAATTTATGCACGGTTGATGCTGGTTTTCAAACTTGATCTGAGGTATGCTGAGACACATGTGTGTCACGCCTCGCCTCGTTGATATATGATCGCATAAGCCCGCAAGGTCGCTCCGTGGGGCGGCCTGCACGTATTGCACTGTGTGAATTATATAATTACCAACTCACGGTCTGAGGTACTAGCAATTCAAGGGATATCCATTTAAAAAATATATATTTTCGTTTAATTAACGATATCTGCCAAACGACGTGCCCTATCGCAAATTCCAAAAGGACATTTTAGCCGGCGAAGCCGGTGTTGTGAATGAACGCGTACGTATTATGTTGAAAAGCCAGATTTTGCTGAATCCTTTGAGAATTTCGAAGCTTTGACGCACCAAATCGCTCCATGGAGCCGCCATCTTGCGGATGCGGAAGTATGCATAAAAAATTGCGAAAAAGTTCAATAGGAGTTTGTTTCACCCGTCTTTTTTTGATTCACAATCTTATGCACCTCTAATTTGTAATTAAAATACTTTAAGACCAACCTCGTTCCCCGGGCCCGCACAGGCCCTGGTTATCTGCAACGAAAATCGTCACCAAACACCGGAACCAATGAGATTCGAGTATTTGAAAAAATATTTCAAAAAGCTTATCACCGCGTTTGAGGCTGAAAACGGCGTCAAATATTCTAAAATTGACGAAGAATAATTTTTTAGAAATCTCGCGGCCAAAGGGGATAGTTTTTCACGGCCGGAAATATCCGAAATTGAGACGGAATTCACCGAATTAATCAAGAAGGAAATTTTATAAATTTTAATCTCATCCAGAATGCAAATGGTGTCATTTTGAACCAGGTACGGTACCTACTACACCTATCCACTACCAACTACCTAACCTACTGATGCCATAGTGATGGGTAAAATAGTGGCAAGAGGCTTTGGCTTCGCCGGCTCATTGCGGCTTTGCAGTAGGGTACGAGTAGTAGACTGACATGCTGAACAGATCTATGAAGTTTACCCTCGATTGGATCAAAAATGAGGGAGGGGCTCGGTTTTAAAGGTTCATGCTTAAAAACATCATAACTCTGAAACTATGTGACGCATGACGTCATGCTCGCTGACTTTTTTGTTCGTCATGGGTATGCGATTCTGCCTGCAAAGTTTGGCCTCAATCTGTTCAGCCGTTGCAGAGAAAAAGGGGTATTCGTGTTTTCACGAAAAACAATATGGCGGCCGAACCACGTAACATCATAATTATCATTAAAATATTCTACAGACTGAGTCCCCCCTACGGTGAAAAGTTGATCTCAATCGGTCCAATTATTGCAGAGAAAATTGTTTTTAAAGGAAATTAAAACTTAAAATGGCACCGAGTTAAGGAGCATCAGAATTATCAAAATTCCCAAAGTTCAAAGTGCCATAACTTTGTCAAAAATGATCGAAACGTCGTGAAGTTTGAACTTAATCTGTATCTTATCATGAGGAAACCATGTACCAAGTTTGAAATCATTAGCATTAAGAGTTGAGAAAAGAAAGTCCGGAAAACTGTTCTTTGCGTGACGGACTGACAGACTGACAGACGGAGTGGCGGCGTGCAAACCTATAGTCCCCTTCGGCGTACACCGGTAGGGGACTAACAAGCATTCTGAGTATTGCACTGCAATACATGTCCCCTAACGGCAGTCTGTCGTCCGGAAAACTGTTGGGTAAATTACCAAAGTTCAATGTGCCATAACTTTGTCAAAAGTGATCGAAACGTTGTGAAGTTCGAACTTGATCTGTAACTTATCATGAGGAAACCATGTACCAAGTTTGAAATCATTAGCATTAAGAGTTTAGAAAAAAAGTCCGGAAAACTGTTCTTTGCGTGATGGACTGACGGCCTGACAGACGGAGGGACGGAGGGACGGAGTGCAAACCTACAGGCCCCTCCGGTGTACACCGGTAGGGGCCTAACAAGCATTCTGAGTATTGTGATGCAATACATGTCCCCTAACGGCATTGGGTAGCACTGTCATAGAAGACAGTATTATGACTTACGGCACTCCAAATTATAGTCCGGAAAACTGTTGGGGAAATTCCCAAAGTTCAAAGTGCCATAACTTTGTCAAAAATGATCGAAACGTCGTGAAGTTCGAACTTGATCTGTAACTTATCATGAGGAAACCATGTACCAAGTTTGAAATCATTAGCTTTAAGCGTTTAGAAAATAAAGTCTGGAAAGCTGTTCTTTGCGTGACGGACTGACGGACCGACAGACTGACAGACAGACAGACGCAGGGACGGAGTGCAAACCTATAGTCCCGAACGTATACACCGGTAGGGGACTAATAATACAATGACAGCAGCTTTGATGTAAACAACAACTTTTTGACAACAGATGTTTTTTTAATAGCAATCTCAAAATCATTGAGGAGCTTGTACACACAGCAGCTTTGATGTAAACACAGCAGCTTTGATGTAAACACAGCAGCTTTGATGTAAACACAGCAGCTTTGATGTAAACACAGCAGCTTTGATGTAAACACAGCAGCTTTGATGTAAACACAGCAGATTTGATGTACACACAGCAGCTTTGATGTAAACACAGCAGCTTTGATGTAAACACAGCAGCTTTGATGTACACACAGCAGCTTTGATGTAAACACAGCAGCTTTGATTTCCACACAGCGGCTTTGATTTCCACACAGCAGCTTTGATGTAAACACAGCAGCTTTGATGTAAACACAGCAGCTTTGATGTAAACACAGCAGCTTTGATGTACACACAGCAGCTTTGATGTACACACAGCAGCTTTGATGTACACACAGCAGCTTTGATGTACACACAGCAGCTTTGATGTAAACACTGCAGCTTTGATGTACACACAGCAGCTTTGATGTACACACAGCAGCTTTGATGTACACACAGCAGCTTTGATGTACACACCCCAGCTTTGATGTAAACACAGCAGCTTTGATGTAAACACAGCAGCTTTGATGTAAACACAGCAGCTTTGATGTAAACACAACAGCTTTGATGTAAACACAGCAGCTTTGATGTACACACAGCAGCTTTGATGTAAACACAGCAGCTTTGATGTACACACAGCAGCTTTGATGTAAACACAGCAGCATTGATGTAAACACAGCAGCTTTGATGTAAACACAGCAGCTTTGATGTAAACACAGCAGCCTTGATGTACACACAGCAGCCTTGATGTACACACAGCAGCCTTGATGTACACACAGCAGCCTTGATGTACACACAGCAGCCTTGATGTAAACACAGCAGCCTTGATGTAAACACAGCAGCCTTGATGTAAACACAGCAGCCTTGATGTAAACACAGCAGCGTTGATGTAAACACAGCGGCTTTGATGTACACACAGCGGCTTTGATGTAAACACAGCGGCTTTGATGTAAACACAGCGGCTTTGATGTAAACACAGCGGCTTTGATGTAAACACAGCGGCTTTGATGTAAACACAGCGGCTTTGATGTAAACACAGCGGCTTTGATGTAAACACAGCGGCTTTGATGTAAACACAGCGGCTTTGATGTAAACACAGCGGCTTTGATGTAAACACAGCGGCTTTGATGTAAACACAGCGGCTTTGATGTAAACACAGCGGCTTTGATGTAAACACAGCGGCTTTGATGTAAACACAGCGGCTTTGATGTAAACACAGCGGCTTTGATGTAAACACAGCGGCTTTGATGTAAACACAGCGGCTTTGATGTAAACACAGCGGCTTTGATGTAAACACAGCGGCTTTGATTTCCACACAGCGGCTTTGATTTCCACACAGCGGCTTTGATTTCCACACAGCGGCTTTGATTTCCACACAGCGGCTTTGATTTCCACACAGCGGCTTTGATGTACACACAGCGGCTTTGATGTACACACAGCGGCTTTGATGTACACACAGCAGCTTTGATGTACACACAGCAGCTTTGATGTACACACAGCAGCTTTGATGTACACACAGCAGCTTTGATGTAAATACAGCAGCCTTGATGTAAACACAGCAGCCTTGATGTAAACACAGCAGCCTTGACGTAAACACAGCAGCTTTGACGTAAACACAGCAGCTTTGACGTACACACAGCAGCTTTTATGTAAACACAGCAACTTTTATGTACACACAGCAGCTTTGATGTAAACACAGCAGCTTTGATGTATACACATCAGCTTTGATGTAAACACAGCAGCTTTGATGTACACACAGCAGCTTTGATTTCCACACAGCGGCTTTGATTTCCACACAGCGGCTTTGATTTCCACACAGCAGCTTTGATGTAAACACAGCAGCTTTGATGTAAACACAGCAGCTTTGATGTAAACACAGCAGCTTTGATGTAAACACAGCAGCCTTGATGTACACACAGCAGCCTTGATGTACACACAGCAGCCTTGATGTACACACAGCAGCCTTGATGTACACACAGCAGCCTTGATGTAAACACAGCAGCCTTGATGTAAACACAGCAGCCTTGATGTAAACACAGCAGCCTTGATGTAAACACAGCAGCTTTGATGTAAACACAGCAGCTTTGATGTAAACACAGCAGCCTTGATGTAAACACAGCAGCTTTGATGTAAACACAGCAGCTTTGATGTACACACAGCAACTTTTATGTACACACAGCAGCTTTGATGTATACACATCAGCTTTGATGTAAACACAGCAGCTTTGATGTAAACACAGCAGCTTTGATGTAAACACAGCAGCTTTGATGTAAACACAGCAGCTTTGATGTACACACAGCAGCTTTGATGTACACACGGCAGCTTTGATGTACACACGGCAGCTTTGATGTACACACAGCAGCTTTGATGTACACACAGCAGCTTTGATGTACACACAGCAGCTTTGATGTACACACAGCAGCTTTGATGTACACACAGCAGCTTTGATGTACACACAGCAGCTTTGATGTACACACAGCAGCTTTGATGTACACACAGCAGCTTTGATGTACACACAGCAGCTTTGATGTACACACAGCAGCTTTGATGTACACACAGCAGCTTTGATGTACACACAGCAGCTTTGATGTACACACAGCAGCTTTGATGTACACACAGCAGCTTTGATGTACACACAGCAGCTTTGATGTACACACAGCAGCTTTGATGCACACACAGCAGCTTTGATGCACACACAGCAGCTTTGATGCACACACAGCAGCTTTGATGCACACACAGCAGCTTTGATGCACACACAGCAGCTTTGATGTATACACAGAAGCTTTGATTTACACACAGCAGCCTTGATGTACACACAGCAGCTTTGATGTAAACACAGCAGCTTTGATGTACACACAGCAGCTTTGATGTAAACACAGCAGCCTTGATGTACACACAGCAGCTTTGATGTAAACACAGCAGCTTTTATGTAAATACAGCAGCTTTGATGTAAACACAGCAGCTTTGATGTAAACACAGCAGCTTTGATGTAAACACAGCAGCTTTGATGTAAACACAGCAGCTTTGATGTAAACACAGCAGCTTTGATGTAAACACAGCAGCTTTGATGTAAACACAGCAGCTTTGATGTAAACACAGCAGCTTTGATGTAAACACAGCAGCTTTGATGTAAACACAGCAGCTTTGATGGAAACACAGCAGCTTTGATGTACACACAGCAGCTTTGATGTACACACAGCAGCTTTTATGTAAACACAGCAGCTTTTATGTAAACACAGCAGCTTTGATGTAAACACTGCAGCTTTGATGTACACACAGCAGCTTTGATGTAAACACAGCAGCTTTGATGTAAACACAGCAGCTTTGATGTACACACAGCAGCTATGATGTACACACAGCAGCTTTGATGTACACACAGCAGCTTTGATGTACACACAGCAGCTTTTATGTAAACACAGCAGCTTTTATGTAAACACAGCAGCTTTTATGTAAACACAGCAGCTTTGATGTAAACACTGCAGCTTTGATGTACACACAGCAGCTTTGATGTAAACACAGCAACTTTGATGTAAACACAGCAACTTTGATGTAAACACAGCAACTTTGATGTAAACAACAACTTATTGACAACAGATGTTTTTTTAATAGCAATCTCAGAATCATTGGAGCTTGTACACAAATCTTATGCAGCACAAGCAAATAAGACACCAGTGTATTTTACATGAATGACATGGACATTAATAGACAATATCCAAATACATATAGTACAGTATACAGCATTTTAACCTGTGTTCCGAACATCCTAACACAAACAACCCATTGCCAGTTTGCAGCTGGAAATGGAAATATTAACGTACCCAAAATAATCTAACTTTACCACTGTGGTTACGGTGCAGCCTTTAATGTGTTTTGGCAACAGAGTTTTAATTGCAAAAAGATAAATAACTAGAACAGGCACTCGACAGAGCGCATACCTCCACTGGGCTGTTAAAAGTTTACGTTTATTATCCCACAAATAGGCCGGATCTGTATCTAGACTTTTACAAAAAAAAATTGTTTGCTTTTTTTTGTATACAGGATCGAGGCTCGTGTAAGAGCTAACATTAATCACAAAAAAACAAACGGACACATAAAACATATAATAAAGGGAGCGGGAGACAAGACGGGGAGAGAGAGGGAAGCACACAAGTACAACAGAAGGGAACAGGGACATCGGGAGATCTGTGGGAGGGAGAGGGCTTGGGAAGGGGGTGTGGGGGGAGGGGGTGGGAGAGGTATAAGGTGGGAGAGGCTTTCCTGGACAGCTATAACATCCAGGAAAGATGTCGGTATTTCAGAAAAGTGGATCTGGGGTGAATTAACAGGGGTAGAAAAGCTCAAGGTGAGAGTGAGGGAGTGAGGAACTTTCAATAAAATAATGGCCATGAGATTTGTCAGGCATGAGATCATGGCCGTCTCTTTGGACACATCATGCTTTTGATACCGTCTGGCATCCCGCCTTGCTCTCCAAACTGTCTGCCTATGGCATCCAAGGCCAACTCCACTTTTGGATTATCGATTTCCTTTCCTCTCATAACCAACGTGTGGCACTCAACGGAATCCTTTCATCCTCTCTCCCTGTCAAGGCTGGAGTGCCACTAGGCAGGGTTCCAGAACTGGTCCTATTTCTCATTTTCATAAATGACCTGACTCCCTGGAAAATCCCCTTTATCTATTTACTGATGACTCCACCCTCTGTCGTGACATCCCTCATCATTCATACAGACATGCCGCAGCCTCTTTCCTCTCTTCAGACCTTGAAAAAAAATCATAAGCTGGTCAAGCACTTGGAATACGTCTTTAAAATCCTGACAAACCTCTATCTATCTATATCTATATCTATATCTATATATATATATATATATCTCTCTCTATCTCTATATCTCTCTCTCTCTCTCTCTCTCTCTCTCTCTCTCTCTCTCTCTCTCTCTCTCTCTCTCTCTCTCTCTCTCTCTCTCTCTCTCTCTCTCTCTCTCTCTCTCATTTGGCAAACCCTCCTCTATCTACCTTCTTAACAATGCTCATGAGGAAGTTCAATCAATGAAGCTTCTGGGTCTCACAATCAGTCATGATCTTTCTTAGGGAAACCACATTTCAAAGTTGGCCTCCAAATCCAGCACCAACTGGGCATCCTCCAACAACATTCGAAGTTCATCCTTGGCACACCTGAACTCCTATCCACCTGCAAAGCTTTCATCGACAACTTCATGGAGTACTGCTCTTTCGTCTGGGCTGGCTACCCTGCCTCACATCTTGCAAGCATGATGCCGAGGAAGCCAAGGCTCAGCTCGACGCCGATGAACAGTGGTTATGAGAGTGATCGGCTAAACGTTGCAAAGGCACGTATGAATGCTCGGCAGGGTGCGAGAGGCCAAAAATGCATGGTTTTGGGAAAAGCACAATAAGCCCAACACGGTGGGATTTGGTGGAAAGAAGGTATGGTGGTGTAAAAGAGATGTGCGGCATTGTCGATATGGATTAGTACCATCAAAAACAAATGAAGTAAAAGACGAAGAGGGCAACCCATGCACCACAGTGAACGCCCAATTCGGCACTTCAAAGGATCCTAACATTGAAAGCCAATTCGACATCAAGGAAAAGCAAAGGACCCATATGGCATTAAATGATGGAATTACCAACAATGGCGGAATGGTGGGTTGCCAAACGCAAACTGAAGAATGTCAAGTCTTGTGGCTCCTTGCTCCATAGATGACCAAAGCTGCACGTTGTGAAGTGGAAATTCTGGAGCTATTATTGAACATCACATGGTTAGTAGGGGGGGAGAGGAGGGTGCCAAAGGAGTGGGCAGATGCTGTGCTCATACCCATTCCTAAGAAGGGGGGCCTTGGTAAGGGTCACAACTGGCAGGGCATTGCACTTCTGGATGCAGTTACAAAGGTGGTTTCCAACATTCTACAGAGAAGACTACAAGAAGTAGCTGAAGATGTGCTCCCAGAATCCCAGTGTCGATTCAGTATAGGTCGAGGGTGCTTGGACGTGATCTTTACTGTACGCCAACTAGTTGAAAGGTCATGGGAGCACAGAGCAAAGACATTCCGCCTGTTCATAGATTTGAGGAAGGCATATGACTATGTACTGCGCAGAGCACGATGGATGGCATTGGGAAAGCTCAGGGTACCAACCCAATCAATAGAGCTCATAAGTTAACTTCATCAGAACACACAGGCACAGATTAGCCTGAAGCATATCTTATTAGTACCGATTGAGGTGAACAATGAGCTGAGACCAGGCTGCTCTATAGCACCGATGCTCTTCAACTTGTACTCCTGCCTAGTGATTGAAAGTTGGACGGCACACATGAAGGATGAAGATGAAGCAGGAGTGTGCATTAGGTACATGTATGATGGGACGTTCCTCAGAAGATACAACCAAATACCCATAGATGAGGATGACAGTGCCAGCTTGCCGATGATGCTCTTTCAGCAACAACTAGAAGGGGTCATGCTATGCACCAACATTTGCTATGCACCAACAGGCCAAGTGTCAATACAGGCAGTAGCAAGAGATGTTGGCCTCTGTGGCAGCAGTGCTTTTAGGCCTCTGGGTTCCAAAGACAAAGCTGATGTACCAACGGTAACTGGTCTGGAGGTAGCAGAGGATGATAACAGCTCCATACAAGTGGGAAATGAAGCAATTGAGGCCGTCGGTGAAATTCCATATATTGGGGCAGTGGTAGCATCATTTGGCAGAATGTGTGCTGATGTGAAGAAAACGATTGCACAGGCTTCACAAGCCTTTGGTGCCTTACGTAAAGTGGTATTTTCAGATAAAGACGTGAGAATACCAACCAAGCATGTGTACCATCAGTTCTCCGTTATGGATCTGAGTGCTGGACACATTTCAAGAAACAACCAGTGAAACTGAACTCCTTTCATGAAAAATGCGCATGTAATATCCTAATCATATAATGTAGACAGCAGTGGCTGCATCACATCACAGGAGAGTAGGAAGTGTTCGGATGATCTTGAAACTGCAGCGGTGAAGGCGATGAAGCATCTCCTTTATGGCAGTGCCATGTTGCTGGGATGGCAGACTACGGCATTCCAAAGAGGATCCATTTTGGCTGGCTACCTCAACCACGTTCAAGGGAAAGGCCAAAGAAGAGATGAAAAGATGTGGTCAGAAGTGATTTCAACAAGGTAATGATCTCAGAAGATAAGTGGTACCAGGAGGGATGCACATCAAGAGGAAGATGGTGCTCCTTCTATGAATTTGTGCATGAAACGCGCAGCCAAGCTGATACTATAAAATAACTACTAAGACTAGTTAAATGCCATGAATGTAACGGATCCTTCAGCTGGGAGAGCGACAACAAATGGCACAAATGCATATTTGAGAGACAAAAACCTGAGTGAACAACATGGAGCGGTCCAATGCATCTATTACCTGAGATGGTTCCGCAGTCGAGGAAGTATGGCTATCTAAAATTGCAAACCAACTCCACAGTGAGTGTCTCTGTATTGAGCTCTAACTTTGCTCCTCCACCCTCTCCCCCTTTGAGAGGTCACATAGCCACTAGTGGCAATAGAGAAGGTAGGTAGGTATGTAATGTACGTGCATGCAGATAAACAAATATAGCACCACCCCCACCCCCACCCCCACCCTCCTACCCTGACGATGATCTCATTATTAATACAAAGTCATATTGCATAATTTTGTGCTACTATCCAAACTTTTTGAACTATTAAAACAGTTTGTGCTGCCAGTGAAGATTTTAGGGCTGCTCTACATTTCTAATGATAAAGGTCATTGGCTTTGCTGCAGACGAGCAAGGAAACCTTTATGATCAAACTTGTTCTAAAACAACATGTTTACCACATTTGAACACAAGACTCAAGTGATTAACTCTGGCTCTCACAATGATACACAACAACAACATGCATTTTAAGGCCATGTTCCCTGCTAGAGCGGGGGTTAGCCTTGCGGTCCCCATGACAATCTTCTCCATTTTGCCCTATTTTCTGCATCTCTCCTTGTTAACCCCCTTGCCCGCATTTCTTCTTCCACCATCTTTAGCCAAGTCTTTCTCAGTCTTCCCCGTCCTCTACTTCCTTCTACATTAACTTCCATCACTCTTCTCAACCAGTCACTTTCATCCTTCCTCAATACATGACCAAACCATCTCAACCTGTTCCTCTTCACAGCATCAATCACAGGCAATATTCCCATCATCTTTCGCAATTCGTCATTTGTCTTCCTCTCTCTCAACGATACTCCGCACATCCATCGAACCATTCGCATTTCCACCCTTTCCAGCCTTCGTTGCTGCTCTACGTTCATTACCCATGTCTCGCTCCCATAAATCATAACACTTCTCACACATGCAGCATACACCTTTCCCTTCAGCTTCAGCGACACTCTCCTCCTCATCAGCACGCCACTCAGTTCCCGAAACTTCTTCCATGCACATCTCACTCGAGCAACCGTTGCCGAGTCTGATCCACCTTCTCCATTCAGCATGTCTCCGAGGTAGCAAAATGTTTTCACACCTTCCAGCTTCACGCCGTCTCCAAGATCCAACTCAACATTTCCTCCATCTGCAGCTCCCTCTGTGCACACCTTACATTTGAATATAGCTGCCACACTGGTTAATGACCCTCTCAGACCACTACATTTTTGATGAACCCACTCAGCACACATTGTACATTGAATGGAGTTCACTCCGACACCCTTCCTACACACAGCACACGGCCACTTCCCAGTTCTTTCCACCTCACCACATGCTTTACCACTTGCCATCACCTTTGTCATTCCGATATTCACCTTCAGACCTTTTGTCTCCATACATTCCTTCCACTTGTTCATCTTTTCCTTCAGTCCATCCATACTTTCCGCAATCAACACCAGATCATCTGCATACAACAACTCCCACGGTAAACCCTCCTTTACGGTCTGAGCCAGCACCTCCATCACAGCTACAAATAGTAGTGGACTTAGTACCGACCCCTGATGCACTCCCACCTTCACCTCAAACTCACCACTGTTCCCGTCCTTCGTCCTTACAGCTGTGCGTGCTCTTTTGTACATTGCCATCACTACTCTGATCAACCATTCCTCCACTCCTAACTTCCTCAATGCCCATATCAATACTTTGCGTGGAACCCTATCGAATGCTTTCTCCAGATCAACAAACCCAAAAAACAACTTCTTCCTCTTATCCATGTACTTCTCCTGCAACTGCCTCACAATGAAAAGCGCATCTGTCGTTCCTCTTCCTGGCATAAATCCAAACTGCATTTCGTCGATCTTCACTTTCTTCCTTATCCTCCTCTCCAACACCCTTTCCAATACCTTCATTCCATGCTCCAATAACTTTATCGCTCGGTACGAGCCACACTCCAGAGGGTCACCTTTCCCCTTGTATAGAGGGATGAGGGCACTCAGTTCCCAATCCACTGGAATGCGGCCTTCTTTCACCACCAAATTACAGTCATTCTCTTCACACCCCAACTTCCTGCTGCCTTCAACATATCTCCCACAACTCCCGTTGGCCCTCCCGCTTTTCCACTCTTCATTGCTTTTATCGCTTCCTCAACTTCCTTCTCAGTTATCTTCTCTGCCGGTCCTAAAACTGGGTTACTCTCCATGTTGCCATCCCATTCATTCTCTGTATTCAACAGCATTTCCATATATCTTTTCCATCTTCCTTTAATTCCATCTGGGTCGACAACGATTTGTCCCACTTCATCCTTCAAGCAACTCACCCCCATCACATCACACCTCTCTTTCGCTATCTGCTTTACAATCCTGAATACTGCTTTCTGACCCTCTTCCAAATCCAAGCGTTCTCCGAACATTTTCCTACATGCCTCCTGCGCCTTTGCTACCTCTTTCTTTGCAGCCTTCCTGGCTGCCTTATAACTTTCATGCTCTGCTGTTTCTGCTCCCGTACCCTTCGCCTTCTGCCACTCTTTGAACTTCTTCCTCTTCTCGTCAATCCTCTTTCCAACCTCAACATCCCACCACCATGTTTCCGAGTGCCTCGGTGGTCCTTTTGTCCATCCACATACCTCACCAACGGCTCCCAACAGACTAGCTTTCATTGACATCCAACCACTTTCAAGCTCAACCACATCATCCTCTACCCTACTCAGCCTCTCTTTTAATGCCTCCCTTACTGTCACCTCTTTCAACCTCCACACCTTCATTCTCGGTTGGTACTTCACCCGCCGAGCTCTCCTCGCACCTTTCACCCTTATGTCGCAGACAACCAAGTGGTGCTGTGAAACAGCCTCCTCCCCCGGGATCACCTTTGTGTCCCGGAGGTGCCCCCTATCTCGCCGACGCACCATCAGGTAGTCAACGGTTGTCGTCGACCCACCTGACGTGTATGTAACAAGCTTATTGTCCTCTTTCTGGAACTGAGTATTACAAATCAACAAATCAGCTCCATCAGCAAACTCCAAAATCCTTTCACCTTCTCCATTTCTCACACCATATCCGTAATCCCCATGAACTCCCTCAAAACCATCCATACTCCTTCCCACATGTCCATTCAGGTCTCCTCCCACCACAACAACTTCCTCATCTTTCACGTTTTCCATCAGCTTCTCTATCGCACACCAGAACTTGTCCTTCTCTTCATCGCTTCGACCAACCTGCGGAGCATATCCCGAGATGACGTTCACCAAGAGCTTTCCAATCATCATTTTCACCATCATCAACCTATCACTCACTCTAGTCACACTCACCACACTGTCTACAAACTCCTCAGAAAACAGGACACCAACACCATTCACGCCCTCCGGGCACCCTTGCCACACAAACTTGTATTTCTGTCCCTGCCTACCCTTCACCATTCTCACACCACTTCCCTTCCATCTCGTCTCTTGCACACAACATATGTCCACTCTTCTTCTGACCAATACTTCCACCACTTCTCCTGATCTCCCTGTCATTGTCCCCACATTCCATGTCCCAAACCTCAGAAACCGATCTCCACTTCGGGCTGCACCCTGCCCATATGTACTTGTGATTGTCATGGTTCTCTTTTTGAGGCAATGTTTTTATGGCCGGATGCCCTTCCTGACGCCAACCCTCTTAGTCGTCTCTTACGACACGCAGGGATACGGTGTACCTATTCTGACCAGGGTACACACTGGGAAACGTTTAAAACATGTAAATTCTGGGGGGGGGGGGGGGGGGGGAGGCGTCAGCATCACGGCTGCGGTTTAAACATATTCCATCAATATCCAAACAGAACGATGAAAAAAAACAATCCGGGAAAAGTCTCCAAGCGAGAACGTCGATTTGAGAAAGAAGGAGCAGAGGTGGAAGAAAACGAGATACAGGGGGCGGGGCACAAGCCGAGACGAGGAGGAGAGTGAACAAGCACGTGTCCGGGAGGAGAGAAAGAATCAATATAGAATTATTTGTCTAGGGAGGTGAGGTGAGGGGGAGAAAACAAAATAAAAGAAACAAGCAATACAGCGAAGGAAATAACCCAAAACCGACAAAACACCGACGGGGGGAGGGAAGCCCCAAGTCACCAGGCCGCGCACGAGGTACGACTCAGAAAACCATTAACTACACACAAGTTTGCACGAACCACAAACCAACACCAACTAGAAACACACAATAACACGTACACAGCAAAATAACCAGTGGAAATTTGACAAAGACAAGAATGGGAAAACACTCAAACTTCGATGCCGTGGAGAGCTCGAAGCACGCCTCACGCCTCACTCGCCCGAGGAACCGGAAGTCACTCTCACAACAAAAGGCTCTCACAATGATATTAGAGGAAAAACAATGCCCAAGCGTGTGAAGGCACAAAAGGTCTCTGAATAACTACTCACTTCTCACAGAAGGTATGCAGACAAGGCAGCACCTTGGGATTTGTGTAACGCTCAAGGCAAATGCTGCAGATCAGGAACTGCTTATCTATCTGTCGTACAACAGGACTTGATCCTCCAGGTGCAACAGTATCAGGCTCACTCTCACTGCTGGCCATCCTCTGTCAGGCAGGCAGCATCCCAGCCTAGAACGTATTCACAAGGTGAGAAAAACAAACGCAGTAACACTTCAGATAGAGGCACTATAGGAAGAAACTACAATGCACTCTTCGACATCACGATGTCAACCAATATGGCTCCACCCACATCATTACATCATTATACAATATACATACTTGCACCAAGTTTGATTTAAATCCCTTCAGCTGTTCTCAAGTATCACATTTTTACCTGACATTACCTCCGACCTATTGACACCATAAACAAATCCGTTTATCTTTACATCATTATACATACCTACTTGTACTAAGTTTGACTTGTGCATGTTTAGTGAGATACGAGCTGCTCTGACCTTCGATCTTTCTACCACTTTTTCTCATCATTGCCACCTTTTCTCCCCCATTTTTTGTTTATCTGCACATTGTTTACTCTCCGCCTACCACACCCCTCATCAGACCCGACACCACACCCATCATTCTCCCCTTCCATTTCCTCTCCCCATCTCCCAGTTCCCCATGCATTCCCCCCCATCCTCCACTCCCCCCCTCATTAAACTCCTCACTTGTGTTGCTATCTCTGCTTCATTTTTTCCACTTTCTTTTATTTTCCTCTGACATAGAGACAGAGAAAGAGAGCCCATGGCTTTCAGTGAGACACAGGGGTGAGTGTTATTCCATCGGCACTCTTGACAGGTTGCTATGGTTTCTCGTCCTTTTCCTCATTGAGAGGTGCGTTTTTCTGTGATAGTTTCGCTCATGCTGGTGTATACAGCGTGGTGTTTTTTGTTTTTTTCCCCTTTTCACTGCTTGTACAGAAAGCTGTACTCTCCTCCTCCCCCCCCCCCCCCCCCCCCCCCCCCCACACTTTCCCCAAACCCAACTCGGACTAGTCCAGGGACTTTTCGATCAGAGGAATGTCGACACGTTTGCGCTATGCAGCCTTTGAGGCCTTGACGCGGAAACATGGTGTCGTCTGCGTTCTCCATAATGAGGTCAGTGTGGAGGACATCGGTATCGCGGTTAGTGACATCGGCTTGATGAAATCCATGCAGCTTCATGGGTGAATAAACGGGTGGTGATATTCGTAGCTGAAGAGCAGCTTGTACATGAAATTGCCACGACTGGGTTGTCTACTGAAAATAGACACTTTGTCCAAGTTTCCCCACTTGTCACCCCAGCCTCATTTCTGAGAAAGATAACAAGAAAGTCTTATTGTCAAATGTTCCACCTTTCCTTAAAAAGGATTTAATTTTAGAGGAGCTATCGCGTTATGGTACAGTGGTGTCACAGATCACAATGTTATCTCTGGGGTGTCGCAACGAGCAGACGAAACACATCATGTCCTTGGCGCACGTCGTGTTTCCTGCATCCAATGTGAGCAAGGTCCTTAACGCTGTATTTACATTTCGTGTGGATAATCACGAGGATCAGCTGTATGCATCAATGGAAACGTTAAAATGTTTCAGCTGTGGGAACTTTGGTCATCTAAAACATTTTTGTCCACAAATTGCCCCCTCTGTAGCCGAGCAGATTCCCACCCCCTTCCCCTCCCCCAGTCATTGCCACAGACGATGTACCATCAACATCGAAAGCCTCCAAAACGATAGCATCTGGGACGGTTTTACACTGGTTTCTTCTTCAAGAGGAAAACACCTCGAGATGTCCCACCACCCCATAAGGAAAAGAAGGTGGTTTTAGACTCTGAAGAGTTGGACACAGTACCACATTCTGATCAAATATCGATGAGTAATCGATATGAAATAATGGTAAATGAGAATGCAGATTCTCTGCCTGCAGCCGATATGGACCCTCAGCTTAATGTGGAGGATTTTCATGCGCTACCTCCAGATAAGGTTCAAATTCAGACTACCTCAAATCCTTGTGTGGATGATGAGTCGGGTGGAGACTCGACTGGGGGACAGAAAGACCAAAATTTGATCCAACAGTGTCCCAACGTACCTGATGATAATAATAATAATAATGCATTTATTTTATATAGCGCTTTTCAGGAAGCCCAAAGACGCTTTGACAGAGTGCAAAACATAATGCATAGCAAAACATAAAAACAATTGCAAAAAAGAAGAATCAATAGGGAAATATTCAAAGCACAAAGGAGGGAGAAGGAGAGGAGATAGTCAGGGGTTAGATGCTGTGGGTTAAATGTTGAATGCAGTGTTGAACAGGTGGGTCTTGAGTGATGTTTTGAATGTGGTGAGTGAGGAGGAGTCTCTGATGGTGTGAGGTAGCGAGTTCCAGAGGGTGGGAGCAGCGATGGAGAAGGCCCTGTCCCCCCAGGATCTAAATTTGGTCCGGATGGGGGGGGGGGGGGTCAGTAGATTGGTACCAGCAGAGCGGAGGTTGCGGGTGGGAGTGTGTCTGGAGAGGAGGTCAGCCAGGTAGGATGGGGCCAGGTTATGGAGGGCTTTGTAGGTCAAGAGGAGGATTTTGTACTTGATTCTCTGGGAGATGGGGAGCCAGTGAAGCTTGTAAAGGACGGGGGTGATGTGGTCACGGGTCCGGGAATGGGTGAGTAGACGGGCAGCGGAGTTCTGAATGTATTGGAGTTTATTGGTGATTGTTGAGGGTGAACCATAAAAGAGGCTATTGCAGTAGTCCAGACGGGAAGTGATGAAGGCGTGGATGAGGGTTTCTGCAGCCACGGAGGAGAGGGATGGACGGAGACGGGCGATGTTTTTCAGGTGAAAGAAGGCTGTCTTTGTGATCTGTTTAGTGTATTTGTCGAAGCAGAGGGTTTGGTCAAAGATGATGCCAAGATTCCAGATGTGAGGGGAGGTGGATACTGGGAAACCATCGATGTTGAGGGCAAAGTTATGGGTGGACTTGGTGAGCGTTTTTGGGCCAATGATGATTATTTCAGATTTATCACAGTTAAGTTTGAGGAAGTTGATTTGAAGCCAGGATTTTATTTCAGTGATGCAGTTTGTCAGGATAGAGTGGGTGGCGGTGGAGATGGACTTGGTGGAGATGAAAAGCTGGATGTCATCGGCGAAGCAGTGGAATTGGAGACCATGACGGCGGATTAAGTGACCGAGGGGGGACAGGTAAAGGATGAAGAGGAGGGGGCCAAGAACTGAACCTTGGGGGACACCTTGGGGGAGGGGAGCAGTGGGGGATTTGCAGTTATTGATGGAGATGAACTGACGTCTGTCAGAGAGGTATGATTTAATCCAAGAGAGGGCAGTGCCGGTAATGTTAAAGGTGGTTCTTTATGACCCTAAAGGTTGATGACCCTTCAAGCCCAATAGTTGTTGTGCCGGCCAACCTAGAAAATGTGCCTGAGCACAATGATTGTCCTGAGGAAGAGCCTCAAATTGTCCAACATGTTGCAGAATCGAACCTCCCCCCCCACATTACCCGAAGTTCTGGTAGAACCTTCCCTTCAAGCTGCTGCTACAGAAACAGTACAGGCTGACACCTGCACACCACGGATTAGTCCGGTGTCTCAAGAGCCTGGGATTGCAAGTGTCCCGGATAGGGCTTCTGGCATGTCGGAGGAGGAATCCTTAGGGCTTAGACATTGAAGAATTCCCCACATAGTGATTCTAACATGTTACCACCGCAAGTTCCTGAACCAGACTTTTAGAAAAAGACATATGGATATAAAGGATCATTTTTTTGATCGACATGGGTTCATTGAAATGGCAAGAAGTGTTATTCGCCGACCTAGTGACCACAATTTCACTGAACCGCAATGCAGCAGGTTAAAATGATGCTGTGCACATTTCGCTTTGATTACCACTTTTACATCTTCATGACGATCTTGGGTAGCCTCAATATAAATGGTGGTGCGAGCCAGTCTAGGATGCTCTAAGTGGTCAACCTTGTAAAGCAACGAAAACTAGATGTGGTTTTCTTACAAGAAACCCACTCTACTCCATCATCTCGCACTATTTGGAACCGAATGATGAGAAAGCCGGGCTGCTTTAGCGATTCAACCTCTCGCACAGCAGGACCTTCTATGACAGGTTACTACTCCACATGAGGCAGTTCGACCTGCAGAAGTGTATCCTAATGGGGGGATTGGGGGGGGGGGTGATTTTAATTGCACCTTGCAACCCGAGTGCGATCGGAATGGCGCAGAACCTCACCCCAGACCGGCTGGACCGTTATCTGATATAATAAGTGATTTTGGTCTTCAAGACATCTGGCAGATACAAAATGCAGGCACCCATCAATTTACCTGGTGTAAGGTTGCTAATAATCAGGTGGCCCTCGCTAGGCTTGACAGGCTTTATATAAATTTGCCCTTTACCAACCTCTCCCCCACCACTGAAATTTTCCCGTCTGGTTTCTCCGACCATCACCTCATTACCATGAGTTACCGTATAGGGCCCTCTCCAAATCCCCACTCTTTTTGGAAACACAACATTTCCATATTAGATAACCCCTCCTTTAGGAATGCCTTTGAAAGGGTGTGGTCCAGTCTGATAGGCTCCAAATTCAGTTTTAAGGACCAGCGATTGTGGTGGGACAACCCAAAGGTCCAAATTCGAAGTTTCTTTCAGCAATTCTGTTTTCTAAACACGCAAGTAGAATGCAGGAGAAAAGCTGAGCTGGAGAAGAAACTCTCCAAATTCAAACCAATATAAAAACCCATCCTACCCCCCCCCCCCCCCCCAACAGAAACTAAGAATATGTGAGAAAAAGTCTCTTCTTAATTAATAATATAATTGCCAATCAAACCCAAGGCTGGCTAACGAGATTATGCTTTCAGCACCTTTACCTCCTGGATTCCCCGACCCGGTTTTTGTTTGATTTTGAATCTAAATTTCCTCATTCCTTAATTACTGCCTTGAAACGTCCTCATAACTCGAGCACGACGAACCCTGCAGAAATCAAGGATGCAAAACTCTTCTTTTCTAAACATTATCAGGCAACAGATGTCGATACAGAACTTGTTCCCATTTTGGTTGATGGGGTCGGTACTCTAACCCCCAAGCAAAGGTCGGATTTGGAGTCACCGCTCATGCTTGAATAACTTTCTGTTGCCCTTAAAAGCCTGGACAGAGGGAAATTACCTGGCTTGGATGGTCACCCAGTGGAGTTCTTCGAAAAAATATTTGGGACTTGATTGGACCCGAATTGCTTCTGGTTTTCCTGGAGAAGGGTGAACTCCCACTGAGCTGCAGGAGAGCCGTGTTTACTCTGTTTCCAAAAAAAGGCAATTCATTGCTCATCTCACAGTGGAGGCAAATGCCCTTGTTGTGTGCAGACTATAACATTTTCTCAAAGACTTTGGCCTTGCATCTCTCACCCCTACTAAAAGACATTATACACATGGACCAAATTTGTGTTCCTGGTCGCAATATAAATATAATAACCACCTTTAGAGGCCATTTTTCCCCACAAAGCGGGGGTTGGCCTTTTTCGGGGACCGTGGTTGTTGTTGTTTTTCGGTCCCCTTTTTGAAGCAATGTTTTATGGCCGGATGCCCTTCCTGCCGCCAACCCTTTTTGTCGCCTTTTACGACAAACAGGGATTTACCAGTGAACTGGTACTCAATTAGCCGACCTCGGAAGGATGAGAGGTTGAGTCAACCCCCCTAGCGTTAATTCAGCGATCGACCGGGATTCGAACCCAGGATCCTAGGATCCTAAGCCGGCACCCTAGCTGCTAGCCCAACACCATAGTTAGTCACACAAGCAACATGAATCCTCGTGATAGTATAGTTATGTCTTAGTATTTGTGAGCTTAGTTCCTTTCCATCGTTAGTTCTGCGTTGAGTAAGAGCCAGGAGAAAATAGGCCCTACTGCCACCGATCATCCTACGTCCATAGCCTCAATCTCTTTTGCGCTAACGTTGGTTCATTTTGGGCGAGTCAACACGAGGCAGGCAGAGGAGGACCGGGGCGGAGTCGAGGGCGGAGCGACAGAAGCGCTGACGGTAAGCACGAGCCGCCAATCAGGGCTCAGAGGTGGTGACGACGGCGTTGCGTCACAGGGCGTGGCGAGAAGGATCGAGAGTGTTACAGAAGGTTCGGGGGCGCAGCTATAAGACCCGCTGCGCAAAAGCCCTCGACAGGACTCGCGTTGAACAAGGAATGCAGCAAAAAGAGGACTGGCGCGCACGCAGCAGTACAGAGGACAAGCGGAGGAGGATCGTTATAAAGAACTTGCACGAGAACTCGCGCGCACTTAACCAGCTCAGAGGATTGAGGAAGAGGAGTTGGCTGCGTGTGAGAACTGTACAGATATGCGGGCGCAGCCAGACGCGCATGAACTGATATGCAGCGCATTTGAGACGCGCGAGTGAGAACGGCTGAGTAATCGCTAGCCACGCTAAAAGTCCCACCCTTTGCCGTTCCACCCCATCATCTGCCTTGTTCGGGAGACGCGCTACGAGTCCCTGCCTTCGCCTGCCACCATCTTCGTGGGACGTGACGGGGCCGTGGAGAGCCGGACGGGGACCGTCTCTGGACGACCACATTGACGTGTTGGGGAACATCTACCCATCTGCAATTCCCTGTGTGAGTGCGAGACGGGCCCGTTGTCTGGGGATAAGTTACGACTGTCTACGGCTTCTCTGTGTCTCTGCGTCCCTGAACATTGTATATACGTGTGGGAATAATTAAACCTTTGTTCTTCCATTTCTTCCATTCAATCGTTTCTGTGGTTTCCTTCTTTGGCTAAGCGTGGCACAAATAGGATCGCTCGAATCGGCTTCCACTAATTAAGACTGCACGGACCACGTGGTACCCAATCCGCTCTGCGTACTCAAACCACACGTGGTTCGTGCGAGGCTTGTTTCCTCATTTCCGTGGTGGCGCGGGTACTTAGGTACGAGCGAGAATTCAAGGCCGCTTCTTGTAACAAAAGTAACAAGAAAGAGCAATCGGAGATTGCAAACCCTCGCCAGGAAGTTCTTTTAATGATTTTTAAGGCTTTTGTGGTAAAACAAATATGGCAGGCGAACCACGTGACCGATGACGTCATCATTTGTTTTCTCCACCAATTCATCCATAGATGACGTTCAAGAAATTTCATCTTCATCGGATTAAGTTTTGTACTTGTCGATATATGACGTCATAATGGAGGAACCTATGACATCATCTTTAACATATATTATTCCCAATGGAGAGTTCTTTACACTGAGCCATGTCTCCATTTTTTTTTTCAGTGCTTTTGGAGAAATAGTGGTGCAAAATGTTTTGGTTTCTCCAAGATGGCGCCCGTACCACGTGACGTACGATCACATAATTAGCATTAAATGCTACACGTGAAGCCACTCCTTTGGTGAAAATTTCGCATCAATGGGACCAATGGTTGCAGAGAAGTAATTTTTAAAGGGAATGAACCCGAAAAATTGTGGTGGAAGAATTTTTAAAAAAAAATTTTAATCTGAGCAAAAACAATAGAGTACCACAGCCTGAAAGTCAAGTGGTACCCTAATAAACATAAGACAATCAATAGGTATCCATCCTGAAACCGAGTTGTTAGGGTTAGGGTTGTTAACTTGGATCCCTAATAATATCCTGTCTCTCCTCTCTCTCCACCCCTCCCCCAAGGTTTTTCCTCCTTGACCAAACGCCATGTTAATGTGTATAAATAGCTTATCATGCCGTTTTGGTGGGAGCAGCCCTACCAGAAATCATAATATTATAAACCACAAACACGCTTCATTACCTTTTAAAACAGTCGCTACTGCTGTTTAACACGAAACTGAAAGGGAGGAAGCAGGATGTGTCGAGTTACTAAGCAGCTAGCCAGCGCTCGCCAAGCCGGCCGTTCCTTATCGACAGTTTTAAATGCAGTGCTTCATGGAATGGTTAAACCACTTGGCCACTTGGCGAGTTCTCTACAAGTACAAGAAACTTGGTAAATGAACAAAGCCCTCCCTGATGCTGTTGAGGCTCGACCGTAGATCTACTGTAATCTATATATCCCAGAAAAATCACAAACCCTTCCTGCCGTCGCCGGAGCGGCGTTCTCATCATTAAAACGTACAAAAACGGATCTTGGACCTACATCGGTTGGGCCAGACGTCAATGTCCTTGTAAAGTGTGACGTCCATGTACCGTACAAACCGGACATCACGTGTACCCGTCGGGGAGACCGAGTAGACTCCAAAACGCGACGTTGTACAACCGATCCGCACTTCATTCAATGAAACACGCACAAGGCCGACCGGCGGCCCGTTCGATCCCCAAACGTCGTGCGTAACTACGTAAGCACGTAGCGCTCATTAATCACGTGGGAGGTGGCTCGCTGCACTGCGGTTCAAGGATCACTGGGACCGTCTCGATCTCATATGAAGGAATCACAACGAGGCGCAAAACACGGCGCAAGCAGAGCAAATCCTTCAACACAAATCACTTACAAACGACACCAGGAATATGAAGGAGAAAAACGACCCATTGAACACATGAGCACTTACGTATGCACAGGACGCCCAGTGTGCCGCTTCGAAGGTCCCAAGGAAAACGTGGACACAGCTGTGTGAAGGCCGAGACCGCGGGAATGTCGACGTGATGGTTTCACGGCCGACGTGCCAGGCCTACCGGGTGTGTGGCATCAGTTGCTGCGCTGCATACATCATCTGATCACCACACCCGCCTTGTGAGCGCAGCTGATGATCCGCCGCCCTGGGGCCTGTCATGAACAACGTCTTCACCGCCAACACGTCACATATCGTTACAAACGTAAAGATGAACAACCATCAACGCATATAATCATGTGCAAAGAATATGAGACATTCGAGCATTTAACGTTATCACCGCTTGCAGTCGCAATGAGATCCCCACCCATTGGTGTGAGATTTGGTTGAATCCATTGGGGGAGGGATGAGATAGCACCGAATGGAGTGGAATTTGGTTGAGTCCATTGAGGAGGGAAGAGATCGCACCGAATGGAGTGGAATTTGGTTGAGTCCATTGAGGAGGGAAGAGATCGCACCTAATGGAGTAGGATTTGGTTGAGTCCATTGAGGAGGGAAAAGATCGCACCTAATGGAGTGGGATTTGGTTGAGTCCATTGAGGAGGAGGATGATATCGTACCCAATGCAGTAGGATTTGGTTGAGTCCATTGAGGTGGGAAAAGATCGCCCCTAATGGAGTGTGATTTGGTTGAGTCCATTCAGGTGGGAAAAGATCGCACCTAATGGAGTGGGATTTGGTTGAGTCCATTGAGGAGGAGGATGATATCGTACCCAATGCAGTAGGATTTGGTTGAGTCCATTGAGGAGGGAAAAGATCGCACCTAATGGAGTGGGATTTGGTTGAGTCCATTGAGGAGGAGGATGATATCGTACCCAATGCAGTAGGATTTCGTTGAGTCCATTGAGGTGGGAAAAGATCGCACCTAATGGAGTGGGATTTGGTTGAGTCCATTCAGGTGGGAAAAGATCGCACCTAATGGAGTGGGATTTGGTTGAGTCCATTGAGGAGGAGGATGAGATTATTTTTATTTTTATTTTTATTTATTTTTTTGTATACAAGATCGAGGCTCGTGAAAGAGCGAACATTAATCACACAGAAAGACAAACCGACACATAAAACATATAACATCGGGAGCGGTAGACAAGATGGGGAGAGAGGGGGAAGGACACAAACACAACATTTGAGAGCAGGGACCGAGAGACATGGAGACATCGAGAGATCTGAGAGAGGGCGAGGGCTTTGGGGGGGGGGGGCATGGGAAGGGGGCGGTGGGAGAGGTATAAAACATATGGACACTGCCAGGACTTCCAGGAAAGAAGTTGGAATTTCAAACAAGGTGGATCTGGGGTGAATTAGCGGGGGTAGAAAAGATCAAGGTTTTGGATGGGGGAAGATAAGAGATGGTGGTGAACAGCTGTTTTAAAGACCTGGAGGGAGGAGTGGGATTGAAGGGAGTGAGGGAGTTTGTTCCAGAGGCGGGAGAAAAGAGGAATGAAAGAGTGAAGGTGAGCAGAGAGCCGAGATTTCGGCAGTTTAACCATCAGAGGGTTGCTGGCAGATCTTGTGCGACCTGTAGGAATATTTGGGGGACAGAGCACAGAGAGAGCTGGGGGTGCAAGGCCGGAGAGGAGTCGGTAGAAGACAGAAAGACCACCTACCTGCCTGCGGTGAGTGAGTGAAAGGCCCTCAGAGATAGCTTCATCGCGGGAGATTCCAATAATTCTGAAAGCTTTGGTTTCAACAGCGTGAAGCCGAGCTAGGTGTGAGGCAGGAGCACCGGCCCATAGGGGAGAACAGTATTCCATTGAGCTGCGGATGAAAGCCTTGTATGTGGTGAGGAGCTCAGGTGTGCCGAGGAAGGACTTCGCACGACGGAGGATGCCCAGTCGGCGACTGGCTTTGGAGGCCAGCTTGGAAATGTGGTTTTCCCAAGAAAGATCATGGCAGATAGTGAGACCCAAAATCTTGAGCGACAGAACTTCTTGGAGAGGATTGTTGAGAAAGTAGATGGGAGGGTTGTCCAGTCGATCTTTTCGGAGAGACATAGTAAGAGTGTGAGATTTGTCAGGATTGAAAGACATGTTCCACTTGTTTGACCAGTCTGTGATTTTGTCCAGGTCTTCAGAGAGTGAGGAGGCAGCAGACTGCCAATCTGAGGGAAGAGGAATGGAGCGGCAGAGAGTGGAGTCATCAGCAAAGAGATAGAGAGGATTTTCGAGAGAGTCAGAGAGATCATTGATGAAGACCAGAAAAAGCACGGGGCCCAGAACACTGCCTTGGGGAACTCCAGCCTGAACAGGAAGAGGAGATGAGAGAAACCCATTCAGGGCCACACGTTGACGACGACTAGAGAGGAAGTCCGCCAGCCATGCGTGGAGATTTCCATGGATACCAAAGGAGGAGAGTTTGGTGAGCAGAGCGGGGTGCCAGACCGTGTCGAAGGCACGTGATATGTCGAGGGAGACAGCTCTAATTTCCTGTTTGGCATTGAGGACCTCCATCCATTGTTGAGACAGCAGAAGCAGCATGTCCAGAGTAGAGTGACCTGGTCTGAAACCAAATTGATGATCAGAGATCAAGCCATTGGAGAAGAGGAAAGATTTCATATCCGAAGCAATGATGGATTCCATGACTTTGCTGATAATTGGGAGAAGGCTGATTGGTCTGTAGTTGCTAGGATCTGTTTTTGCACCTTTTTTGTGCAAAGCGGTGATGTTGGCTGATTTCCAAGCAGATGGCAGTTGACCTTGAGCAAAAGAGAGGGTGAAGAGAACAGAGAGAGGGTGAGATAGAGCAGCAGAGCAGGATTTTAGGACCCGTGGGCTGATGCCGTCGGGTCCAGTTGCAGAATCAGAGTCGAGGGTTGACAGAAACTTTTCCACCTTGTCAGGAGGAAAGGACACGGAGTCCAGGAGCAGCAGGGTACGACTGGGTATGGTGGGTACAGAGAGGGATGGGTTTGGGACACAAGATTTAGAGGCAAACACAGAGTTGAGGCATTCAGCTTTTTCACGTGCGGAGTCAGCTGTGTAGCCGTTTGAGGTAAGGGAGGGGATGGAGGGGGAACAAACACCAGAAACGGATTTGACCAGACGCCACCAGGATTTGGAAGAGGGAGACAGATAAGAGAGTTCGGTCTTGAGAACGGAGAGATATTGTTTCCTGGCTCTCCTGAGGGTGGACACACACTTGTTTCGGGCTTTGTGAAAGGAAATGAGATTTCCTTCCGTTGGATTTGCTTTCCAGGAGACGAAGGCAAGTTGTTTCTGGGCAACAGCCTCACCACAAGATTCCGTGTACCATGGACGGGAGGAAGGGTATGACAACTGAAGACGAGATGGGATAAATCTGTGCATGAGAGAGAGCAATTTACTTTGGAAGAATTCCCAGGATGAGTTGATGTCAGAGGTGGTAGAGATGGGAGACCAGTCCAGATGATTGATGGCTGCTTGAAGACCGTGCCAGTTGGCCTGAGTGAAATGCCAGACTCGTCGACGCTGAGCAGGCTCCCTGAGGATGGTCAGAGAGATGTCCACTTTAACAAGGACATGATCAGATGATCCGATCGAAGCAGAAGAAGAGCAGCAGACATTTTCAGGGAAGTTAGTCATAACCAAGTCCAGAAGAGAAGATGTTCCGTTGACTGAGATCCGGGTCGGGAAATTGACAGATTGTGTCAGTCCCAGAGAGTCGCAGAAGTCCTTTGCTGAAGAGCCATGGCTGGTGAGAGAGGTACCCACACCCAGCCAACTGGCATGGTGACAATTGAAATCACCACATATGAGGAAGAGAGAGTTGGGATGAGTAGATAGAAGTTGGTCCATATCATCAGACAGCGAGATGTAGATGGAGTCATCACTGTTTGGTGGACGGTACAACACACATATGAACAAGAGGTGGGAGCGAAGGGGAAGCCGTAGCCAGAGGTATTCCTGGGGGTGAGGTGGAGAGAGTGCAGTGCAGGGCGAGTGAGGAAGAGAGTTTTTGATAAAGATAGCAACCCCGCCTCCAGGACGAGGCTCAGGTCTATCATACCGGAGGAGGGAGTAGCCCGGGAGAGATACTATGGAATCAGAGACATCATAAAGGAGGAAAGTTTCTGTTAAGCAGATCACGTCTGGTTTGACAGAAGCAACCTGTATGGAGAGATCAGTTAAGTTTGAACGAAGGCCCCGGATGTTTGAGGTCCATACCGTTAATGAAGAGGAAGGGGGAGCATCAGATACAGAACAGGGGGGAGGAGGGGTAGGGTAAGATGTGGAAGAGGTGGAAGAGATAGGGAGAGCTGTTGAAGGTGTGTCAGAGATTTCAGAATAGCTCGGAGAAAGGGAAGGATGGGGCGGACAAAAGGTTTGATGGTGATTGGGTGAGCCACAATGAGGTGTTATTTGAGGAGGGGGAAGAGCGAGGCAGAAGGTTGGGGGAGATGGAGGTGAGAGTTTGAAGGGGGAAGAAGCGGGGAGGACGCTTTGAGGAGGGGGAGTGAGAGGGGGGAAATTGAGAAGCAATGAGGGTGGGGAGATTTGAAGGGGAGGGGTGAGGGGGGAGTTTGGGAGGGAAGGGACAAGGGGAGGGATTTGAAAGGGATGGGATATGGGGGAGATTTGGAGGGGAGGGGTGAGGCAGGAGTCGAGGAGGGGAGGGGCGAGGTGGCGTCTTGGCGGGGAGGGGTGAGGGGGTAGTTTAGGAGGGAGGGGGCAAGGGGGGAGATTTGAAAGGGATGAGTGATGGGGAAGATTTGGAGGGGAGGGGTGATGGGGAAGATTTGGAGGGGAGGGGTTATGGGGAAGATTTGGAGGGGAGGGGTGAGATTGGATTTTTGAAAGTGTACGATTTATGGGAAACGAACATTTATTGCAAAATGAGTTTCTTGTGACCTTCGAGTTAAAAATACGTTTAAGGACGCTGGATGGAGGATGGAGTGCAGGAGAGTTTAGGGAATGTAGAAAAAAGGCACTATAGGAGATGGATATTTTTTTGGGGATGAATTGATTTGGTGAGCAAGTCGAAAGCAGCCTTTTAAAGAAGAAGAAGAAAAAGGTGTTATAAAATATGACGGAATACATAACTTGAGGGGAAAGTGTAAACATTGAAGGTTCATGAGTGAAAACTATCTGGGGAAATGGGGGAGAAACACGTGGTCGAAGAACGAACGAACGAATAACAATGAATAAACGAATGAGAACAGAGAAGGAAATGTTTTTTTTTTTTGTTTGTTTTTTTTTTTTAGTTGAGATTTACACAAGGAAGTAGGCTATGGGTGAAAAGCCTGGGAATACAGAGAACGAAAGTTATTGGATCACAAACGACGGACCGCTGAGAGAAAAACAAAGCCTCAAGGTTGTACAGTGCACACTGTACAAGGCCTCAAGACACGACACGGCAAACAGACGATCAATTTATGAAAGATAATCACCGAGAAACAACCAAAGTTGCACACAATAACTTCACACACCGAAAGATAAATACAGTTTCGACAAAATACAATTGTGAACAGACTTAACTTCGAAAAACGTGGAGACCGTGTGGAGCTTCGAAAATTCCTCCCACCGTCTCCGAGATTTTACCACCGGATCATCGCACCTAATGGAGTGCGATTTGGTTGAATGCAGAGGGATGTGGGGAGCGAGAGCGACATTCACCAACCAATGGAGTGGAGTTTGGTTGTGTCCATTGAGGGTGTGTGGATGAGGTCACTGAGAAGAGGGTCCGATGGGATGATCAAACCACAACTCTAAGCATATAACCTTCCACACAAACAGTTCATCAGACGATTTAATGTAACTTTCTTCCTTAACATTGTGTTTATTTATGTAAACTAGGGCATGCCCGTACTATATATATATCTAAAATTATATCCCCCCCCCCCCTCTATTTACATGAAATGGTTTGGTCCATTCGCAAAGCCAAAGCGGACGGCTTGCGAGTACGGTGACAATTCCCCCCCCCCCCCCCTCTATTTACATGAAATGGTTTGGTCCAAAGCGAACGGCTTGCGAGTACGGTGACAATCCCCCCCCCCCCTCTATTTACATGAAATGGTTTGGTCCAAAGCGAACGGCTTGCGAGTACGGTGACAATCCCCCCCCTCTATTTACATGAAATGGTTTGGTCCAAAGCGAACGGCTTGCGGAGTTTGGTAAAGAAATCGCCATAGCTCGGTAACTACTTGTCCGATTAATTTCAAACCTTGAAAAGGCACATCCTCGGGTCCCCAGCAATATACCTGGCAAGTTTCAAGTATATCGGACCGGTAGTTGTCGAGAAACAGCGGTCGCATACACACACACAGACACACACACAGACATTCACACAGAGATTACTGGAATTATAGATAGACTAGGGCATGCCCGTACTATATATAAGCTAGGACGTGCCCGTACGTGGGTGCCCGTTCCTTGCCAAAAAAAAAAAAAAAAAAAAATTGTGTAGGGGTGTGTGTGTGTAAACATCCTAGGGCGTGCCCGTACGTGGGTGCAAAAAAACATGCGTGCAAACAACAACAACAAAAAAAAACTTTGAAACCACGTGGCAGTAACGACCACAGAACCCCCCCCCCTCTATTTACATGAATGGTTTGGTCCATTCGCAACGACCACAGAACCCCCCCCCCCCCTCTATTTACATGCAATGGTTTGGTCCATTCGCAACGCCAAAGCGAACGGCGAACGGCTAAATCGCCATAGCTCGGTAAGTACTTGTCCGATTAATTTAAAACCTTGAAAAGGCACATCCTCGGGTCCCCAGCAATATACCTGGCAAGTTTAAAGTATATCGGACCCGTGGTTGTCGAGAAATCGTTGTCGCATACACACACACACACATACACACACACATACACACACACATACACACAGAGATTAATGGAATTATAGATAGATGTTGTAATTGTACCAGAAAGGGTAAAAAAAAAAAAAAAAAGTAAAGATCCCTCCTCACGCAACAAATAACGGGCTTGACGGTCACAGAGAATGACTTCGTTCCCTCGCCAGCGTGCATCGTTCACAGAGGATGACTTCATTCCCTCACCGGCGTGCATCGTTCACAGAGAATGACTTACATCCCTCACCGGCGTGTATCGTTCACAGAGAATGACTTCGTTCCCTCATCAGCATGCATCATTCACAGAGGATGACTTCATTCCCTCATCGTGGGTTTTTAATTTGATGATTTTTAATTTGTTGTGATATTCCCCGGAATAATTTTTAATTTGTAGTGATATTCCCCCTGAATAATTTTTAATTTGTTGTGATATTCCCAGGAATCATTTTTAATTTGTAGTGATATTCCCAGGAATCATTTTTAATTTGTTGTGGTTTTTCCCCTGAATAGTTTTTAATTTGTAGTGATATTCCCAGGAATCATTTTTAATTTGTAGTGATATTCCCCCTGAATAATTTTTAATTTGTTGTGATATTCCCAGGAATCATTTTTAATTTATTGTGATATTCCCCCTGAATAGTTTTTAATTTGTAGTGATATTCCCAGGAATCATTTTTAATTTGTTGTGATATTCCCCCTGAATAATTTTTAATTTGTAGTGATATTCCCAGGAATCATTTTTAATTTGTAGTGATATTCCCAGGAATAATTTTTAATTTGTTGTGATATTCCCAGGAATCATTTTTAATTTGTAGTGATATTCCCAGGAATCATTTTTAATTTATTGTGATATTCCCCCTGAATAATTTTTAATTTGTAGTGATATTCCCAGGAATCATTTTTAATTTGTAGTGATATTCCCAGGAATCATTTTTAATTTGTTGTGGTTTTTCCCCTGAATAGTTTTTAATTTGTAGTGATATTCCCAGGAATCATTTTTAATTTGTAGTGATATTCCCCCTGAATAATTTTTAATTTGTTGTGATATTCCCAGGAATCATTTTTAATTTATTGTGATATTCCCCCTGAATAGTTTTTAATTTGTAGTGATATTCCCAGGAATCATTTTTAATTTGTTGTGATATTCCCCCTGAATAATTTTTAATTTGTAGTGATATTCCCAGGAATCATTTTTAATTTGTAGTGATATTCCCAGGAATCATTTTTAATTTGTTGTGGTTTTTCCCCTGAATAGTTTTTAATTTGTAGTGATATTCCCAGGAATCATTTTTAATTTATAGTGATATTCCCCCTGAATAATTTTTAATTTGTTGTGATATTCCCAGGAATCATTTTTAATTTATTGTGATATTCCCCCTGAATAGTTTTTAATTTGTAGTGATATTCCCAGGAATCATTTTTAATTTGTTGTGATATTCCCCCTGAATAATTTTTAATTTGTAGTGATATTCCCAGGAATCATTTTTAATTTGTTGTGATATTCCCCCTGAATAGTTTTTAATTTGTAGTGATATTCCCAGGAATCATTTTTAATTTGTTGTGATATTCCCAAGAATCATTTTTAATTTGTAGTGATATTCCCAGGAATCATTTTTAATTTGTAGTGATATTCCCCCTGAATAATTTTTAATTTGTTGTGATATTCCCAGGAATCATTTTTAATTTATTGTGATATTCCCCCTGAATAGTTTTTAATTTGTAGTGATATTCCCAGGAATCATTTTTAATTTGTTGTGATATTCCCCCTGAATAATTTTTAATTTGTAGTGATATTCCCAGGAATCATTTTTAATTTGTAGTGATATTCCCAGGAATCATTTTTAATTTGTTGTGGTTTTTCCCCTGAATAGTTTTTAATTTGTAGTGATATTCCCAGGAATCATTTTTAATTTGTAGTGATATTCCCAGGAATCATTTTTAATTTGTAGTGATATTCCCAGGAATCATTTTTAATTTGTTGTGGTTTTTCCCCTGAATAGTTTTTAATTTGTAGTGATATTCCCAGGAATCATTTTTAATTTGTAGTGATATTCCCCCTGAATAATTTTTAATTTGTTGTGATATTCCCAGGAATCATTTTTAATTTATTGTGATATTCCCCCTGAATAGTTTTTAATTTGTAGTGATATTCCCAGGAATCATTTTTAATTTGTTGTGATATTCCCAAGAATCATTTTTAATTTGTAGTGATATTCCCAGGAATCATTTTTAATTTGTAGTGATATTCCCCCTGAATAATTTTTAATTTGTTGTGATATTCCCAGGAATCATTTTTAATTTATTGTGATATTCCCCCTGAATAGTTTTTAATTTGTAGTGATATTCCCAGGAATCATTTTTAATTTGTAGTGATATTCCCCCTGAATAATTTTTAATTTGTTGTGATATTCCCCCTGAATAATTTTTAATTTGTAGTGATATTCCCAGGAATCATTTTTAATTTGTTGTGGTTTTTCCCCTGAATAGTTTTTAATTTGTAGTGATATTCCCAGGAATCATTTTTAATTTGTAGTGATATTCCCCCTGAATAATTTTTAATTTGTTGTGATATTCCCAGGAATCATTTTTAATTTATTGTGATATTCCCCCTGAATAGTTTTTAATTTGTAGTGATATTCCCAGGAATCATTTTTAATTTGTTGTGATATTCCCCCTGAATAATTTTTAATTTGTAGTGATATTCCCAGGAATCATTTTTAATTTGTTGTGATATTCCCAGGAATCATTTTTAATTTGTAGTGATATTCCCAGGAATCATTTTTAATTTGTAGTGATATTCCCCCTGAATAATTTTTAATTTGTAGTGATATTCCCAGGAATAATTTTTAATTTGTTGTGATATTCCCAGGAATCATTTTTAATTTATTGTGATATTCCCCCTGAATAGTTTTTAATTTGTAGTGATATTCCCAGGAATCATTTTTAATTTGTTGTGATATTCCCCCTGAATAATTTTTAATTTGTAGTGATATTCCCAGGAATCATTTTTAATTTGTTGTGATATTCCCAGGAATCATTTTTAATTTATTGTGATATTCCCCCTGAATAGTTTTTAATTTGTAGTGATATTCCCAGGAATCATTTTTAATTTGTTGTGATATTCCCAAGAATCATTTTTAATTTGTAGTGATATTCCCAGGAATCATTTTTAATTTGTAGTGATATTCCCCCTGAATAATTTTTAATTTGTTGTGATATTCCCAGGAATCATTTTTAATTTATTGTGATATTCCCCCTGAATAGTTTTTAATTTGTAGTGATATTCCCAGGAATCATTTTTAATTTGTTGTGATATTCCCCCTGAATAGTTTTTAATTTGTAGTGATATTCCCAGGAATCATTTTTAATTTGTAGTGATATTCCCAGGAATCATTTTTAATTTGTTGTGATATTCCCAAGAATCATTTTTAATTTGTAGTGATATTCCCAGGAATCATTTTTAATTTGTAGTGATATTCCCCCTGAATAATTTTTAATTTGTTGTGATATTCCCAGGAATCATTTTTAATTTATTGTGATATTCCCCCTGAATAGTTTTTAATTTGTAGTGATATTCCCAGGAATCATTTTTAATTTGTTGTGATATTCCCCCTGAATAATTTTTAATTTGTAGTGATATTCCCAGGAATCATTTTTAATTTGTTGTGGTTTTTCCCCTGAATAGTTTTTAATTTGTAGTGATATTCCCAGGAATCATTTTTAATTTGTAGTGATATTCCCCCTGAATAATTTTTAATTTGTTGTGATATTCCCAGGAATCATTTTTAATTTGTTGTGATATTCCCCCTGAATAATTTTTAATTTGTAGTGATATTCCCAGGAATCATTTTTAATTTGTTGTGGTTTTTCCCCTGAATAGTTTTTAATTTGTAGTGATATTCCCAGGAATCATTTTTAATTTATTGTGATATTCCCCCTGAATAGTTTTTAATTTGTAGTGATATTCCCAGGAATCATTTTTAATTTGTAGTGATATTCCCCCTGAATAATTTTTAATTTGTTGTGATATTCCCAGGAATCATTTTTAATTTATTGTGATATTCCCCCTGAATAGTTTTTAATTTGTAGTGATATTCCCAGGAATCATTTTTAATTTGTTGTGATATTCCCCCTGAATAATTTTTAATTTGTAGTGATATTCCCAGGAATCATTTTTAATTTGTTGTGATATTCCCCCTGAATAGTTTTTAATTTGTAGTGATATTCCCAGGAATCATTTTTAATTTGTTGTGATATTCCCAAGAATCATTTTTAATTTGTAGTGATATTCCCAGGAATCATTTTTAATTTGTAGTGATATTCCCCCTGAATAATTTTTAATTTGTTGTGATATTCCCAGGAATCATTTTTAATTTATTGTGATATTCCCCCTGAATAGTTTTTAATTTGTAGTGATATTCCCAGGAATCATTTTTAATTTGTTGTGATATTCCCCCTGAATAATTTTTAATTTGTAGTGATATTCCCAGGAATCATTTTTAATTTGTAGTGATATTCCCAGGAATCATTTTTAATTTGTTGTGGTTTTTCCCCTGAATAGTTTTTAATTTGTAGTGATATTCCTAGGAATCATTTTTAATTTGTAGTGATATTCCCCCTGAATAATTTTTAATTTGTTGTGATATTCCCAGGAATCATTTTTAATTTATTGTGATATTCCCCCTGAATAGTTTTTAATTTGTAGTGATATTCCCAGGAATCATTTTTAATTTGTTGTGATATTCCCCCTGAATAGTTTTTAATTTGTAGTGATATTCCCAGGAATCATTTTTAATTTGTTGTGATATTCCCAGGAATCATTTTTAATTTATTGTGATATTCCCCCTGAATAGTTTTTAATTTGTAGTGATATTCCCAGGAATCATTTTTAATTTGTTGTGATATTCCCCCTGAATAGTTTTTAATTTGTAGTGATATTCCCAGGAATCATTTTTAATTTGTTGTGATATTCCCCCTGAATAGTTTTTAATTTGTAGTGATATTCCCAGGAATCATTTTTAATTTGTTGTGATATTCCCCCTGAATAATTTTTAATTTGTAGTGATATTCCCAGGAATCATTTTTAATTTATTGTGATATTCCCCCTGAATAGTTTTTAATTTGTAGTGATATTCCCAGGAATCATTTTTAATTTGTTGTGATATTCCCCCTGAATAGTTTTTAATTTGTAGTGATATTCCCCCTGAATAATTTTTAATTTGTTGTGATATTCCCCCTGAATAGTTTTTAATTTGTTGTGATATTCCCCCTGAATAGTTTTTAATTTGTTGTGATATTCCCAGGAATCATTTTTAATTTGTTGTGATATTCCCCCTGAATAATTTTTAATTTGTAGTGATATTCCCAGGAATCATTTTTAATTTGTTGTGATATTCCCCCTGAATAGTTTTTAATTTGTAGTGATATTCCCAGGAATCATTTTTAATTTGTTGTGATATTCCCCCTGAATAGTTTTTAATTTGTAGTGATATTCCCAGGAATCATTTTTAATTTGTTGTGATATTCCCAGGAATCATTTTTAATTTGTTGTGATATTCCCCCTGAATAGTTTTTAATTTGTAGTGATATTCCCAGGAATCATTTTTAATTTGTTGTGATATTCCGAGGAATCATTTTTTATTTTTTGTGATATTCCCCGGAATAATTTTTAATTTGTAGTGATATTCCCAGGAATCATTTTTAATTTGTTGTGATATTCCCCGGAATCATTTTTAATTTGTTGTGGTTTTTCCCCTGAATAATTTTTAATTTGTAGTGATATTCCCAGGAATCATTTTTACTTTTTTGTGATATTCCGAGGAATCATTTTTTATTTTTTGTGATATTCCCCGGAATAATTTTTCATTTGTTGTGATATTCCCAGGAATCATTTTTAATTTGTTGTGATATTCCCAGGAATCATTTTTAATTTGTTGTGATATTCATCGGAATCATTTTTAATTTGTTGTGATATTCCCAGGAATCGTTTTTAATTTGTTGTGATATTCCCAGGAATCATTTTTAATTTGTTGTGATATTCCCAGGAATCATTTTTAATTTGTTGTGGTTTTTCCCCTACATCATTTTTAATTTGTTGTGATATTCCCAAGAATCATTTTTAATTTTTTGTGATATTCCGAGGAATCATTTTTTATTTTTTGTGATATTCCCCGGAATAATTTTTCATTTGTTGTGATATTCCCAGGAATCATTTTTAATTTGTTGTGATATTCCCAGGAATCATTTTTAATTTGTTATGATATTCATCGGAATCATTTTTAATTTGTTGTGATATTCCCAGGAATCGTTTTTAATTTGTTGTGATATTCATCGGAATGATTTTTAATTTGTTGTGATATTCATCGGAATGATTTTTAATTTGTTGTGATATGCCCAGGAATCATTTTAAATTTGTTGTGATAGTCATTGGAATCATTTTTAATTTGTTGTGATATTCCCCGGAATCATTTTTAATTTGTTGTGATATTCATCAGAATCATTTTTAATTTGTTGTGATATTCATTGGAATCATTTTTAATTTGTTGTGATATTCCCAGGAATCATTTTTAATTTGTTGTGATATTCCCAGGAATCATTTTTAATTTGTTGTGATATTCCCAGGAATCATTTTTAATTTGTTGCAATATTCATTGGAATCATTTTTAATTTGTTGTGATATTCATGGGAATCATTTTTAATTTGTTGAGATATTCCCAGGAATCATTTTTAATTTGTTGTGATATTCCCAGGCATCATTTTTAATTTGTTGTGATATTCATCGGAATCATTTTTAATTTGTTGTGATATTCCCAGGAATCATTTTTAATTTGTTGTGATATTCATCGGAATCATTTTTAATTTGTTGAGATATTCGCAGGAATCATTTTTAATTTGTTGAGATATTTCCAGGAATCATTTTTAATTTGTTGATATTCCCAGGCATCATTTTTAATTTGTTGTGATATTCATCAGAATCATTTTTAATTTGTTGTGATATACATCGGAATCATTTTTAATTTGTTGTGATATTCATCGGAATCATTTTTAATTTGTTGAGATATTCCCAGGAATCATTTTTAATTTGTTGTGATATTCCCAGGAATCATTTTTAATTTGTTGTGATATTCCCAGGAATCATTTTTAATTTGTTGTGATATTCCCAGGAATCATTTTTAATTTGTTGTGATATTCATCGGAATCATTTTTAATTTGTTGTGATATTCCCAGGAATCGTTTTTAATTTGTTGTGATATTCCCAGGAATCATTTTTAATTTGTTGTGATATTCCCAGGAATCATTTTTAATTTGTTGTGGTTTTTCCCCTGAATCATTTTTAATTTGTAGTGATATTCCCAGGAATCATTTTTATTTTTTGTGATATTCCGAAGAATCATTTTTTATTTTTTGTGATATTCCCGGGAATAATTTTTCATTTGTTGTGATATTCCCAGGAATCATTTTTAATTTGTTGTGATATTCCCAGGAATCATTTTTAATTTGTTGTGATATTCATCGGAATCATTTTTAATTTGTTGTGATACTCCCAGGAATCGTTTTTAATTTGTTGTGATATTCATCGGAATGATTTTTTATTTGTTGTGATATTCATCGGAATGATTTTTAATTTGTTGTGATATGCCCAGGAATCATTTTAAATTTGTTGTGATATTCATCAGAATCATTTTTAATTTGTTGTGATATTCCCAGGAATCATTTTTAATTTGTTGTGATATTCCCAGGAATCATTTTTAATTTGTTGTGATATTCCCAGGAATCATTTTTAATTTGTTGTAATATTCATTGGAATCATTTTTAATTTGTTGTGATATTCATGGGAATCATTTTTAATTTGTTGAGATATTCCCAGGAATCATTTTTAATTTGTTGTGATATTCCCAGGCATCATTTTTAATTTGTTGTGATATTCATCGGAATCATTTTTAATTTGTTGTGATATTCCCAGGAATCATTTTTAATTTGTTGTGATATTCATCGGAATCATTTTTAATTTGTTGAGATATTCGCAGGAATCATTTTTAATTTGTTGAGATATTCCCAGGAATCATTTTTAATTTGTTGATATTCCCAGGCATCATTTTTAATTTGTTGTGATATTCATCGGAATGATTTTTTATTTGTTGTGATATTCATCAGAATCATTTTTTATTTGTTGTGATATTCCCCGGAATCATTTTTAATTTGTTGTGATATTCCCCGGAATAATTTTTAATTTGTTGTGATATTCCCAGGAATCATTTTTAATTTGTTGTGATATTCCCAGGAATCATTTTTAATTTGTTGTGATATTCCCAGGAATCAATTTTAATTTGTTGTGATATTCCCCGGAATCATTTTTAATTTGTTGTGATATTCCCCAGGATTCATTTTTAAGTTGTTGTGATATTCCCAGGAATCAATTTTTTTTTTTTTTATTATTTTTTTTTTTTTTGTATACTGAATCGAGGCCAGTGAAAGAACTAACATTTACTTCACAAACAAATCAACCAGACAAACAAAATATATAAAAAGAGGGAGCGGAAGACAAGATGGGGAGAGAAGGGGAAGCACACAAACACTTGAGAGCACACAACATTTGAGAGCAGGGAGATGTGTGGGAGGGAGAAGGCTTGGGGGGGGGGGGGGAGGAGGCGTGGGAAGGGGGTCGGGGGGGGGGTGTGGGAGAAGTATAAAACACAAGGACACCAAGGACTTCCAGGACAGAAGTTGGTATTTCAAAAAAGTGGAATTGGGGTGAAATTAGCGGGGGTAGAAAAGATCAAGGTTTTGGATGGGGAAAGATGAGAGATGGTGGTGAACAGCTGTTTTAAAGACCTGGAGGGTGGAGTGGGATTGAAGAGAGTGAGGGAGTTTGTTCCAGAGGCGGGAGAAAAGAGGAATGAAGGAGTGAAGGTAAGCAGAGAGTCTTGATTTTGGCAGTTTAACCATGAGACGGTTGCAGGCAGATCTTGTGCGACCTGTAGGAATATTTGCGGGACAGAGCCCAGAGAGAGCTGGGGGGGCAAGGCCAGAGAGGAGTCGGTAGAAAACGGAAAGACCACTCGATCGATCCGCCTCCTCCCCATCAGTGTGCGGTGAAGAGGAGTCGCTCCTCACCAATCCTCCGCTTTCCTGCGGTGTAACCGCATTGGGGCAGGCACTCCTCACATGCCCGTAAGCCCCATACCCGAAACACGTCACAGCCTCCGATGAGGCATACATTTTGTGTTCAAAGCCGTTGATTTTCACACTCAACACGACATTGAGCGTTTTTACATGTGCAGGCAGTATCATGTACACCACTCTCTTAAAGGACATGACATGTTTGAATCGATCGCAAACATTTCGCATCGGCACCATCGAAATCCTCGATACGACCTTCCCGAACTTGCTTAATTGTTCACGTAAATCCTCATTTCTAATAAATGGCGGGATGTTACTGATGTTAATCTTTACCGTAGGGGCTTGTAAAGCGAACACAGAGAGGAACGTGTTCAGTTCATTGAACAAGCCTTGTTCAACTACACTCGCTACCATGTGCTCCTCGGACAAAAATACAACGAATTTCTTATTCGCACGAGAGGCAGCGCGAATACTGTGTGCACCAACGATGCTTCCAATGGCGGAAAGCACATCGTTAATTTCCACCTCGTTTGGAGGAACACAAGCTAGCCCGTGTTTACGAGTTAGCGATTCGTAGGTATCAATGCGGAAACGTTCGGCCGCCATTCTAACTCGACCAAAGACAAGTTTGTAGCCAAGAACCGAAAGAACCCAATCTTTGTCGAACACCAACAAACAGATCAAATTCCCCCCCCCCCCCCCCCCTTGTCCGAACCGGACAAGAAGGTATCAAACCTAAATGATCGAACTAAAGTAAATAAGAAATGTGCATTATAAGCACAAAAATGGCTTACAAAGCGCCGTCGAAGCCAGTAGGCCGCACCCAAAATGGGCCCGCTCTCAATTCTCTCTCTCTCTCTCTCTCTCTCTCTCTCTCTCTCTCTCTCTCTCTCTCTCTCTCTCTCTCTCTCTCGAAGACAAGGGTGCAGAACGGATGAAAACACAATGCTGAAGCACACAGGATGGAAAAGGAGAGGGAGGGGTGGCAGGGGAGGGGAAACGCAACGGGCTCACCAAAACACAGAGCAGTTGCTCACAGCCGCCATGACGCCACACCCAACGCACCGACGGCCGACAGAGAGAGAGAGAGAGAGAGAGAGAGAGAGAGAGAGAGAGAGACTTTTGTATCCTTTTATTATAAAAGTATAAAACCATTCCACAAAGCAGTGTTAAACCAAGCAACGAGTTCAAAGAAACATTGTATAAGGATCATGAACACACCAAAAAAGAACAAAGGATATTCAAAAGAAACCAGCAAGTATAAAAAAATTACAAACCAAAGGTGAGGACACAAACAGAAATCACAAACAATTTTAAAGGAAATGCTCACGCAAGAGCTATGAACAAACACATCAAGAGCAAATTAAGCGTTTAATTAAATTAAGCGAAAAATTGAGAAAGGGAAAGAGAGAGGGGGAGAGAGAGAAGGGGAGAGAGAGAGGGGGAGAGAGGGAGGGAGAGAGAGAGAGACTTATTTCTTTTTTTTTTAATTGGTGATCCCAATGCGATCCAAATGGACAGACCAGGAGATAAACCTCGCACAACCAGTAGCCGGGAGCGACAGAGCATCCGTGTCCTTCCCAACCGTGTTCCTTTCTGAACGCACCATGTGACACGTCACCATGTTCACTGCTGGAGGAATGTTTGTGAACGCATCACATCATAACACTTTTCCGATATGTTTTCCTTGATGAACTTGTGGACTCGTGAGCCACTCCAGAGGTGTTGGTAAAAGGCCGATCGTAATGGGCAGGTGCTCCATCTTGGAGGTACGCCATCTTGGAAGTACGCCATCTTGCAGGTTGTCCATCTTGCAGGTTGTCCATCTTGCAGGTTATCCATCTTGCAGGTGCTCCATCTGTATGCCGCTTTGGAGTTGCAGCTTTCTGGGGCTACAGCGGTGATCCGTTCACATTTCTGGGGCTACAGCGGTGATCCGTTCACATTTCTGGGGCTGAGAGAGAGAGAGAGAGAGAGAGAGAGAGAGAGAGATTTGTCCCCGTTTGTTGCCAGGAAAACATTGTTCACAGTGAAAACCCAAAAAACAATTCCAGGCGATGGCTGTACAAGTTTAAAATGGGAGACAAGATAAATCATAAATTCATTGTAAGAGAACCATCAGCCAGTTGACATAAGGATGCCTTGATACACCACCGTTGTGAGAACACTGTGCAATCATTCGATTGAAACTCAAGATTTACATGCGATGTGACGAAGGCTTTAAAAAGGTGAACAACATCATCAACAGAATTACAGGCATTTTGCATCCTGTGTTTTCTTGACAAGTATATGGCAAGTTTTGCTTCAGAAGACAAATAGTTGACTAAAAGGCACTCATCTTTACACAGGCGGGAAGTAGTGAAACCGAAGATAAAAACACAATGCGTAAAAATTAGGCCAAGCCCCCGGACCACACGCGATAAAACTGTAAAAAGGGGTGCCAACCTAGGACAATCAACAAAAATGTGAGAAATTGTTTCCGTCGCACCGCAAAACGGACACAATTCCATGTTATCGGAACATATGCGATGCGATAAAACATTTGATGGTAAAATGTAGTGCGCCAGCCACCATTGTAAGTCTCCGGAGCGCTTGGCGATGGGGGCCTTGTACATAGTAAGCCAATTGATGGTGGTGAAAGGAGTAGTCCGGAACATTCTCCCCCAGTGCGCTTGCGGTTCTGCGGGTCTATCGTGAACAAGGGTTAAAACACACAAAGCATAAACACAAGATTTCTCCATCAAATGAAAAGGGGTGCAGCCCTGAAAATGAAGTAGAAGTCTAGGAAAGAGAAATTCGGATAAAGAAGGACTAGCTTCCGCCTGTGGGGCCCATTTTAGCCCGGTTCCCTTGAAAAAACGCTGGATCACAGAAAAGATCCTTCCTATGACTCGAATGGATCGAACTCCAGTGGCTACAGCAACGTCAGCAGCTGGCTTCCACTTGTAAGGAAAAGGGGTTCTGAGATGTTTAACCTTGATGCATCCGACGTCAATAAACTTTTGCATAAAAGCACGGTCACTGCAGACCCCTTCAAATATGGGGTTTAGAAAGATGGGCTCATTTAAAAACAGCTCAAGGGAATAGTTCCTGTTGTCACGGCGAACAGTAACCGCTTGCCATGCCTCCAGCATACTCCTATAGAATAGAGGGACTGGTGTTACATCAACTTTCGTGGTGTCTATAAGGAACAGTTCTTGGTCGTAGTTGAGTTTCCCTGCTTGCTGAAGCAGGCAGTGAGCCGACGCTTTCCACGACACGTCGGTGTACAGCAGCCTACGAAGTGAAAGGAGGCGAAAAGCCATCACTTTGCTAGAAACAGCAATCAGTCCATGTCCTCCTTGAGCAGCAGGCAGGCTGAGCACACCAGGTCGAAGCCAGTGCTTACCTCCCCAAAAAAAGTCGATAAAAGTAGCTTGTAGCTTTTTGAGAATGAAATCTGGGGGCTGCAGTGCCATTCATAATAATAATAATGCATTTATCTTATATAGCACTTTTCAGGAAGCCCAAAGACGCTTTGACAGAGTGCAAAACATAATGCATAGCAAAACATAAAGACAATTGCAAAAAAGAAGAATCAATAGGGAAATATTCAAAGCACAAAGGAGGGAGAAAGAGAGGAGATAGTCAGGGGTTAGATGCTGTGGGTTAAATGTTGAATGCAGTGTTGAACAGGTGGGTCTTGAGTGATGTTTTGAATGTGGTGAGTGAGGAGGAGTCTCTGATGGTGTGAGGTAGCGAGTTCCAGAGGGTAGGAGCAGCGATGGAGAAGGCCCTGTCCCCCCAGGATCTAAATTTGGTCCGCATGGGGGGGGGGGGGTCAGGAGGTTGGTACCAGCAGAGCGGAGGTTGCGGGTGGGAGTGTGTCTGGAGAGGAGGTCAGCCAGGTAGGATGGGGCCAGGTTATGGAGGGCTTTGTAGGTCAAGAGGAGGATTTTGTACTGGATTCTCTGGGAGATGGGGAGCCAGTGAAGCTTGTAAAGGACGGGGGTGATGTGGTCACGGGTCCGGGAATGGGTGAGTAGACGGGCAGCGGAGTTCTGAATGTATTGGAGTTTATTGGTGATTGTTGAGGGTGAACCATAAAGGAGGCTATTGCAGTCGTCCAGACGGGAAGTGATGAAGGCGTGGATGAGGGTTTCTGCAGCCACGGAGGAGAGGGATGGACGGAGACGGGCGATGTTTTTCAGGTGAAAGAAGGCTGTCTTTGTGATCTGTTTAGTGTATTTGTCGAAGGAGAGGGTTTGGTCAAAGATGATGCCAAGATTCCGGATGTGAGGGGAGGTGGATACTGGGAAACCGTCGATGTTGAGGGCAAAGTTATGGGTGGACTTGGTGAGCGTTTTTGGGCCAATGATGATTATTTCAGATTTATCACAGTTAAGTTTGAGGAAGTTGATTTGAAGCCAGGATTTTATTTTAGTGATGCAGTTTGTCAGGATAGAGTGGGTGGCGGTGGAGATGGACTTGGTGGAGATGAAAGGCTGGATGTCATCGGCGAAGCAGTGGAATTGGAGACCATGACGGCGGATTAAGTGACCGAGTGGGGACAGGTAAAGGATGAAGAGGAGGGGGCCAAGAACTGAACCTTGGGGGACACCTTGGGGGAGGGGAGCAGTGGGGGATTTGCAGTTATTGATGGAGATGAACTGACGTCTGTCAGAGAGGTATGATTTAATCCAAGAGAGGGCAGTGCCGGTAATGTTAAAGGTGGTTTCAAGTCGGGTGAGGAGGATGGTGTGATCGATGGTGTCAAAGGCGGCGCTGAGGTCGAGGAGGATGAGAATGTTGAGGTTGCCAGCGTCAAAGGAGAGGAGAAGGTCGTTGCTGATTTTGAGGAGAGCAGTTTCAGTACTGTGGTTGGAGCGGAATCCGGATTGGAATGTTTCATACAGGTTATTGGCAGAGAGGTGATGTTTGAGTTGAGTGGCTACAGTGCATTCCAAAACCTTTGACAGAAAGGGTAGGTTGGAGATGGGTCTGAAGTTATTTAGGGTGTCAGGGTTTAGTCCAGGTTTTTTCAGAATGGGGGTAACAGCAGCAATTTTGAGGGATGGTGGGACGATGCCTGTAGGTAGACAGGGAGGAGTTTATTGTTGCAATGATAAGTGGAGAGAGAGCAGGAAGGGAGGCCTTGACAAAGCTGGAGGGGATGGGGTCAAGAGTGCAGGTGGCAGTTTTCATTCCGATGAGGAGTTCAGAGAGGTCAGTAGGGGAGACTGGGGAGAATTGAGACAGGGGATGGCAGGATAAGGGGGGGCAGGTGGTTTGAGGGGGAGCGGGTGCGGCGGTGGTCAAGCTGTTGTAGATGTTTTCAATTTTGCGTTGGAAGAATGAAAGGAAGGAGATGCAGTTGTCTATTGTGAATGACTGGGTGGTGGTGTTCAGGGGGCTGAGGAGTTTGTTTATTGTAGAGAAGAGTGCTTTTGGGTTTCCGGAGCCAGAGTGGATAATTTGAGAGTAGTAGGCGGAGCGGGCGCGGGAGAGGGCATCTTTATAGTGTTGTATGTGGTCCTTGTAGGCCTGGGAGTGAACTGTGAGACCTGTTTTATTGCGGAGTCTTTCAAGTTGGCGAGCACGAGTTTTCATCAGGCGGAGTTCAGGGGTAAACCAGGGAGCAGAATGGGTGAAAGAAACTGTTTTGGTTTTTATAGGCGCAAGTTGGTCAAGGCAGGAGGAGAGAGTGTGGTTGTAGTAGTCAGTGAGGTCAGAGGGGGTGTGGAGGTCAACGAAGGGAGAAGTGGACATTTTTTCAGAGAGGGTCGATGAGAATGAGGCAGGTGAAAGAGCGTTTAGCTTACGGAAGTTGATAGTGCGATAATGCCTTGGTGCTGGGGTGGGGATGTTGATGGTCAGAGTGATGGCTAGGTGGTCAGAGAGAGTGAGGTCGGAGCCAGAGAGATGGTGCAAAATTAGTCCAGTAGAGCAGACAAGGTCCAAAATGTGACCACGGTTATGGGTAGGAAAGTTGACATGTTGAGTGAGGTTAAAGCAGGTGAGTAAATCAGTGAAGTCAGTGGTTAGCGTGGAGTCAGTGGAGTCCATGTGGATATTGAAATCACCAAGGAGGAGGATTGAGGGGGAGAGGGAACATAGCTGGGTCAGAAAGTAGGAGAAGTCAGACAGGAATGATGGGTGTGGTTTGGGAGGGCGGTAGACAACAGCCATGACTGACTGTGTGTGACCAGAGAGTTTAAAAGCCAGGTGTTCAAATGATGGAGCAGATGAGATGGAGATGAGGTTGGTCTTGATGTCTTGTCGGTGAATAACGGCAATTCCACCACCTCGGCCCTCCGAGCGTGGTTTATTGATGTAAGAATATCCATTGGGTGTGGTGAGGTTGAGCGTGTAGTAGTCCAGTGGTTGTTGCCAGGTCTCAGTGAGACAGAGAAAGTCCAGTTTATTTTCCAGGATGTAGTCGTTCAGGATGAGGCATTTGTTGTTGAGGGACCGGGTATTGAACAGGGTGAGCTTGATGTTGTTTTGTACGGCGGGTATGAATCCAGGTGATTTGGCCAGGGTTCGCAGACAGGAGGTGCGATTTTGTGCGTTGTTGTGACCAGGTGTGTTGGGACGATGAGTGGGAGTGCGCTGAGCCGACCAGAGGATGGGGATGGAGTGACCTGATTGTAAATAAACAAACTTACGACCGGAGCCACGGTGAATGTACCTGGGTCGACGCAGGAGTCCATTCGATTTGATTGCAGAGATGCATGATGGGGTGGAGCGGGTTTTAAGCAGGAGAAGCCTTGCGGCGGAGTACCGCAGAGCCATGCCAGCAGGAGCGAAGGCAAAGCGAGCACGAGGCCAAGGGTGAGGAGGCGAAACAATCGACACAACCCACGGTAGTGGGCCCGAGGAAACAGCGAAGGAGCCGAGCAGGTGAAGCCAGGAGCAGAGCCGGGACCATGCAGAGGGCAGACAGGAGCGAAGAGACGAGCACGAGGCCAAGGTTGAGGAGGCAAAGCGGCAAATGCAGCGGCAAACGACCGCCGCCGCTAATCAAGATCACGGCGGCAAACCGCCACCAATCAAGATCACGGCGGCAAACCGCCACCACCGCCACCGCAAACAATGGGCGGCACAACCCACGAGAGTGAGCCCGAGGAAATAGTGAAGGAGCCGAGCAGGCGAAGCCAGGAGCAGCAGAGCAGAGCCGGGACCGCGCAGAGGAAGACTCAATGGCCAAAAATCCGCCACGACCACCAGGAAAGCAAGACACGGACAATGGTCCAGTCAGAGAAGCGGCGAGCAAGCGACGCCAGCGTCCTCTCACGACCGGACCGGAAACGGAAGTGCACCATTAAAACATGCCAAAGCATTGATGCCGCAAGGTTATTTATAACAAGGGTTCGGCCCCGATAAGAAAGTTGACAAAGTAAACCCTTCCATTTCAGCAACCGTCTCTCAGTTTTGATAAGAGACTTCCAGTTTTTTTAAATGAAGTTTCCAGGGCCAAGAAAAACACCGAGATAAAGGATTCCATCCCTTGTCCATTCAAGTTGTTTGGGCAGAGTTGGAGAAATGGCTCCATTTTGTGGACCAAGGTAAAGAGCACTGCTCTTCTTCCAATTGACCTTTGCAGAGCTTGCCAAACTAAATTCATGGACACATTGGATCAAGGCGGAGACATCTTCATCCGAATGAACGATTACGCAAAGATCGTCCGCATAAGCGATCACCTTAACTGGGTGCGCCGTTGGTTGCGGAAGGAAACCGAGAAGACGTGCACGCAAGCGAACAAGCAAAGGTTCAAGTGCGAGAGAGTACAGGAGGCCGGACAAAGGACATCCTTGGCAAATGCCTCTACTAGCCGGGAAAGGTGGACATAAAATATTGTTAACCTTGAGTAGACTAAAGATATTATTACACAGTAACTGTATGAGAGAGATAAAATTTTCTGGAAACCCAAACCCACGTAAAACCGAAAAAAGATAAAAATGATCAATGGTGTCAAAGGCCTTTTCTTGGTCTAAAAAAACCAGACCAACATTTCTTTGTTTAAGATCACAGATATCAATTAAATCACGCACGATAAAAATACTGTCATGTATTGTCCTTTTCGGAACCACACAGTAGCATTGATCGGGGTGTATGATGTCGCCAATCATGGGCCTGAGCCGGTTGGTAAGAGCCTTGGAGAAAACTTTGTAATCCGTACAAAGCAGTGAGATGGGACGCCAATTTTGCGGTTGCTGGAGATCTCCTTTCTTTGGGACCAGGGCGAGTACCGCCCTACGACAGCTTAGCGGCAGCAAGCCTAATCGTAGGCTGTCAACCAAAACTTCGAGTAACTCTGGTCCCAGGAGGTCCCAGAAAGCTTTGTAAAATTCTGCAGGTATCCCATCCAAGCCAGAGGCCTTACCTGAAGGTAAGGTTTGTAAAGCAGCATGGAGTTCTTCCATGGTTAGCTCCTTGTTCAGTTGCAGGCACGCAGACTCCGACAAGGTGGGTAAGGAGGAAGTCAAGGATCCTGTGATCTCGTTATCGATTCCCTTAGCACGATACAGGTCAGAGAAGTAGTTATTGAGGGAATACCTGATGTCTTTTTGATCGTGCGTTATTCTTCCTTCCTTCGTCCTTACTGAAGTTATCTGCCGACCTCTCTTAGTTCGGACTTCCAGTGCAAAAAAGAACTTGGAGGAGGTATCCAAATGACACAGGTTCTCCATTCGGAGACGAATCAGCGCTCCTCTGGCTTGCTTTGCACATAGATCAGCAAGAAGAGCTTTTTTCTTCGCCAGCAGAAAGTTCGTTCTCTCAGTACTAGAGGCCGAGAGGTTGGATTGCAAGGATAATATTTCCTTGGCAATCAGGGATTGAAGGGCAGAGTTGTGTTGAGTACGATAAGCTCCATATTGTTGGCAAAACAATCTCATCTGTACTTTGGCATTGTCCCACCACTGCCCAAGGCGGGGGAAGGATGGTTTACGTTGGATCAAGGCCCTCCAGAATGCATGAAATGCATCAACAAACATTTTTTTTTCCAAAAGGCTCACATTAAAGGTCCAGTAGGCAGCACCACGATTCCGAACTGGTAGGCAAGCACAAAGCGTAACCATGTGATGATCTGAGAAGCCACTCGGGACAATGTCCGCGCCACTCACGATATTCAGAAAAATACTGTTAATATAGAACCGGTCCAATCTTGCGAGCGAGAGATGACTCTTTGAGCACCGACACCACGTGTATTGGCGGACAGAAAGATTGCGGATTCTCCACACGTCAACAAGGGAGAACGTGGACAAAGATCTTAACAGAGGCACTGCGCTTGCTGGGTGAGGCTCCTCCCCATTACGATCAAGGGCAGGGTCCACGGTACAGTTAAAATCTCCACCCAAACAGACAAGTCCATTAAAATCAATGTGCATGAGAGATGTTTCCAACTTAGTATAAAAGGCAAGTCTTTCTGTGCTATCACTAGGTGAGTAAATGTTCAGTACGGTGTGTTTAAAACCATTGTGTGTAAAAGTGACTGAAATTAAATACCGTTTGATTATGTCATTAAAAACTATATGAGAGCTACAGAAGGAAGGCTGTAAATAGACAGCTACCCCAGCCCTTGGGTGTTCCAGACTACTAAAAAACCATTTTCCTTTCATTATCCTTTGCCACTCCCCCATACAAGATGAACTACATCTTGTCTCTTGTAGAAGTAGAATATCGATACGATTTTCCTTAACAAACTGTTTAACTTCAATTTTCCTTCGGGAAGAACGTCCCCCATTAATATTCAAACTGGCGAAGGAGAAAGCCATGATATAAGGGTGTATATAAATGTGTCAAACGCGTCAAACTTGCCAAACAGCTTGGCTGGGCGACATCTGCAGCTCCTTCTTCGCTTTCAGGATACATTTCCGGAGACGATAGACCTGTGATTCGGTCATGCCAAGCTGTCCGGCTTTAACAAGCAGTCGCTTCGCAGAGACCACAAAGCCGATTAGGTCAGGGAAAAAATCTTTAATTTTTACCCGTTTCTTCCGAAAAGTGTCCTGGAGAAATTTTATGATCTCGGAGGGTGGAACACTGGTCTCACCCTCCGAATCTTGGGGAAAACCCGGGTCATTCCAGGCTTCGACACTCCCAGCAGAGGCGAACGACGAGGTCCCGTCCGAATCACATTCCAAGTGTCGGTCCATGTCCATGACATCAATTTCATGCTCCTGAGGTGGAGCTGGTGGTTTCACGAGGGAAACGTCACATTCCGCACCCAAAGCAGAAGGAAGTGGAGTATGTGGGGGAAGAGGAGGAGGGGGGCGGGAGGAGGAGGAAGGGGGGGGGGCGGGAGGAGAAAGAAGGGGGATGGGAGGAGGAAGAGGAGTGGGAGGAGGAAGGAGAGTGGGAGGAGGAAGGGGGGTGGGAAGAGGAGGAGGAGTGGGAGGAGGAAGATGAAGAGGAAGAGATGTACTATCAGGAGGAGTTTCACATTCTGCTGGGGGCAAACCCGGCACGTCATCAGCTGATGCCTTACATTCTGATTCACCTTGGCTCGAGGTTGTCTGCAACTCAGGAACGTCACACACCTCACCCCCAGCAGGAAGAGGGACAAGAGTGGACTCGACGTTCACATACGCGGTGCCTGTGACCATGGGAGTGGTCACGTGCGCTTCCTGTTGCACCACACCAACTTCCCGCTCGAGTTCACCAACTCCACAAGCAGAAGCATTATCATCCTCCAGAGCAAGAACGTCGAACCGATTTCTTGTTTTAAAACCATCAGATATTGCTGCTTCCAAACGGGACTCGTCGTGTTCGTCAGCCGGTGCCATCTTTTTTTGGACAGCTCGCCGCCACGTCCTGACTGTTATCGGTTAAATGTTTTAATTTATGTTTCCTTTTATAGGGAACAACGGTGAAACCCTCACCATCTGCCTGGGGTTTAGCCACCCCCGCCGCCGACGGCTCAGGTAAATTACTCGTGTTTGAGGCATCACGAGGGTCCCTGACTCTAGATGGACCACTTTTAGTGTTAATGGTCTTCACCGGTATCGATGCACCGCCGGTGGTATTCTTGGGGCAAACGTTTTTTAAATGCCCCGGTTCACCACAATTAAAACAAGTTATAGTTTCCGTCGCAATGTAGATTTGATAATTGCGGTTTTTATATTTCAACGTCATAACTGCATTGAGTGATTGAGCGTTATCCTTTAAAATGATATAACAATGACGTCGGAACGACATAACATGCCGAACCGAGGCGTCAGAGCGAAGACGAAGCGGAACCATCGAGACCCGCGACACAACTGTGCCAAAGACACTTAGTGCAGAGACGATCTCTTCACAAGTGAAAAAAGGAGGGATGTTGGACAGAGTTAACCGAACGGCCATTTAGGCTATGAGCCGAGGGGTCGACCATGCTCAATCAGAGGGAGGATGGCTAACAGTTATTTTTGGCAAGGCCAAGGTCCCTAGTGCTGAAAAAAATGTGATAGCAGTGTGAAACTCTTAGCCGTATCTGTGTTATCATCACATTTGTCAGATCACCCATTTATCGCTTTTCGGGTCATTTTTCCCGCTTAAGATTTAGGGGGTGGGGTTAGTTTTTTGGCTCTCAAATAATATCACGTGTATATATCAGCTAGTGTGGTATATCAGGTAAAATGTTATTGAATTACCTTTCAAATGATGTATAGAAAGTGCCTGTGTGATCTATAGTAACCTCTTTATAATGATTATTAAAACATAATTATTTCCACCAACTCTCAAAACTTCATCACAAAATCCCCAATTTTAGGAACAAAAATAGGCAAAAATCAAAAGGTATGTAAAAGGTATGTTTCGATTTGAGACACACATACAGTATAATTAGAGTCAATATCCTCACACATATGATCATGATGTGCTATGAAATTCAATGCAATATGTGTAGACATGCTAATACGAATGTTGTCATCAATGTCAATATTTTCATTATATTTTAGGTGGTTTGCAACCATGACAGCGGTGCACGACATCTAATGTATTTCTCTTTGTAGATTTGTTGGTGCAGAATACATTTTTAAGCAACTATAGCAACTGATGCTAATTTGTAGTAGTGGTGGTGGTGGTGGTCTCATTCGATATTATGTGTCTTTCCAGGTGAGACGGTGGTGGTGATATTGGTGGTGGTGAAACAGAGTGTACCGCAGATAGCCAATTGAACAAATACTTGCAATGGAGATTGCGATCACTCAGAAATTTCCCAAGGACGTTTGTATCATTCATAAGCTATCGTTAGATGTCAAACCAGAAGATCCGCTCATAAGCCCTCAAACATTCGATTCGTGGACTACATTGCTGGATGCGGCCAAAATACGGAACCATGCACCCATTCTCGACCTTGCTCAGTCGCTGCCAGAGAAGGAGATTCCCCGAGTATTCTACCACAGGCAGTGCAGGAGCGTGTTCACCATGAAGCGAGATTTGGAAGCACTGAAACGAAAAGCTGAATCCAATTTAACCGACGATGCTGCTGCAACATGTTCAGCGAGCAAGAGACAAGCCAGAAGGGCATCTTCGGAATCACGCATCTATGAACCGGATTGTATATTCTGTGGAAAGACCAAGTGGTGCAAGGGAACGTCATCCCGTGAAAAGTTGAGCAAGGCTGTTGATCTGAGAGCAGATGAAACACTGCGAAACAGCGCCGTGCGTAAATGTGACACGAAAATCATGGCTGCCACAAGTAGAGACATTGTGGCAGCTGAAGCACGATACCATTTCTCTTGCTACAGAAGTTACACGAGACCAAGCACTAAAGATGCACATGACAGAAACACGGCCGCCACAAACGAATCTGACTACACTGAAGAAGAAGCATACAATGAGTTGCTAGTATACATCCGGAACCATATAATCCCGAATAAGGAAATTGTTAGGATGACAACGCTGGTAGAGCACCTACAATCGATAATGACATCAAGAGGGTTGCATGGGATAAGAACTGCTACAAGAAAAAACCTCGCACGGAAACTGGAAACTGATCTTGGAAATAGCGTTCACATCTTTCAAGACAACAGTGGAAAACTGATTGTCGTACCTGATAATGTAACACTACAAGATGCTGTCAAAGAAATACAAACACTTAAACAACAACTGAGCATTTGGAAAGGGAAATCATCAAACATGTCCAAAGTCATTGATCAGACATCGACACACATCAGATCGATGATAAGGAAGGATAACAAACCAACTCCATGGCCCTATCATCCAGCCGACGTCGACAATGACTCTTTCGTCGTTCCCGTCTATCTCCAGCGCTTTATGCTTGGCCTCTTGACAGGAGATCCGGAAAACGAGCTTCCATCAAACAAGGTCATCATGCTGATGCAATCTTTCAGCCAGGACATTATCTATGCAGTGAGCTGTGGACAACAAAAGCCTCCGAAACACATGTTGCTCCCATATGCAGTTAAGACTCTCACAGGGAACGTAGAACTAATTCGCACATTGAACCATCTTGGACATGCAATATCCTACACTCAACTGGAGGAAAATGACACTGCACTATGTCTTCAAAAACTTGCAGCAAACTTAAATGAGCAAACAGTCCTACCAAGCAGCATCCAGCCGTATGTATTCACAAACTTGGCATGGGATAACATTGATAGACTGGAAGAGACGCTGACCGGGAAAGGAACAACACATCGAGTCAATGGCATTGCAGTGCAGGCCAAAATGTATGGACCACACCTTCCAAAGGAGCCACTTCCGAAGATCGAGAAGCTCAAGCAAAGAACAGTCTGCATAACAGAAGAAACACTGCCTGTCTACATTGCAGGTGAACGTGTTGGGCCTCATCCACTACAAACATTATCAACAGCTGCAGCGGAAAACAAGATGGCTATGGAAGTTGCTCAAATCAAGAATCTTCTTTGGGTCATTGCCCGTCAGGTGGACCCAGTAACACAAAAAACACCAAGTTGGACAGGATTCAACATCACCGTCAGGGCATCTATCAGCGTCTCTCAGGATATTGTTAGATATATGCCTACAATAAATGCACCAGCTACAGAGATGTCCACAGTCGCAGAAATCTTGAAGCAGTCTGAAAGCGTCCGACAGATCCTACACTTGCAGGACATCGTCGTCGTCATGGATCAGGCCCTGTTTGCTAAGGCTGCCGAGATCGTCTGGAAACACACAGACACATATGCTAACATCGTACTTCGCCTCGGCACGTTCCACACAATCTGCAATGTGATGTCGATTCTTGGTGCTCGTTTCCAAGATGCTGGTCTTAGAGACTTTTGCATCGAAACAGGAATCGTCGCAGAAGGCTCACTCAATCGGGTTATGGAGGGGAAGATGTACAACCGAGCAGTCCGTGTACATAAGAGCATCTACGAAGCATTCATGAGGCTTGCGTGGATTGAATTTCTCCCTTGGTTGGAAAAGATGCGACCAGAGGCAACACAGACGGTCACTACGTTGTTAGCAGAAGTTGCTGAATTGGGACAAGATGAGAGCCAGTGGAACAACCTGTTGGAAGATCAATCGTGTGAAGAAGTTCAGGCTGTTTGGAAGCAAATCCTGCATCACCTTCGTCATGATAATGGTGAATTGTCGTCATTCTGGATGTCGTACGTGGATATCGTTGAAACGGTCTTGCTTGCTCTACTGCGCGCTTCCCGAGAAGGTAATTGGCCATTACATCTATCTGCTATCCAAGCCATGATTCCTTGGTGCTTCGCATACGACAAAATCAACTATGCACGGTATTTATCAGCATACTACGCACAAATGACAAACCTTCCAACGCAGCACCCTGGCATCTTCCAAGCGTTCTCGGATGGGTACTTCTCAGTTCAAATGTCAAAAAGCAATCCGTTTGGACGCATTCCAGTTGACCAAACTACTGAGGTCACTGTCAACAAAGACACACAGACACCAGGTGGCACTACCAGGTTCAACTTGAAATCTGGAGCAGTGAAGCGCTACTATGTCACATCCGAACACAGGAGTGCGTTTCTCCGCCAGATGAGGGAAATGGTGAATGTGAGCAACACACACGTACAACACGCGGATCTGCAGCAAACACGGATCAAGAAAGATGAGGACGCTGTATCATCACTGATAACTCTGATCCAGAGTTGGGTGAACCCATTCACTATGGCCAGCTCTCTCATCAGTATTTCCACCGCACGCGCAGCCCCTCCAAATATTGCCAAGGATCTGGAGAAAGCATGGGAAGTCGGACACAAGTGCTACACAAACTTCAAGATTGAGCGACTTGAGAGCAACCCACCAATCAAGAAATTCCACGACCCTTTGCAACTGAACAAGCTGAAGACTTTCAGCAACCTCACTAAGAAGAAGGAATGCAGAAGCAATGGCAGGGCAGTAATTCTTCAAGCAGACAGAGCTCTATTTGGTAGAATTATCGTGATGGCACAGGGCCGAGATCTTCACATGGCAGAGGTGCTATCTCATCCTCTAGGTCCCTTGCCATGGGCCCTGGCGACACCCGAAGGCCTTCTACGGAAAACCAACAAAGCTGCCCTAGCCACGGCCTTGCAAAGGACTGTGACCCCGGCTGAAAGAATACCCGACAATTCGGCAACAATTATTGACGGGATGCTCCTTATACAGAAGGTGGCAGGTGATCAAACTACATTTGCCGAAGTGGCCATGATTGTCCTATCCATGGCCCTGAAGGATGGATGCAGTAGCCAGAGGATCGATGTCGTCTTTGACACCTACAAGGAGACTTCCATCAAAAACAGCGAACGGTTAACCAGGGGGGAAGAACTTGGACTTGAGCTGAAAAACATCACGGCATCTCAAATTGTAAGGCAATGGCGCAAGTTTCTCAGCTATGTTGGGAACAAGTCAAGTCTTATCATGTTCCTGGTCGAAGAGTGGAAGAAACCAGAGTACATCAGACGCCTACAGGGAAAGGTTCTCTTTGTAACATGCGATGACAAGTGTTATCAGATCACATCTGATGCTAGCCAAGAAGTAGTGGCCCTGGAAAGCACACACGAGGAAGCAGATGGTCGTCTGTTCTTGCATGCTGCCCATGCTGCCGCACATGGATACCAGTCTGTGCTTATTAGCTCAGATGACACCGACGTACTTGTCATTGGCTTGGCATTTCATACCAAGATTCATGCCAAGTTGTTTCAGAAATGTGGCACCAAAGCAAGGGCTAAAATCCAAGACATAGGGAAAATAGGAAAGTCAGTCGGCACAAATGTATGTCAGGCCCTAATTGGAATGCATGCCTATACCGGATGCGACACAGTCAGCACGTTCGCTGGACGAGGAAAACTGACTGCACTAAAACTCATCAGAACCAACAAAGATGTGCAGGATGCATGTGCACAGCTGGGAGAGGACTGGGACGTCAGTGAGGAACTGATGGATAAATTGGAGAACTTCACTTGTCTCATGTACGCACCGAAGTCGGGGACAGTGAAGGTGAATGACTTGAGATATCACCTGTTCTGTGCCAAGAGGGGAGAGATCGACAGTCACCAGCTACCTCCGTGCAAAGACTGCTTAACCAAACATGCACAGCGAGCCAACTATCAAGCCGCTATTTGGAAGAGGAGTCTCAAGATGGATCCAGCAGTACCGAGTCCAATCGGGAAAGGATGGCACTGGGATACCCAGGATGGTCGCTTGCAGCTGGCAGTCGACTGGATGCAAGGACAGCCCGCACCACAGGCGGTTCTGGATTTACTGGCATGCACCTGTTCGAAAAGATGCACACTACCCATGTGTGTCTGCATGGCCAGTGGTTTGAAGTGCACAGACATGTGCAAACTCACCACATGTGACAACCAGAGAGTGTATGGTGAGAGTGATGACAGTTCGGCAGAAGACGATGAAGAAGACGACGACGATGACGAGGTACACTTCTGAATTGTAGAACTGTATGGAGAAAGATCATGTACATATGTGTAACAAATATGGTGTACGCTGAATTGATAACTCGTGTACTTTATGGTATGATGTCTATAAATATATGTTGCTTAAATAGAAAGTACATTGTTTTCCTTTGGTTTACTTTATGTATAGCTGGTAATATAAGAGAACCATACAACACTACAAGACTAAAAACGTTTGCATGAATATGATGTAAATTATCTCGCCAAGTTAGGGTACATCAGGATACATACATATACATGGAGTAGGTTAATCATCACATGCATCATACGTCTGTGGTATATTCAAGAACACCACATACAGTTTGGTCATAATGCCTTCATATTTTTAGAATTAGACATTTCTGACACCAATTTCAGTACTTTTTGGCCTATATATGGCTGACATCCCAATATTATATATACTATTTTTAGACCAATAATGGTATACAAACTATATACATGCTGTCGGTCAAAAATCGTAAAATGTAAATCAATATATCATAAGAGCGGAAAGATATACATTTATGGATTTTAGGTCATGGTTACAGCAACTACTGTATATTGGATTTTCTCATCTTTATCAAGGTGTATGAGATTTAAGGCCCAAATTTGACTTTAATCATACTGTGTGTTTCTCAAATTCAAAAATTCTTTTAATATCCGCCAAACTGAATTTTTGCCTAATTTTGTTTTCATTGGGGATTTTGTGATAAATTTTTGAGGGTTGGCGGAAATAATTATGTTTTAATGATCATAAAGAGGTTACTATATATCACACAGGCACTTTCTATACATCATGTGAAAGATAATTCAATTACCTTTCACCTGGTATACAACACTAACTGATACATATAGGAGATATTATTTGAAAGCCCCAAAACGAACCCTACCCCCTAAATCTTAGGCGGAAAAATTACCGAAAGCGTTATTGGGGTGGTCTGACAAATGTGATGATAACACAGATACGGCTAAGAGTTTCACACTGCTATCACATTTTTTTCAGCACTAGGGTCCCTGGCCTTGCCAAAAATAACTGTTAGCCATCCTCCCTCTGATTGAGCATAATGTCGAAAATTTGAGGGTCTGGCTCATAGCCTAATTGTGTCCAAAGGATTGACGTTAACAAAAATATCCGGCGGGACGGTTAAACCGATTTCAACCGCCTGGGCCACGTATAGCATGTCCGACAGGAAAACCACGATGCTGTGGCGGACACAAAAGCCCACTGGCGTGGTGACATCATTCCACGCACCAAGTGGGCGGTGGCCACGCCCGAGGGGTAGGCGTGGCCTCATGATATACACCGGGCGACCAGCCCGGAGCAGTTCAGTGTTACAGTGTGCTCTTACAATAAAGACGTTTATATGTTACCGCTTGTCCGCTTCCTCCTTGCTCACAAGCAGCGCGCGTAACGCCGCGCTTTACTGGTGACCCTCGACGTTGGATCTGCCGTAGCGATCCTTCCGAACACGATGCCATTGCAATGGCCAACGACAAGGCAATGGCGATTAAACTTCCCGAATTTTGGGAGGCCCAGGCCGAAGTCTGGTTCGTTCAAGCCGAAGCCCAATTTCAGCTTCGGCGCCTCACCAACGACGACCTGCGCTACTGCCATGTCGTCGCCTCCCTCGGGCCCGGCACGGCCGCTCGAGTTGTGTCCGTCCTTCGCCACCCACCGGACGGCCACAAGTACGAGGCACTCAAGCGGCTACTCCTAGCCACGTTCGGCCTCACGGACGACGCACGGGCCGACCGCCTCCTGGATCTCCCCGAGCTTGGTGAGACGCGCCCGTCAGTCCGAATGGACCATATGCTGTCACTGTTGGGCGACGAAGCCCCCGGTTCGCTATTCCGGGCGCTTTTCCGGCGCCAACTTCCAGCGCAGGTTCGCCTCGCGTTGGCCGGGACCGAGCTAACGGAACCCCGAGCATTGGCGGCCCAGGCGGACAGGTACTTCGCCGCTTCGGACACGCGGGCGAGCGTCGGCGTGGCCGTCACGGCCCTCGATGCTGATGTTCAGCAGCATGTTCCACAGCATCAGCTTCTACAGCACGCTGATGTTCAGCAGCATGCTGATACGCACCTCGTGAACGCCGCCACGCCCCGCCCACCGCCGCGGCGAAAACCGCCACCGCGGGGAAACCCACCAACTCCACCGGCCTGGCGGAGCCAGCCGCGCTCCTCCAGCTCCACCACCTGGTGCTGGTTCCACGCCAAGTTCGGCCACGAAGCTCGGCGGTGTCATCCGCCGTGCTCCTTCAACGGGTCTGGAAATGCCCGGGCCGGCGCTCAATCGTGGCGATGAGCGCCGGCCGTTCGAACAGCCTGCTGTTCATAACGGACACCTTCTCCGGGCGCCGTTACCTGTGCGACACGGGAGCGCAGGTGAGTGTCATTCCCGCCGGCACATCAGACAAGCACGCCGCGGGTGCGGGCCCCGCGCTGCTTGCCGCAAACGGGACGCCCATCCGTACGTACGGAAAACGCTGCCTCTCTCTGCGGTTTGGAGGGCAGGTTTTCCGATGGACGTTCGTCACCGCCGACGTGCCCATGGCACTGCTTGGCGCGGACTTCCTGTGCGCTAATGGGCTCCTGGTCGACGTCAAGCGCAGACGGCTTGTCCAGGCCGAGACGTTCAGCTCGCTCGCTTGTGCGTTGCCCAGCTCAACGAGCGGCTTGCCAAGCGGCTTGCCAAATGATTCGGTTCCGGCCACATTGGTCTGTACGCTTCCGGCAGCGGACGCATTCACCCGCCTCCTCGCCAGCTTCCCGGCCCTCACGCGGCCCACCTTCTCGGTGGGGGCCGTCAAGCATGGGGTGGCCCATCACATCCCCACCGTCGCGCCACCGGTCTACGCCCGGGCACGCCGCCTCGAGCCGACGAAGCTGGCGGTGGCAAAAGCGGCATTCGCTACCCTGGAGCGACTCGGCATCGTTCGGCGCTCAGAGAGCGCTTGGGCGTTGCCGCTGCACATCGTGCCGAAGCCCGGCGGGGGATGGCGACCGTGCGGGGACTATCGCCGTCTCAATGACGCCACGACTCCCGACCGCTACCCCGTCCCCCACATTCAGGACTTTTCTGCCCGTTTGGCGGGCAGGTCCTTCTTCTCGAAGGTGGACCTCATACGCGGCTACCATCAGGTCCCCGTCAGGCCGGAGGACGTCCCGAAGACGGCGGTCATCACGCCATTCGGACTCTTCGAGTTCCTGCGCATGCCCTTCGGTCTGAAGAATGCGGCTCAGGCGTTCCAGCGACTGATGGACAGCGTCCTGCGCGACTTGGATTTTGTCTACGTCTACCTGGACGATATCCTCGTCGCCAGCGCGTCCCGCGAAGAGAACCTACGCCACCTCCGCACGCTCTTCGAACACCTGGGCCAGCATGGCCTGATTGTGAACCCCGCAAAGTGCCGGTTCGGCGCCGCCACAATCGATTTTCTGGGGCACCGTGTCACCAGGCACGGAGCCGTCCCCCTACCGGCCAAGGTGGAGGCGGTGAAGGGGTTTCCGCGCCCCCGCACGATCAGAGGGCTGCAGGAGTTCCTGGGCATGGTGAACTTTTACCATCGGTTCCTGCCCCGTATCGCCCAGCTCCTGCGCCCCCTGCACGAAGCTCTCCGAGGTAAGCCGGGCAAAGGCGACATTACCTGGACCGAGCAGATGGACACGGCGTTCACGGGCGCGAAGCTCGCCTTGGCTAACGCCACCATGCTCGCGCACCCGGCGCCCGATGCACCGATCGCCCTCACCACCGATGCCTCGGACTACGCGGTGGGCGCGGTGCACGAGCAATGGGTGCGTGGAGCTTGGCAACCGCTGGCGTTCTTTAGCCGGCAGCTTCGCCCGCCCGAACGCCGTTACAGTACCTTCGACCGCGAGTTGCTCGGACTTCACTTGGCGGTCAGGCACTTCCGCCATCTGCTCGAGGGCCGGGCGTTCACTGCCTTCGTCGACCACAAGCCGCTGATCTTTGCGATGGGCAAAGTCACCGAGCCGTGGTCGGCCCGGCAGCAGCGTCACCTCTCGGCCGTGTCCGAGTATACGACGGACATCCAGCACGTCGCGGGGAAGGACAACCCGGTGGCGGATTGCCTTTCCCGGGCCGTCGCCCACGCAGTCCACCTCGGCATCGACTATGCCCGGATGGCAGCGGACCAGGCCGCTGACCCCGACGTCCAGGCCTTGCGGACCGCCGTCACGGGCCTCCGCGTCACCGAGGTGCCGTTCGACGGCGCGGCCCTCTTGTGTGACGTCTCCCTCAGGCGTCCTCGCCCCATCGTGCCCACGGGCTGGCAGCGCCAGGTGTTTGACGCCATCCACGGCCTGTCCCACCCGGGCGCGAGGGCCTCCCAAAGGCTGATCGCCGACAAGTTCGTCTGGCATGGCCTCCGGAAGGCCGTCCGCGGCTGGGCCAGGACGTGCCTCGCGTGCCAGCGCGCCAAGGTGCACCGGCACACCCAGGCCCCGTTGGCCCCGTTCACGGTGCCGGAACGCCGGTTTGACCACGTCCACGTGGACCTGGTGGGACCTCTGCCCCCCTCGCGGGGTTTCACCTACATCCTCACCATGGTGGACCGCACCACCCGGTGGCTGGAGGCCGTGCCCTTGGCGTCGACAACGGCGGCCGATGTCGCGCAGGCTTTCATCGCCACCTGGGTCGCCCGGTTCGGCGCCCCCTCAGACATCTCATCCGACCGCGGCCCCCAGTTCACCTCGGAGCTCTGGGGGGCGGTTGCGCAGGGGCTCGGGGTCCGGCTGCACCGAACCACGGCCTACCACCCCCAGGCTAACGGCCTGTGTGAGCGATTTCACCGCTCATTGAAGGCCGCGCTCCGGGCCACCCTCCGCGACGGCGGCTGGGTCGACAGGCTCCCCTGGGTCCTGCTGGGCCTCCGGACGGCGCCCAAGGAGGACCTGCGCGCATCCGCGGCGGAGTTGGTCTTCGGGCAACCGCTGCGGGTGCCGGGCGAGTTCCTCCCCGACTCCACGGCACCATGGTCCGCGGCGCAGCAGCGCTCCGCTCTGCAAGAGACCGCCCAGAGGTTCGCCCCGGTGCCAACGGCATGCCACGGGCACCCACCGACGCACGTCGCCCCGGAGCTTCGCACGGCGGAGTACGTCTTCGTCCGCCACGATGCCCATCGGACACCACTGCGGCCCCCGTACGACGGGCCTTTCCGCGTGCTGGACACCGGGGCGAAGCACTTCACCCTGGACATCGGCGGTACTCCTGACCGCGTTTCGGTAGACCGCCTCAAGCCGGCCCACCTCGATGTGGACCATCCACCGCCAGTGGCCCGACCCCCACGTCGGGGCCGCCCTCCTGCGGGCGGACCCCCGGCACCGCCCAGCCCCGCCGCCACGCCGCCCCCCGGTCCTGCACCCATCCCAGGGGCAGCCAGGGGCATCCCACCTGGCATCCCTGCACCCCGGACGCCGCCGATCGCCAGGGGGCGCTTCGGCCCGGTCATTCGTCTGCCCCGCAAACTGGCCCTCCAGGTGCGCGGGAATTCTGGGGGGGCGCGTGTGGCGGACACAAAAGCCCACTGGCGTGGTGACATCATTCCACGCACCAAGTGGGCGGTGGCCACGCCCGAGGGGTAGGCGTGGCCTCATGATATACACCGGGCGACCAGCCCGGAGCAGTTCAGTGTTACAGTGTGCTCTTACAATAAAGACGTTTATATGTTACCGCTTGTCCGCTTCCTCCTTGCTCACAAGCAGCGTGCGTAACACCGCGCTTTAATGCGACGATTCATTTTTGAAGCTGCAAGAACATTCTCGATTCCAACAAGGTCTCCTAAACCAATAACCACATTCTCAACACTAACTCCATCAGGTGGAGTAATTATCACTCCCTCCTTACGAGTGAGCGACTCGTACACACTATTGGACAAACGTCCGTTTACCATAGCTGAAAATAAAATAAGGGAAGTTTAAGTTAAACAAAAAGAAACCTGTCACAAGCAACCAGCAAGTGGAGGTAAAGGAAAAAGATAAGGAAAAACAATATATAAATGAGGAATCGAAACCACCGACGAGCGGCTCGACCAGAAAAACAAGGCAAATGAAACGCAGGCCCAGAAACCGAAGGTTTCAACAACAACCTGCGAAAACACTTATCGTGCGCTCTCCCGCTCTCTCTCAAGTCTCAACACACACAGGAAACAAGGGGAAAACTTTACAACCAGAAACAAGGACACAATGGAGCGAATAAGGGAAATAGGAAACAGCCAAGACAGAGCACTCACGACACGAAGCGAACAGACGCCATGACACCGCACCGACAGCCAGTGGATGGATGGATGGATGGATGGATGGATGGATGGGTGGATGGATGGATGGATGGAGAGAGAGACTTTTGTGTCCTTTTATTATAAACAATGTAAAGCCATTTCACAAGCAGTTGTAAAAAAAACACATTTCACAAAGCAGTTGTAAAAAAAACACAGCAACCAGTTTAAAGAAATTGCATAAGGATCATGAAGACACCACAAAAAGGGCAAAGGGGTATTTAAAAGAAAACCAGCAAATATACAAAAATATATATTTTACAAACCAAAGGGGAAGATACAAACAAAACCACAACCAATTTTAAAGGAAAACGCTCACGCAAGAGCTATAAATACATCAAGAGCAAATTAAGCGAAAACCTAAGAGAGAGAGAGAGAGAAATGTATTCAAGGACACAGGAAGAAACATATATGCAAGCAATCAGTTCCAAAGAAAAAAAGTCAAAACAATCAGGAATTATAAAGTAATTACCACTTTTGAATCATCGACTGAGCACAGAACATTGCCAATACACCACTTTCTCTCAAAAAGTTGGACGTTTCCATTACTGACAAAGAAATCAAATTCTAGCTTGAGTCGTGTTGAGACAAACCCTTTAAAAATAGAAATAGCCTCAGAGCCATAGCCGTTATCTATTTTAATTTTCCGAGATTTATATATCGCATATTTTGCAACAGCAACCAAAAAATTGAGAAGAACACCCACATCTCTACATGTGGGCCTGAAAGACACACCAAATATAAACATATGCATATTGAAAGGGTAGGACAGTTGGTGAAAAAGATATTCAAGGAACAAGAAAAGCGATGTCAGTCTACGACACTGTACATAAGAATGAAACAAATCCTCCTCCTGATCACAGAAAGGACAAGTTTCCGGCAGTGAGCTGTTAATACGGTGGACAAAAATATTGGAGGGAAGCGCCCAGTGTGCTAACCTCCATTGTATGTCCGCTAACACACCATGTATTGGTAAGGTGTACATGTGAGGCCAAAGGGGGGTAGACGGAGACCACGACCCTAACCGCTCTGACCACAAAGCTACTCGTGTTCTCCCAGAGAGGGGTACAATCTTATTTTGTCGAGAGAGATCACGGATTCCAATCTTAGTTACAAGATGAAAAGGGGGGGTATGTTCAATCTCCGGCTGAAGAGAAGATGAAAGGAGCACTTTGATTTCAGGGAAACCTAACCGAAAGTCCTCAATGTTACCAACACCTTCCCAGCCGATGTTTAGCTGTCTAAATTTTCTAATAACTATACGTACAAATTGGTCTACAAGTCGGACAGACCGAGATCCAACTGAGGTTGCCACCAAACCAGCAGGTTTCCACTTAACTCCAGATGAATCTCTCAGATCACATACTTTGTTAATCCCTCCTTGGATAAATTTTTTAATCAGGGCATGGCTATGAGGGATACCAGGAAAAAAGTTATTGAAGAAAAGGGGTTCTTGAAGGAACATTCGACAATTATAGCCCTCAAGGAGGCGGTGGACATCAAACCTTTTCCAAGTGTCCAATAAACTCTGATAGAATCTCGGAAGAGAGGCAAAATTTATATGCTCGAGGTCTATCAAAAGAAGCTGCCGATCATATCTCAGTCTACCAGCCTGTTGTCACAGAAAAAATGTAAAGGGCCGCCAGGGCAGCTGTTCAGCGAACAGTAGTCTCTGCAGAGACTGCAGCCGAAAGGCCACAACCCGACCAGAGATATCAACAATGCCCTGGCCACCTTCCTTCCGGGGGTAGTACAATATCTCAGGCCTCAGCCAATGGTAGCCACTCCAAAAGAAGTTTACTAGCATTCGCTGAGTAGCCATAATTAGTTGGTTTGATGGCTGTAAAGCAATAATTCTGTGCCATAATTTTGTTGCAACCAGATTGTTTATGACAAGGGTACGGCCTCGATAGGAGATGGACCTCAGCAGTCCTTCCCATGCTTTCAATCTGTGCATAATTTGTTCCAACACTCCTTCCCAATTTTTCATTTCTGTTTCACGATTACCGATATGCACTCCAAGATATTTAACCCTGTCCGTTCTCCAGACCAGGTTGTGTGGGAGTGAGGGTGGTGATACACAAGAGAGATTGCCTTTGCCACACCATAATGCTGTACTTTTATTCCAATTGATCCCACCGGAAGAGGCTGCAGAGAAATCTCGCATACAATGTTGTAAAGCAGAGACATCATTGGAGCTTCTAATCAAAACACAGACATCATCAGCATAAGCCATCTGCACAAATTCTGCTCCTTCTATGCTTCTCATTCCCTGAGGTATTTGCTGTCTAATAGACCGAAGGAGTGGTTCAAGGGCGACTATATATAAAAGCCCAGAGAGGGGGCAACCTTGGCGAATACCCCGTTGGAAAGGAAAGGGAGAGCATAACCTATTGTTGATCTTCATCATACATTGAGTATTAGTATACAGGAGTTTCACATAAGAGGTGAAAGATTCACCAAACCCCATTCCTTTCAGGACAGAAAAAAGGTACTTGTGGTCAACACGATCGAAGGCCTTAGTTTGATCAAGAAACAGCAATCCAAAATCGTCACGCAGGAAATTATGGCATGAAATAATATCTCTTACCAAAAAAATATTATCATAAATAGATTTTCCAGGCACACAGTAGGTCTGGTCCGGGTGTATAACTGAACTGATCACAGTCTTCATACGATTAGCAAGTACTTTAGAGAAAATCTTGTAATCAACACACAATAAGGAGACAGGTCGCCAGTTATCAACCAGTTGAAGATTCCCAGCTTTTGGTAGCAAACAAACGACTGCTCGTCTACAAGACATTGGAAGTTCTCCGACACGTATGCTTTCATCGAGTACATCGAGTAAGTCAGGTCCCACAAGTAGTCTAGTAGGAAGACTAGGTCCCCCTGCACCCCCCGGAGATATACTTCTAATCAGTGTTTCTAGATTGGAAAAAATGTGTAGAAAATGACTAGCTATGGCCCCAAGCTGAAAAAATGTCCCACATACCATTTTTATGCAAATTACTGCTGCCATTATCAAAAAAAGACTAGGTCCCCCTGCACCCCCCGGAGATATACTTCTAATCAGTGTTTCTAGATTGGAAAAAATGTGTAGAAAATGACTAGCTATGGCCCCAAGCTGAAAAAATGTCCCACATACCATTTTTATGCAAATTACTGCTGCCATTATCAAAAAAAGACTAGGTCCCCCTGCACCCCCCGGAGATATACTTCTAATCAGTGTTTCTAGATTGGAAAAAATGTGTAGAAAATGACTAGCTATGGCCCCAAGCTGAAAAAATGTCCCACATACCATTTTTATGCAAATTACTGCTGCCATTATCAAAAAAAGACTAGGTCCCCCTGCACCCCCCGGAGATATACTGAAACTGGCAGTGACTGGTGATTGAAATGCGGTGCCTTTTTGTGTTTCAGGTCGAGGTACGTGAACTCCCCACGATCTACAGCAACCAGGAAGAGACTGATACCAGGGTGGTTCTGTACCTCCATCATGCTGCTACCATCGGATACAAGAACGCTGTAGTCAGAACACCGGACACAGACATCCTCCTGATCCTGCTCCACCATGCCCACAACATCAAGCTGACGGTGTACCTGGATACAGGGTCAGGGAAGCATCGCCAACTTGTCAACGTCTCTGAGCTGGCAGAATCCCTGGGAGAGGACTACTGTGCCACTCTCCTGGGGTACTATGTGTTCAGCGGAGAAGACTGCACCAGTGCCTTCAAAGGGAAGGGAAAAGTCGGGCCCTTGAAAAAGCTGGAGAAGAATCCCAGGTTTCACAGGGCATTCGGTGAATTTCACAGGGTATTTAGAAAAATAAAACTTTGTGTTAACGTCTGTGTAGACGGACCTTAATATGAGTCTATTATTTCGTAAAACTGTGATTATTTTGTAAATAAAGCACTAATTAGCATACTAGTATACCATAGACACATGTAATCATGTTATGAATAGTTCTATCATGATCTATGCCCTTCAAAACATGGGTCTAGACACCTTCATTTTTCAATTATCTGCAATATTGGCTGAGATATGTCAAAAATCGTTTTTTTGATAATGGCAGCAGTAATTTGCATAAAAATGGTATGTGGGACATTTTTTCAGCTTGGGGCCATAGCTAGTCATTTTCTACACATTCTTTCCAATCTAGAAACACTGATTAGAAGTATATCTCCGGGGGGTGCAGGGGGACCTAGTCTTCCTACTAGACTAAAGGGCCCAGAAGGTCTTGTAGAATTCTGTGGGCAGGCCATCTATTCCAGAAGCTTTCCCATCTTTCAGGCTCCGCACAGCTGCTTCAAGTTCATCAGCCGAAATTGGGGAATCGAGCATGCATCGCTCATCCTCCTCGACACTCGGAAGCCCAACAGTTAACTCTCGTATCACCTCATTGTCCACGTTCTGAGGAGAGTACAAGTTAGAATAGAACCCTTTCAGAGTACACCTGATCGCCTGCTGGGAGGTCACCAGCGACCCATTGGGAGTGAGTAAAGTATGAATTTGTTGTGACCTTTTGAGGGAAGACTCTAACTTAAAGAACTCTTTGTTTGGCATGTCCAGAGTTAAATAGCTCATTCGCATTCGGACCAAGGCACCCATCGCCCGTTGCCGTACCGCTTCCTCCAGCACTGCTTTCTTTGCCCATATTAGTTGGTCACGTGCACCTCTCCCAACCTCGTCAACATTCTGTTCTAACGATATAATTTCAGATTTTAACTGATCGATTGATATTGATTGGATTTTGGTGGTGTATGCACTATATTGTTGACAGAAATTCTTAATTTGGGATTTTGCAATGTCCCACCACAGCCGGAGACTATCATACTCAGGTCTGGAGGAGCGAATTTTCTCCCACACGACGTGAAAGGCCTCATTAAATTCCTTGTCATGTAAGAGACGAGTATTCAAAGACCAGTAAGCACTACCACCGGGTGGAAAGGGTAACTTATAGGACATTGAGATTAAACTGTGGTCTGTGAATCCAGTTGGTAAAATTTTGGAGACAGACACCACATTCAACATTGGCTTGTTCACATAGAATCTGTCCAGCCTTGCCATTGACATAATACCATCATTGCATCTACACCATGTATAACAGCGTGAGAGTGGGTGTTGTGATCTCCACACATCCTTAAACCGAAAGATGTTGATGGTGTCCTCTAGAGCTTTCGTAGAGGCAACATGAGGCTCATGACCATTCCTATCAATCGACGGACAAATTGTGCAATTAAAATCTCCCGCGATACAGATAAAGGCTGTTGGGTCCAGAGTTTTTACAAAATCCCGCAGAGTGGAAAAGAAAATTTTCCTCTCCATTGGGTCACACGGTGCATAAACATTCACTACGATAATCTTTTGGGTATTATAAAGAAAATCTACGGAGATCAAATGCCCTTTATAGATTTCTTTAAATGAAACCTGTTGAGCACAAATCTTGTGACTTATGCAAATGGCAACACCGGCCCGAGGTGTAGGGAACCCACTTAGCCACCATTGCCCTTTAAAAAGGTTCCCCCAATCGGCTACTTGAGCACTAGTAGCGTGGGTCTCTTGTAAGAGAATAATGTCAGCCTTTTCTTTTACAACCGCTTGAATGGTTTGCACCCTCCGTAAGGGGGCACGACCCCCATTTATATTTAAGGATACAACATTTAGTTCCATGGTTGATTCTTCTGGGGGGTGAAGTCCTCTTCCTCAATTAATTCCTTGTTTGCCTTCGTGATGGATTTCCTCAGCCGCTGAAATTCAGGTTCGGAGATTTCCACATGCTCACTCCTTTGCAGCAAAGGTTTTGCGGCTGCAAGGAAGGCCTGGATATTAGGAAAATGATCCTTAATTCGTACATGCCTTTGTCTGAAAGTTTCCTTCAAAAATCTGACAATATTTGCTTTTGAGATCTCCAAAGGCTGCTCTTCCTCCTGAGGGGGGGGGGGGGGGCTGTCAACCATTGCCACTGGTTCCTCATGGCCAATCAGTGTCTCTGTAGTTAGAATTCCCTCTGTGACGCTAGTAACGAGTTCCTCCTGAACCTGTACAGAAACACCTGTTCCATCCCCATCTACTTTAGGTTCTTCATCCTCTTTATCCTCATGCATCATTGCAATGGGGGGGGAGGAGTCGTTATTAGTAGTAATGGGTATTTTGCATTCCCCATTAGAATTGATATGGTCATCAGTAGGCTGTTCGGTTTCGCAGGTTGATTTACAACCTTCAGGAAAAAGTTCCCCTTCATCCTGAGCAGGTGGTATCATGTCAGCCATAGTTTCACCACCTTGCTGATCTTCATGTGAAGGACTGTCTGAATCATTTAAACTGCTTCCTGTCTGCACCACCAACACTTTAACACCTTTGTCCTCATTCCTCGCACTTACAAGTGACCGTTTCAAATTTTTCCGAGACGCCGCATCTACAATCTGCTGCTCCTCGCAAATCATTCCCTCTACAGGTAGAGGCTTCTCCCTTACATTTGCTGACTCATCGGTTGCACGATGGCCAGCTGTACTGGATGACTCATCGCTTACACGAAGCACATCCGTATGGGTCTCATCAGCACCACTCTTAGCCGTACCTTGATGGTCCGATGTAGATTCCCGCACTGAAGACGAAACATCTATAGAATCATCCGTAGTGGTCACGGGGGGAGCTGGTCCGGCTGCTGTGGCATACGTTTTCTCCCCATCAGGACAATACTGCCGAGTGTGTCCATGTACACCACACCCGTAACAAATCAACCTCTCCGTTGCCGCAAAAATCCTGTGCTCACGTTTTGACGACTTAAAAACGAGAGAGACATTCAATTGCGTCAAACCATCCTTCAAAACAACATAACAAAACCGTCTAAACGTTTCGATATGCTTAAGCTTCCCATCTGTGGTGCGAATGGAGGCTTGGATAATTCTCGACACCACAGTACCGTACTGACCGAGCTTCTGAAGAATTTCCTCATTAGACAGCGTCGGTAGAACGTTTGATAGTATTACCTTCGAGGCTGGAGTGTTCCATGGCGAAACCGGAACAAACTGGTCATTACCCAAGGTGAGTCCGTTCTGCACGACGATGCGCGCGAAACGGACACGTGAAACGAAAACAACCACCTTGTGGTGCATTCGGGACGCTGCCCGTATGTTCTCACAACCGATCAATTCTCCGATTGCGAGGAGCGTCTCCTCCAGCGAGACATCTTCCGGTGGGACAAAACACATGCCGTGTTCATCTGTTAACCCCTCATCGGCGTCACGACCGGCATTACTTCGACTATTCTTGCTAGCCATTTGAAGTAACTAAACGAAAAAAATAACCAATAAATGGTACAAAGGTTTATAAAGCCGAAATAAATGAAAAAAAAACTAGAACGGGCACTCGGTAGAGCGCATACCTTCGCCGCAGCTACTGTTCTGTACTTGGCATGGGAGTGTAGGGAACAGAACAGTGAACAGTTTGGTGCTGATTTCATGCAAATCGGATAAGAATTGACCGAGTTATGACAAAAAACGCACATTTTGCAAGGTCGTGACCCCCCTGACCTTTGACCCCCAACCGCTAACAAGGGTAATGTCTTCACTGGGTCATGTCGTATATCACAAGATCGGGCATTGAATTCTGAACATTTTGGCATTAGTTGCATGCCAATTGGATAAAAATTGACCGCGCTATGGTAAAAATACGATTTTGACCTTTTCGTGACCTTGACCTTGACCTTTGACCCGATTGCTCCCAAAATCTAATCAAATGTGTCCTGTATAATAACCAATCATCCCACCAAATTTCATGCAATTCGGTTGAATACTTTTTGAGTTATGCGAATAACATACACACACACACACACACAGACATACAAATAAATACACAGCGATCAAAACATAACCTTCCGCTTTTGCGAAGGTAACAACAACAACAATAACTGGGAAATAAATAAATAAATCCCGTTAACCACCTAAAGCGGATAACTTTAACCGCGCTGTCTCTCCCTCTCTCGCTCAGTAGACAAGACGATAGAAAGGGACACCGACACTCGGACAGCAGAAAGGACCAAAAGGTAGGAAGAAAGGAAAAAGCAACACGAGACACAGCACGTACCACCAGTGACTGAGCAACAGACCTGGCAATCGCACGTGCGTGCTAAGCGAGCGGCAGCTGTAGAGAGAGAGAGAGAGAGAGAGAGAGAGAGAGAGAGAGAGAGAGAGAGAGAGAGAGAGAGAGAAAGAAAGAGAAAGAAAGAAACTTTTGAATCCTTTTATTATAAAAGTATAAAACCATTCCACAAAGCAGTGTTAAACCAAGCAACGAGTTCAAAGAAACATTGTATAAGGATCATAAACACACCAAAAAAGAACAAAGGATATTCAAAAGAAAACAGCAAGTATAAAAATTTTACCAACCAAAGGTGAGGACACAAACAGAAACCACAAACAATTATAAAGGAAATGCTCATGCAAGAGCTATGAACACATCAAGAGCAAATTAAGCGTTTGATTAAATTAAGTGAAAAATTGAGAAAGGGAAAGAGAGGGGGGGAGAGAGAGAAGGGGAGAGAGAAGAGAGAGAGAAGAGAGAGAAAGAGAAAGAGAAAGAGAAAGAGAAAGAGAAAGAGAAAGAGAAAGAGAAAGAGAAAGAGAAAGAGAGAGAGAGAGAGAGAGAGAGAGAGAGAGAGAGAGAGAGAGAGAACGAGAGAGACAGAGACAGAGAGGAAAAATTGAGAAAGGGAAAGAGAGGGGGGAGAGAGAGAAGGGGAGAGAGAAGAGAGAGAGAGAGAGAGAGAGAGAGAGAGAGAGAGAGAGACTTGACTTTTATGTGCTTTTATTATAAAAGTATCAAAACACACATGGAAGAACACCACAAAATTTTTACAAGAAAAAGAAAGTTGTACAAGCAAAAAGAATGTATATACATGTATATGTGGACATTGAGCGTAAGTATAATTTACAAAAACAAACTCAACACCTCATCTGTAAAACAATCGTCGTTCACACTGCCGAAACTTATCCGGGCCGACACTATTCCTTTGAAGCAAAACAGCACATTTTCATCTCTGCCACTCAATTTGATCTTTCTAGTTTTATATATTGCGAGTTTAGCAATTCCGCACAGAAAATTCAAGAAAGGGACCGCTGTCTTGTTCTTGGTGCTCCTTTCAATGCCATACACAAAAATTGCAACAGAAAAAACAAACTGAAATTTATAAAAGAGCTGTTGGAGGAAACAAAAAAGGGGTACCAATCTCTTACATTTCACAAAAGCATGGGTCACATTTTCAGCCTCTTCACAAAAAGGACAAACATTCAGTACAGAAGGATCAAACTTATTAAGTAAGTATTTGGTGACCAGGGCCTGATGAACTAGTGTCCAATTTAAGTCTCCGGTTCGACCTAAGGTTGGAGACCTATACATCTCTTTCCACACTGGAGATAGGAACGAATTAGCCGGAATGATCTCATCCCACCGATTTTTTAAAGGTTTTGTGAAACCCGGTATTAGCACCTCTTTGCATATCCCATAAATAACTTTTTTTCCCATCACATGGAACACACCGCAACCATCTGACTTTGAGAAGACACCCTGTTGTTTTTTTTGAGGTGACTTGGAGCTCGGGGAAATAGAGACGAGAGTCCACCACTTCATCTGCCCCAGTCCACCCGATATTTAATTCCCTGAAAGTTTTAATCACAACTCTCAAAACTTTGTCCACCATTCTAGATGACCGAACCCCCACTTTTGATGTGAGAGAACCGGTGGATTACCATCCATTTAGGGAAGGCTTCATCAGGTCTCGCACTCTGTTTATTCCATTACAGGTGAAGCAATGCATAAATGACCTGGAGGTTGAAATTTCAGGGAATAAAGGATTCAGAACCAATGGCTCATGCATATATTTTTTTGCATCGTAGGACACCTCTAATCGTTGTATTCCAAGGACTTGCCAGGCATTCAGAAGGCTCTGATGAAACTCGGGGAGCAGAGTCGTGTTGACATGCTGCAGGTCCATGAGGAAGAGCTCTCGGTCATACTTCAACCTATCTGCTTCCTGCAGCCAAGCGTTTGTGAGAGGCCGCCACGCGACACACTCACCATACAATAAACGCTTTATCGTCCACATGCGGAAAGCCATTATCCGACTCGGAACATGTATCAAGCTTTGGCCACCTGCATTTCGGGGTCTGCACACCGTGTCTGGTCCAAGCCAATGGTGGCCTCCCCAAAAAAACTGAGTTAGAACCCTCTGAATGCCTGTGACCAAGTATCTCGGAGGTTGGAGGGGGATAACTTTATGCCAAATAAAAGGAACCACCAGGTTATTTATTATTGTCACCCTTGCCTTAAGCGATAGAAGGTGGTGCAACCGTTTCCATCTAGCCAGTTTCTGCTTAATTCTTTCCAAGAAACCCTCCCAATTTTTTTGTTCATATGCTTGGACTCCGAGAAATAACCCTAAATATTTAAACCCCTCTTTGTTCCACTGCATTCCTCCTGGTAACACAGGCAGAGCTGAGGAAGGTGGACTGGGGCCCACCCATAAGGCAACACTTTTGTTCCAATTTACTTTTGCCGTGGAGGCGAGCTCAAACTGGGACAGACATCGAAAGACCTCACCCACATCATTTTGGCTGGAAACAGCAACACAAATGTCATCCGCATAAGCTGAAGTAACCATTTTGTGGTTTTTTGTTAAGGAGACTCCTTCCACTGAGTTTCGGAGCAAAGCTAGTAAAGGTTCGACCGAGAGACTGTATAGCATTCCTGAAAGCGGGCAGCCCTGACGGATGCCTCGCTGAAAGGGAAAAGGGCAACATAAGCTGTTGTTTACCTTCAACAGACAGGATGCATTTTCATACAACTTAACATAGGAAACAAAATTTTGTCCAAAACCAGCTCTCTGTAGTACAGCAAACAAAAAAGAATGGTCAACACTGTCAAAAGCTTTTTCTTGATCTAAAAGAACCAAACCAAAACCATGAGATGTAGTACGACCGAGACTGATCAAGTCTCTCACCAAAAAAATGTTATCGTAAATAGAACGCTCAGGAACACAATAAGACTGATCAATATCAATCAAAAGGGGGATGACTTCCTTTAGACGTATCGCGAGCGCCTTCGACAATATTTTATAGTCTGTATTTAGGAGTGACACAGGCCGCCAATTTGTGGCGTCTTGCAAGTTCCCTTTTTTTGGAAGGAGACACAAAACTGACCTCCGGCAACTTAGTGGCAATTCACCTTGTTCAAGGCTATCATGAAAGATGTCAAGTAGAGTAGGGCCTAGAATGTCCCAAAAGGCCTTGTAAAATTCAACTGGGAGGCCGTCAAGTCCAGGGGCTTTCCCATCTTGAATTCCTTTAAGAGCAACAGTAAGTTCTCCGAGAGAGATGCCAGGCTCCAGTTGTTGTCGCTGGTCTTCAGACAAAGATGGGAGCAGTTCAAATATCTCGTTTCTGTTTTCCTGGTTCACAGTTCTCAAGGCAAACAGCTTTGAATAAAAGTTTCGTAATTCATCTTTGATGTCACTTTGAGAAGACAGAAGCGCACCGGCAGAAGAGCGCAAAGCGTGAATTTGTTGAGGGGTCTTGGCTGTCTTTTCCAGGTTGAAAAAGTCTTTGTTTGGTTTGTCAAGTTGGATATTGTCCATTCGCAGTCGGACGAAAGCACCAGATGCACGCTCTCTCACCATTTCAGCCAGTAGTGTTCTTTTCTCTGACAACTGCTGGACATTTTCGTTGGACATTCCAGATTTCTGCTCACAATAAAATATATCGTTTTTTAAGGCAGTTATCACACCGAGTGTGTTACAGGTATTATAACGACAGTATTGCTGGCAAAAACATTTAATTTGGGATTTTGTGCAATCCCACCATTGCCTTAAATTTAGGTAGGAAAACTTTTGCATTTCACATTCCTTCCATACCATTCTGAATGCTTCTTTGAAATGCTCACTTTGTAAAAGTTTGACATTGAAAGTCCAATATGCACTTCTACACACATGATGAGGTAGGCCACATACAACAACAACCATGTGATGATCAGAAAAACCAGATGGCCTTATATATGAATTCTTGACAAGATTTACCTTATCATGGTTAACATAAATTCTATCCAAATGAGCCATTGTCAAAAGATTTCTTGCGGCACAAACCCACGTGTACTGCCGGATATTAGGGTTCTGTACCCGCCACACATCCACAAGTTGAAATTTTTTAATGAGCTGTGCCAAAGGCCTTGCACTCGGTGGATGAGGCTCAGGAGTGTTTCTATCAAGTTGTGGGTTGAGGGTACAGTTGTAGTCTCCCCCCAAGCAAACCAACATGGACAGGTCAATAGTGCTTAAAAAACCTGCTAACTTGTGAAGAAAAGCACTTCTTGCAGAGTTCGCACTAGGGCAGTATACATTCGTCGTGCAAATCTTTTCGTTACCGCTGACAAACTCCACAGATAGTAAATGGCCCTTGCAAATTTCTCTACATCTGATCTCCAACGGCTGGAGTCTAGGATGTAAGACTACTGCAACACTAGCCTTGGCATCAACAAAAGCACTGGAGAAAAAGTGACAACCTTTAAAGATATTACGCCACTCAACCTCAGAAGACTGATTTGCATGCGTCTCTTGTAACATCAACACATCAATTTTTTCATTCTGAAACATTTGAAACACCTGGAGGCGACGCACACAACTCCGACCACCGTTGATGTTTAAGGATGCTACTTTTATCTCCACTCTGTTAACTATTCATAAAGTTCCTTGCCCGCTCGAGTTACACATTTTCTTAGCCTCTGGAATTGAGGTTCTGACAGGTTAACCTGATAAGGTTCACGAATCATGTTCTTTGCAGTCAAAATAAAATCATGCAGATTCGGAAAGTAGTCTTTGATTTTTACATGTCTTTTCCTGTACGTTTCTTCAAGGAACTTGATAACATTTTCTTGAGAAACCATGGTGATGGTATTGTCATCACACGCCTCACTCTCTTGAGCACTTGAAGCACTAAAGAGTGGAGTAGAAGAGGTTTCATCAGAATCAAGTGCTTCATCTTGATCTGCATCTTTTCCTCCTATTTGCTGAACACTTAGTTTTGGAAACAGCAATTCTACAGGGTCAAGGACCTCCGCACTCTTTGCAGACCCTTCCAAATTTACCATATCCTCTGTGGCTATAAGTATGTCCCCCACCTCATCATCCCTTTCATTTTTATCTGTCAGGGAAGGGTTAACGTTATCCTCACAGTCGCAAGGACTTTCCCCTTTATCTATTTTTTCCTCACTAGCAGATCCAGCTGCTAACTCGTCTGAGCGAGTTTGGTTATCAGGACAAGGACTTACCACATCCTGAGAGGATCGACTATTTTCCGGGTCATACTCAATCTCAGCAAGTGGTGCCAGCGAATCTTCCTCATGTACACACACTTCCTGTACCATCTCCATTACCGCCAAGAAGTTTCCGGTGTAGGCCTCACCCTGGAGGTCCTGCGAACCTGACACGATCTGAATCTTATTTTGTTTTTCTTCGGAATCACAGGATTCATCACTTGAACGCTTCTGACCTTTTTTCCTGGTGTCCACTACGGATACTTCCATGGTATCGTCCGCACTGTCGTGTACCATGGACGAAATGAGAGAGGGTTCAACCACTTTTATTCCCACCTTAAGTGGAGGGGCAGGGTTAGTCACCTCACGTTCTAAGTCTATCACTCCCTCCCCCACCCCCCCGGTCGGGGGGGACGGGTCTGGCGCTTCACTCACCGCAGTCGGTGCGGTGGGTGGATTAACCACTCGATCCGCCTCCTCCCCTTCATGGTGCGGTGAAGAGGAGTCGCTCCTCACCAATTCCCCACGTTCCTGCGGTTTAACCGCATTGGGACAGGCACTCCTCACATGCCCGTAAGCCCCACACTCGAAACACGTCATAGCCTCCGAGGAGGCATACATTTTGTATTCAAAGCCGTTGATTTTCACACTCAACACGACATTGAGCATTTTTACATTTGCAGGCAGTTTAATGTACACCACTCTCTTGAAGGACATGACATGTTTGAATCGATCGCAAACATTTCGCATCGGCACCATCGAAATCCTCGATACGACCTTACCGAACTTGTTTAATTGTTCACGTAACTGCTCATTTCTAATAAATGGCGGGATATTACTGATGTTAATCTTTACCGTCGGGACTTGTAAAGCGAACACAGAGAGGAACGTGTTCGGTTCAATGAACAAGCCTTGTTCGACTACACTCGCTACCATGTGCTCCTCGGACAAAAATACGACGAATTTCTTATTCATACGAGAGGCAGCGCGAATACTGTGTGCACCAACGATGTTTCCAATGGCAGAAAGCACATCGTTAATTTCCACCTCGTTGGGAGGAACACAAGCTAGCCCGTGTTTACGAGTTAGCGATTCGTACGTATCAATGCGGAAACGTTCGCCCGCCATTCTAACTCGACCAAAGAAAAGTTCGTAGCCAAGAACCGAGAGAACCCAATGTTTGTCGAACACCAACAAACAGATCAAATTCCCCCCCCCCCCCCCTTGTCCGGACCGGACAAGAGGGTATCAAACCTAAATAATCGAGCTAAAGTAAATAAAAAACGTGCGTTCTAAGCACAAAAATGGCTTACAAAGCGCCGTCAAAGCCAGTAGGCCGCACCCAACAAGGGCCCGCTCTCAATCCTCTCTCTCTCGAAGACAAGGGTGCAGAACGGATGAAAACACAATGCCGAAGCACACAGGATGGAGAAGGAGAGGGAGGGGCGCAGGGGAGGGGAGGGGAAAAACGCAACGGGCTCACCAAAGCACAGAGCAGTTGCTCACAGCCGCCATGACGCCACACCCAACGCACCGACAGCCGATAGGTGGCGACAGAGAGAGAGAGAGAGAGAGAGAGAACGAGAACGAGAGAGAGAGAACGAGAGAGAGAGAGAGAGAGAACGAGAGAGAGAGAGAGAGAGAGAGAGACTTTTGTGCCCTTTTATTATAAAAATACAAGCAATTCCACAAAGCGGTTGTAAGCAAAGCAACCAGTTTAAAGAAACATTTCGTGAGGATCATGAATTCACCAAAAGGAGCAAAGGATATTTAAAGGAAACCAGCAAGTATAAAAATTTTACAAACCAAAGGTGAAGACACAAACAAAACCACAAACAATTTCAAAGGAAATGCTCATGCAAGAGCTATGACCACACCAAGAGCAAAATTAAGCGTTTAATTAAATTAAGCGAAACATTGAGAGAGGGAGAGAGAGGGAGAGAGAGAGAGAGAAAGAGAGAGAGAGAGAGAGAGAGAGAGAGAGAGGGGGGGAGAGAGAGAGAGGGAGAGAGAGAGAGAGAGAGAGAGAGGGGGAGAGAGAGAGAGAGAGAGACAGAGAGATTTCATTCCTTTTTTTGAAGGAAAAAACCTTTTCCACCAATGCAGACAGGTAAAACAAAAAATATTTACAGGTCATGAGAGCATTTCTACAAATACAGACAGTGAGAAAAAGAAAACCATGGTTACAAATCAATACAGACAGCAAATAAAGTTGATATAAACAGTCATAAAAAGGTACCATTTCGAAGCATTTCACATTACACCAAATAAGAGAGCAATGCTATATTACAAGTTTAATGTAAGGACTCCGTCAGTTAAACTGCACAAGGAACGCCGAACACACCATCGTTTCTGGAAGTCCCCACAGTTATCAAAAGACAATTCCAGGTTCAGCCGAGACGACACCAATGACCTAAGAAAGACTACAGCGTCATCCACTGGAACAACACTGTTCTGGATTTTCCTTTTCCTGGACACATATATAGCAAGTTTTGCCTCAGAAATTAAAAAGTTGGCTAAAAAACATTCGTGCCTACATCTGGGTTTAATACTAAAACCAAATATAAAAACACAGTGTGTAAAAACCAACCCCAACCCTTGAATGACATGCGATAAAACAGTAAAAAGTGGTGTCAATCTTGGGCATCCAACAAAGGCATGAAAAAGAGTTTCCTGGGCATCACAAAAAGGGCACTTTTCAAGGACATGTGGACACATTCGGTGTATCAAAACGTTTGAGGGTAAAATGTGATGTGCCAATCGCCACTGCAGGTCTCCGGAGCGTTTGGCAATGGGTACCTTGTACATAACAAGCCAGTTTATCGAAGTAGAATGAGTAGTCTGGAGCATTCTCCTCCAGTGCGCTTGTGGTTCTGCAGGTCTATCAGAAACAAGGGTTTTGACACACATGCCATAAACAGAGGATTTTTGCATCAACTTAAAGGAGGTGAAACCTTGAAAAAGAAGCAAAAGCTCTGGAAAGGGGTGTTGGGATGAGAGAGGGCCAGCTTCCACCTGTGGAGCCCATTTTAGCTTGGTTTGCTTGAAAAAGTGCAGAATCACAGAAAATATCCTCCCAATGACCCGAATGGACCTAACTCCAGTGGCAACAGCGATGTCAGCAGCTGGTTTCCACTTGTAAGGAGGAGGGGTTCTAAAATCTTTAACCTTGGTGCATCCAGCATCAATAAACTTTTGCATAAAAGTGCGATCACTGCAGACCCCTTCAAAAATGGGGTTTAAAAAAATTGGCTCGTTTAAGAACATTTCAAGGGAATAATTACTGTTGTCACGGCGAACGGTAACTGCCTGCCATGCCTCCAGCACACTCCTGTAGAACAGGGGTACTGATGCCATATCGACTTTCTTGCTGCCAATAAGGAACAGCTCCTGATCATAGCCGAGTCTCCCTGCCTGCCGAAGCAGGCAGTGAGGCAATGCCTTCCACGGGACATCAGTGTACAGCAGTCGACGAAGCGACAGGAGGCGAAAAGCCATAACTTTACTGGTAATGGCAATCAGACCCTGTCCTCCTTCAGCAACGGGTAGGTTTAACACACCAGGTTTGAGCCAGTGCTTCCCCCCCCCCAAAAGAAGTCAATAAAAAAAGATTGCAGTTTTTAAAGAATAAAATCTGGGGGCTGCAGTGCCATAAAAACGTGCCAAAGCATCGATGCTGCAAGGTTATTTATAATGAGCATTCGGCCCCGTTAGGAGAGTTGGCAGAGTAAGCCCTTCCATTTTTGCAGCCGCCTCTCAGTTTTAATTATGAGAGATTCCCAGTTTCTCAAAATGAAGTTTTCGGTACCAAGAAAGACACCAAGGTAAAGAACGCCATCCCATGCCCATTCGAGTTGCTCTGGCAGAGTCGGAGGAGTGGCGCCATTTTGCGGACCAAGGTAGAGAGCTCTGCTCTTTTTCCAATTCACTTTTGCCGAACTTGCCAAACTGAATTCATGGACGCATTGGACCAAGGCCAAGACGTCCTCATCCGAGTGAACGATTGCACAAAGATCGTCTGCATAAGCAATCACCTTGAACGGGTTCGCAGTTGGTTGAGGAACGAAACCGGGAAGACGTGCGCGCAAACGAACGAGCAAAGGCTCAATCGCGAGGGAGTACAGGAGGCCGGAAAGAGGGCAACCTTGACGAATGCCTCTACTAGCCGGGAAAGGCTGACATAAAATGTTGTTAACTTTTGCTAAACTAAAAATGTTATTATACAGTAGCTGTACGTGAGAGATAAAAAAATTCACCAAAACCAAACCCCCGTAAAACAGAGAAGAGATAAAAGTGATCGATGGCATCGAAGGCCTTTTCTTGATCGAGGAACACCAGACCAACATTTCTTTGTTCGAGAGAGCAGAAATCAATCATGTCACGTACAATAGAGATACTGTCGTGAATTGACCTTTTAGGGACACAGTAAGATTGATCTGGGTGTATGATCTCCCCAATCACGACTCTGAGCCGGTTGGTGAGAGCCTTGGAAAAGATTTTATAATCCACGCATAGCAAGGATATCGGACGCCAATTTTCCACCCGATGCAGATCTCCCTTCTTGGGTATTAGGGCAAGCACCGCTCTACGGCAGCTGAGTGGCAGTTGGTTGAGTCGTAAACTGTCAGAAAATATTTCCAACAGTTCCGTCCCAAAGAGGTCCCAGAAAGCGTTGTAGAACTCTACGGGGAGTCCATCCAAGCCAGAGGCTTTTCCATTCGGCAAGGCTTGTAATGCAACAAACAGTTCCTCCATAGTTATCTTTCTGTCCAGCTCTTGACGTGCAGTAGCTGACAAGGTGGGCAAGGACGCGGTTTAAAAATGCACCATTTCGTCATCAATGTCTTTCCTACAATACAGATCAGAGAAGTAATCTTTAACCAGGGTTCTAATGCCCTTGTGATCCTTTATCATATTGCCCTGCACAGTCCGTAACAAGGTGAGCTGCTCGCTACCATTTGAAGTGTGTTCAAGTCGAAAGAAGAAACTAGAAGGCACGTCCAGATGACGCAAATTCTCCACACGGAGATGAACCATGGCACCTCTAGCTTGTTTTACACATAGCCTGTTGAGAATAGCTTTCTTTTTGGCCAATGAAAGATTCGTTTCCATTGTGTTGGAAGGTGACAGATGGCTTTGCAAAGCTAAAATTTCTTTTTCAATAACACTTTTAAAGAGAGACTCATCTTTTGTACAAAATAATCTATACTGCTGACAAAAGGTTTTAATTTGCGCCTTAGCATTATCCCACCATTGATTGAGGGAAGAAAAAGAAGGCTTCCGCAAAAGCAGTGTGCCCCAGAAAACCCGGAAGGCTTTAAGGAAAGCTTGATCCTCTAAAAGGTCCACATTAAAAATCCAATGTGCAGCTCCATAGTTCCGTATCGGAGAGAGAAGAGAAAAGGTGACCATGTGATGATCGGAGAAACCGATTGGTAAAATTTGCACATTGCCCATCATGTTAAGAAAGTTACTATTTATGTAAACACGATCTAGCCGAGCGAAGGAAAGCCGACCGTCAAGACAGCGACACCATGTATACTGGCGTATGAGGGGGTTGTGAAGTCTCCACGCATCAACGAAAGAGAATTTAGATAAAACCATTGCCAGTGGGACGGTACTAGCTAGATGAGGTTCTTTACCGTTCCGGTCCATGGCAGAGTCTAGAGTACAATTAAAATCCCCACTCAAGCAAACAAGACTATTAAAATCTGCATGAGTGAGTGATGTTTCTAACTGTGTGAAGAAGGTGACCCTGTCAGTGCTGTCACTGGGTGAGTAGACATTAAAAAGTGTGTGCCTGTAACCATTGAAGGTGAAAGACACAGAAATTAGATACCCCTTAATTATGTCTTCAAAAACAATGTCAGTTTGGAGGAAAAAGGAAGATGAGAAGAATATAGCTACCCCGGCTCTAGGGCAAGCCAAGCTACTGAAAAACCATTGGCCGTTCATCAACCTTCGCCATTGGCTTTCGCACGAAGGACTGCATCTCGTCTCCTGTAAAAGCATGACATCAATATGCTTTTCCTCAGTGAGTAATTTCACCTGGGTCTTGCGCAATGGGGACCGCCCCCCATTGATATTCAAGGTAGCTACAGAAAAGGTCATGTGAAGAATAAGGGGAAGGGGTTATATAGCGGAAGGTTGGTCTACTTGTAGCTCTTCCTTCGCTTTGCCGATGTACTTCTTGAGGCGGAATACTTCTCGTTCCCCAACTCCGAACTGGCTGGACTTCAGGACGAGATATTTCGCGGATGTTATGAAGATTTTTAGGTCTGGAAAGAAATCTTTCACCTTTACTCGCCTCTTCCGAAAAGTGTCTTTCAGGAATTTTAGAATTTCTGCAGGTGTGATGCCCGGGTCACCCTCCGGCCCATGAGACAACGACACTTCGTTCCAAGCCTCGATGCTGATGCCAGACGTGAGGGATGAGGCTCCATCGGAGTCATAGTCCAATTGATCAGCGTGAGTCTCACCCTCTAACGATAAAGCAGGTGCCGGTGCAGCAGATGCTGTGTGTGCCATCCCCTGAATGTCTGCAGGTTTTGGACACGTCTGCAAATCAGACAATGATGCAACAGGTGTTGCAAGATTCACCTCTTCATGACCCGCTATGGTCATGCCACGCTCCGGAATTATATGAGGCGTTTCAACGACAGAACTTGTATATGTCTTGAGGGCACAGCCTGGGACATCCTGAGGCACAACCTCCTCAGGTGCGCAATGCCCAGCTGATACAGAAACTGCGCATTCCATGTCTGCGCAGCCCGGGACATTCTGAGGCACGACCTCCTCAGGTGCCTCACGCCCCGCACAGACAGAGACTGTACATTCTATGTCAGCACAGAATGTACAGGATGCATTCTGAATGCATTCTGAGGCACGACCTCTTCAGGTGCCTCATGCCCCGCACAGACAGAAACTGTGCATTCCATGTCCGCACAGCCCAGGCCATTCTGAGGCACGACCTCCTCAGGTTCCTCACGCCCCGCAGAGGCGGAGGCTAAAATGGGCTCTGTAGGTCCATTATTGTCATCACAAGCAGCTCTTTCACTCTGATTCATTAATTCTTTATCATCATCAGGAGTTAGAGATGCAAATCTATTGTGTAAGGCTATGCCGGTAACACAAGGAGCCACCTCAGTGAGGTTTCCATTGTCGCTTCCAGTCAACACAATCTTTTTTGAATCCCTCGTTGCTGTTTCGTCATTAACGTTCGGCCGTTTGTGCTTCTTCCGAGCAGTAACAACAGTGAAACCTTCATCATTCACGGGGGAATCCCTCACTGCTGCTGTCGATGTCGACGGCTGATTGTCCACAGCATTACCAGGTGCCGCCTGTTTAGGCGTGCCCACGGGGACAGTTACCTTCGTACAGGTATCTCTCGCTGCTGCCGCCGATGTGGACGGCTGATCGTCCACAGCATTGCCAGGTTCTGCCTGCTTGGTTGTTCTCACGGGGACAGTTACCTTCGTGCAGGCACCTTTAACATGTCCGTGTTGCCCGCAATTGAAACAGGTCGTCGTTTCGGTCGACACATATATTTGATAGTTATGACCATTGAGCGACAGCGTCATGGTCGCATTAAGCGTCTGAGCGTTGTCTTTGAGGATAATATAACAATGACGCCGGAAGGTCATGACGTGTCGGAGCGAGGCGTCTGCTCGAAGTCGCAGGGGGATCATCGATATCCGGGACTCGACGGTGCCGAAACGCTTAAGCGAAGAGACGATGTGCTCGCTTTTTATAAACGGCGGTAAGTTCGACAAAATGATTCGGACCGCCGGTGTGTCCATCGGACTAACACTTAAATAAATGCCCTGGGATAAGGACAAACCGTGTTCCACCACCTCATTAACGAGGTGTTCCTTTGATACAAAAACCACAATTCTGTGGTTCATCCTGGAGGCAGCGAGGACATTATCCAGGCCGACAATGTTACCAATACTGGTTACCACGTCCTCGACGCTCACTCCGTCAGGCGGGCAAGCAATAAGCCCGTGTTTGCGAGTCAATGACTCATACCTGCTATTGTGCAAACGAACGTTCGCCATAGCTATAAATAAATGAAACTAAAGAAACGGTTTCGAAATAAAATAAAGAGAACCTGTCGTGAGCAAAACCTGCAGGCGAAGGTAAAATGAAAAGAAATAGAACAAGGGAGCCGATAAACGACGATGATGAAGAACACGGCAAACAGAGCACAGGCCCGAAGAACACAAGGTTCTTTAGGACTCGCACCAAACTCACCGTGCGCGCTCTCTTTCTCTCTCTTGTCTCAACAAAGAAGGAAAACACGGTGAAAACTTCACAAGCACGTACAAGGACACAGAGGGAGTGAAATGGGGGATGGGAAAGGCAACAACACAACACAGCTCCTCACACACAGCAGCCATGATATGATATGATATGATATGATATGGAGAGAGAGAGAGAGAGAGAGAGGGAGAGAGGGAGAGAGGGAGAGAGGGAGAGAGGGAGAGAGAGACTTTTTGACTTTTTATTACAAAAATATAAAAATACAAGCCAGTCGGTGAAGATACTATTCAATACAGGCACAATAATCAAAAATACAGAAAAGAAAAAGAGATAATGACAGGAAATCAAAACAGTCCAATGAACTAGAAAAGAAAAACAACAACAGAAAAACCGACCACACACTGATTCAATCCCAACAAACCTACAAATATATCAATAATTCATTCTCCTGCACCATGCAGATCCCATCAAAACACCAGATGTTCATAAACTCATCAATACATTTCTTTCTTCCAGAATCACAAAATTCAAGTTTGAGTCTTGCAGATATCAAGGCATTAAAAAAGAACAAGACATCACATTGCCCAATCGGCTTTCCTTTCAGTTTTTCCTTCCTTGATAAATAAATTGCCATTTTCGCCGTGGCCACTAAAAACAAAAACAACATATGTACATGTTCTTTCATATCATTGAAACCAAAAATAAATGATCGCAGAGAAAAAGTGATCTTCATTTTTCCAGCCATGTAGTTCAGCCATTGAAATAAAAGCACAAGCCTTGCACAATCAACGTATGCATGGAACACATCCTCTGTGTAAACACAGAACGGGCAACACGTAGATATGGGCGCGAAATGACTCACTAATTTATTAGATGGAATGATCCAGTGTATCATTCGCCACTGGAGATCACCTGTCCTTTTGCTTACCAGCTTACTGTATACTGATTCCCATGCAGGCTCAGATGGGAGTCCTTCTGGCATTAGCCCTTTCCACCTGGCCACTCCATTTAACGGTGAGTTCCCAAGCAGAACTGCAGTGCATAACCGATACAGGTCTTTACTACTGCATTTCTGAAAAATGTTTTGTCCCTCACTAATTGGGGGCAAGTCTCCGTGACTAGGCTGTACCAATAAACCAGGAAAATGCCAGTCATTGGATGTCACCAAAACTTCCTGGGTCCATCTTAGTCCAAGTTGGAAGCTTTTCTTTACTATTCCCTTTAGTATTCTTCCGATTATTCTGTTTGACCATATTCCAGTCATATCGGCTATCTCTTGCACCGTCTTCCACCCCCAACCAGAATCATGGCGGAGGTCCAACACTTTGATTATGCCCGCTGTAATAAAGTGTTGATAAAAGTCTCGGCTTCTTGGAATTGCAGGAAACAGTAGGTTGTAAAAAAGGGGTTCTTCCACAAACATGCTTGTAGCATAGGTTTCTTGCTGGCGACTAGTCGAAAGGCTTTGCCAGGCATTCAGAAGGCTCTGATAGAATGATGGTAGATGAGATGTGTCGACATGTTGGAGTTGGACTAAGAAAAGTTCAAGGCCATATCCGAGCCCGCTTGCTTTTCGCAGCACATGATAGGCCAGAAGTCGGCTTGGCAGTCGTTCCTTGTACAGCAACTGCTGTATGGTACACAGCCGAAAAGCCATGATACGACTTTTTATGTCGATCAGTCCCTGGCCACCTTCAGACAAGGGGCTACATATGACATTTGGTAGTAACCAATGGTGACCACTCCAAAAAAAATCCACGAGTAGCCTCTGCACTGCCTTTAGTAGTGCCTCTGGCGGCTGAAGGCAGATAAACCTATGCCACAGGGAAGAAGCCACCAAATTATTCACCACTAGAACCCTGCCTTTGTAGGAAAGGTGGGGCAGAGCTCGTTTCCACAGTCCCAGTCTTTTTTTGACATGCTCAACAATCCCATCCCAATTTTTGAGGACGTAATGTGGAGATCCCAGGAAAACCCCAAGGTATTTGACTCCGTCTTCCACCCATTTTAACTTTGTTGGTAGATGCACAGGTGGTACCAGCACTCTTCCAGGTGGAATGTTCTTGAGACAGGGAATCCATAAGGCCTTACTCTTGTCCCAGTTACACTTCAAAGAAGAAGCGAGGCAAAAAAGATTTAAACATTCAACAAGTGCTGGGATATCACTCTCCTTCTTAACAACCACACAGACATCATCTGCATAAGCCGATACAACTACTGAAGGACTCCCAGGGGATACAGTCACTCCTGAAATATTTTTCCTAAATAAAATTAGGAGTGATTCCATTACCAAGGAAAATAATAACCCAGAAACCGGGCATCCTTGTCTCACCCCTCTTTGAACCTGTACCGGAGAGCTGAGTTCGTTATTTATTTGAAATAAACTAAATATATTGTTGTACAACAAAGTCACGTAGGCCCTAAAATTGACACCAAAGCCACATGCTTCGAGCACCCGATACAAAAAAACATGATCCACACTGTCAAAAGCCCTTTCCAAATCCAGGAATATTATCCCAAAATCTTTTTCCAAGCAATCACATTCCATTAAATCTCTAATCAAAAAAATATTATCATAAATAGATCTGTTTGGGATGCAGTAACTCTGATCATGGTGGACTAGATCACCGATTACCATCTTCAACCGACTGGCCAACACTTTTGACAATATTTTATAGTCCGTACATAATAACGAGACCGGCCGCCAATTCTTTATCTGTCGTAGATCCCCAGTCTTTGGAATCAGCGACACCACTGCTCTTCTGAAGCTTAGTGGGAGTTCTCCAGCACCAAGGATGATTCCAGGACATTCAATAATTCAGGGCCCAAAAGGTCCCAAAAAGCCAAGAAAAATTCTGCCGGTAGGCCGTCAATCCCAGGAGCTTTCCCCGAGTCCATTTCACTTAGGGCCTGCGTTAGCTCAGGCAAAGTAATTGTTGAATCCAGGCCCAGGCACTGAGGCTCAGTTAGGGATGAAAGGTGAGATGTTAAAAATTCCATGGTTTGCTCACAAACATTTTGTTTTGCATAGACTTTTGAAAAAAACTCTCTAATGCACAACCTTACATCTCCAGGGTTGGCAACCATGTTTCCCCTAAAGTCTTGTACAGAGAAAAGGGTTTTGGGTGACTTATTTACAAAATCCATTTGGAAAAAAGATTTACTCGGGGTGTCTGATACCTTTAAATTGTTTATTCTTAATCTAATTAACAGGCCTGCTGCTTTCTCCTGAATCAGCTCTCTCAGTTGAGCCTTCTTTTCAACCAATAACCTGTGGTCTCTTCTGATATTATCTTTAGCCAGTTTACACTCTAACCATATAATATCAGCTTCTAAACAAGCCATTGTTATATTTTTTACGTCAGTATCATTTGAAACAAACTGCTGACAAAACACTCTAATCTGAGCTTTTGTGTTATCCCACCATAATGCTAAAGAAGAGAAAGAGGGCTTTCTTGAAAGTTGGATGACCCAAAAAGCACGGAAGGCGTCTTTAAACAAAGCATCTTCGAGAAGACTGGTATTGAATTTCCAGTATGCACTTTTGCGTAAGGGTTGAGGGTAAAAGAGGCCCATGGTAACTAAATGATGATCAGAAAACAAAGATGGAAAATGATTTGGAGAGATAACCGCATTCCTGAACTGTGAGTTTATGTACCAACGGTCAAGTCTAGCGAAAGTCATTCTCCCATTGGCACATCGTCCCCAAGTATACTCAGATTTGTTGGGGTAATGCAGTCTCCATGCATCTAGCACACCCACTGCCGAAAAATAATTTAACAAATCAGTACTACCTTCGGGATGAGGTTCTGCTGTATTTCGGTCTATACTGGGTTTAAAGGTGCAATTAAAGTCACCCCCCATGCAAATACAATTATTGAGATCTATCGACTGCATGTGTCGAATTAAAGATGAAAAGAAAGCTCTTCGGTCCACACTCTCACTTGGTGCATAAACGTTGAATAGTGTAAACCGAAAATTATTAATGACCAGTTCCAATGAAATAAACCGGCCTTTAATCACCTCCTGGAAGAGGCATGACTCAGGTACTAGGCCTGGTCTGAGTAAAAAGGCTACACCAGCAGAAGAAGAAGACATGTTACTAAAAAAACATTGTCCTTTAAAGAGGCGACACCAGTCGTACTCCCCATTTTGAATTATATGGGTTTCCTGGAGTAAGAGTACATCAATTTTCTTGCGCTCAAATAAACTTTTCACCTGAACCTGGCGGTTTTGGCTTGCACCTCCGCCATTCATATTTAAGGTTCCAAAGGTGATTTTTTTCATGGATTTATCAAAAGGCGTGAGCGGTTGTTGTGAAATCTCGCTCCCTGCTTTTGTAACAGCCTTTCTAAGCCGATGAAACAGCGACCTTGTTAAATGAAATTCATCCGGCCTCCTAATTATGTCCTTTGCAGCCTGGATGAATGAAATTAAATCAGGAAAATGATCTTTTACAATCACATTTCGGTGTCGGTAGGTGTCATTCAGAAAAGAAATAACGAGTTGAGGGGCTATGGATGACTGATCTGATGAAGATTGAGACAACTCAGTCATCTCAACTTCATCCTCTGAATCTGACAAATCAGAAACAGCTCCGCCCGGGTCACATATATCAGTCTGCCCAGTCCCCATTTTGATGCCAGCCAAGTCCGAAGATTTGCTGGAATGTTCTATGGTAGAGTCATCCTCACTCTGGTACCCGGGACATTCAGCAGGAGCTGAAATCTCGGCTTCACCCTCCTGCAGGGAGATGTTCACTGGCTCAGTTGACGAACCAGTGTCATGATTTAGATCTTGCAGGGGTAAAGAGGAGCTTGGGGCTGAGACATTCCCAATCCGCTCGGTCTCAGCAGGTAGTGAAGGTGGCGGCTCACTAATGGGCTCACCATCATCTTTAGTCTCACCATCTACTTTTTCTCCCAGTTTTCGGTGCTGCCCGATAATGTTTCAGAATTAATTAATTCATGTTCCTTCTCCCTGGTGTCAACACAGCTTGTGGACACCTGAGAAAGACGTTCCAGGGCGTCTGCACCCACACTGTCTTTATCCAACACTACCTTTTTCAAAGTAATGTTGGAGTTACAAGCACCAGGTGCTCTTCGTTTCTTTGTCACCACAATGGGATTTTCTTCCATGTCCTCACTGCACGTAGCATCTGCCACCACAGGTGGGTTATCTGGGGTTATTTCATTATTTACCGAATCAGCGGTGTTGTCGTTTACACTAAGACGAACAGGAGTATTATCCCTACTCCTCGAGTGCGAGGGAGCGTCGGTAGGAACCATTCGGGTATTTCGGTTTACGTTGTTTCGTACGTTAGAGACCGGGGTGTTATCTCTTTTACAATCAGCGTCACTATGACCTGCTTCACCACACCTTACACACGATACCTTCGGACAAAACCTTTTCACATGGCCAAAAGCTCCGCACTGAAAACATGTTAATGAGGCCGATGACGCATACATCTGGTACTCATGGTTGTTCACCTTTACCTTGAACGTGATGTTTAACCCCGTGTCATCGCCTCGATCCGGAAGCACCATATACACCTGCCGTCTGAAGCTCATCACGTGTTTAACACGTTCATCCTGAGACCGGAGCGGAATCATTGTGATTTTTGACACAGCTGTTCCGTATCGGGACAAAACGGACATCAGCTGGTTGCAGGTTATAAATGGGGGTACGTTAGATATGACGACCCTCATCGACGGAGTGTCCATAGGCGACGCCAAGACAAAGAGACCTGTCTCTGTGGTTAAACCCGCACTTACAACATCGTGAACGAATTTTTCATCGGACACAAATACAACAACTTTTTGATTCATTCTCGACGCTGCTCGTACATTTTCACAACCGATTATTTTCCCCACCGACAAACAATGTCCTCAGTGGAAGTTCCTTCGGGTGGAACACACACAAATGCATGCTTCCTTGTTAAGTTGTCGAACGCCTCTAACCGAGAGCGTGTATTCGCCATACCAGCGAATTAACACCCCCCCCCCCCCCCCCCCACTTGTCCGAACCGGACAAGTAGGCACCAAAACGAAATAAATCAAACTAGAATAAATAATAAACGTGCAGTATAAGCACAAAAAGGCTTACAAAGCGTCGTCGAAGCCGGTAGGCCGCACCCAAAATGGGTCCGCTCTCAAACCTCTCTCTCTTGAAGACAAAGGTATAGGAAGGATGAAAACAAAATGCCAAAGTACACAGGATGGAAAGGAGAGGGAGGGGGGGGCAGGGGAGGGCAGGAGAGGAGGAAAACTCACAAAGAACTCACTACAACACAGAGCAGTTGCTCACAGCCGCCATGACGCTACACCCAACGCACCGACGGCCGATAGGTGGCGACAGAGAGAGAGAGAGAGAGAGAGAGAGAGAGAGAGAGAGAGACTTTGACTTTTTAGTCCTTTTATTACAAAAATATAAAAGTAACAATATACACGTTTTGCAATGAAATCAATAATGCCAATAAAAAGAAAAAGAAAAAGAAGAAGCACCCAATGATCATCAAATAAGAAACAATCAGTATCTCACAACAGTATTCTAAATTCGTTTTCTTTAACCTCACAAAACCCACCAACACACCAAGTATCAACAAAGTTTTGAAAATTTCCGGCCTCGTTGGAAAGGGTAAATTCCAGTTTCAATCTTGCTGAGACTAATGCATTCAAACACAACATGATATTGCAGTGCTCTATCGGTTTGCCAGATAGTTTGTCTTTTCTTGTCAAATAAACAGCAAGTTTCGCAGTTGCTATTAGGAAACTAAACAGTTTAGACGCAGGATTCTGTTTAGGAGCAAAACCAAAGACGAAATTCCTCAAAGAAAAAGTAACATGCATTTCGTGTGCAATGTAATTCAACCAATGAAACAAAGGAAATAATCGGATACAGTCTATGAATGCATGAAACAAGTCCTCATTGACTGTACAGAAGGGACAACAAACAGATACAGGAGAAAAATGTCTAATAAACGTGTTGGAGGGAACAATCCAGTGGGCCAAACGCCACTGGAGATCACCTGTTCTTTTGGATGTGGGCTCACTATACATGGCTTCCCAGATAGGTTCGGAGGGGGGTCCTCCGGGTAACAATCCTTTTCATCGGGTAACTCCATTTAACGAAGGGTTCCCATTTAACAGCTTGAGGCACATCTTGTAGATGCCCTTGCTGTCCATTGTCTGGAAAAGCTTTGACCCATCGCTAACAGGGGGCAAATCGTTTTGAATGGGTTCAACAATCAATTTAGGCACTGTCGGCTCATTTAGATCTTCTTCTGTACCTCGAGTCCAAGTTAGGCCAAGTTGCCGTCCCACCTGAATCATTTTCCTCAAAATTTTTGCAATCATCCTATGGGACCAAATCCCTGTCAGGTCGGCGATTTCACTTACGGATTTCCAACCATACCCTGAGTCATGTCGGAGATGCCGCACCTTCACGATACCAGCTGCTATAAAGTGTTGGCAAAAATCTCGACTCTTTGGAATGTCGGGAAAGAGAGGGTTATAGAACAAAGGCTCGTGTGCCAGCATTTTCGTTACATATGTGTCCGCCTGACGACTCACAGAAAGACTCTGCCAGGCATTTAAGAGGCTTTGGTAAAAAGCAGGGAGAACCGATATGTCGACATGTTGGAGGTTCATTTGAAAAAGTTCAAACCCGTACCCGAGCCTACCCGCTCGCTGCAGTACAAGGCGTGCAGGGAGCCGGCCTGGCAGATGTTCCATGTAGAGGAGACGTTGAATGGACCGTAGCCGGAAGGCCATTAGGCGGGCTTTGATGTCGACGAGGTTGTGGCCACCCTCAGCCGAGGGGCGACATATCACATCGGGTCGTAGCCAGTGGTAGCCTCCCCAGAAGAAGTCCACCAGTTTGCCCTGGAGTGCTTTGAGTAGGGCCTCCGGCGGTTGCAGGCAGATGAACCTATGCCACAACATTGTGGCAACTAAGTTGTTGATCACTAGCACACGGCCCTTGAAGGACAAATGAGGTAAAACCCTTTTCCATCGGTTCAATCTTTCTCCCACTTGCTCAATTACCCCGTCCCAATTTCTCTGAGCATACTGTGGGGAACCAAGGAATATGCCCAAGTACTTAATTCCCTCACTTCCCCACAGCAACCCTGTGGGGAGGGATGGGGGCGGCTGTGGTACAGGCTGAAGAAGGTTGCGATAAAGGGAGGGTATCCATAACGTCTTGCTCTTGTTCCAATTGATTTTTAAAGAGGAGGCAGCGTGAAACTTTGATAGGCACTCAACAACGATATCAATATCATCCTTATCTTTTACAAAGATGCAGACGTCATCCGCATAAGCACATAGGGTTAGCGGTGCACTCATGGGAGAAAGTGCTATTCCAGGAATCTTCTTTCTCAGTAGATTGAGAAGAGGCTCTAAAGAAAGAGCAAACAATAAACCAGAGACTGGGCACCCTTGCCGAACCCCTCTCCGAACCTTGATGGGGGGGGGCCAGCACATTATTAATCTTAATTAAACTAAATACATCTGTGTATAGCAAGGAAATGTAGGAACGAAAGTTTGCTCCGAGGCCGCATGCCTGTAACACATGATGCATAAACTTATGGTCGATACTGTCAAATGCCTTTTCAAGATCAAGCGACATCATTCCAAAGTCTTCTTTAACACGGTTACCATCAATGAGATCTTTGATTAAAGAAATATTATCATGGATGGATCTTCCAGGAACACAGTAACTCTGTTCTGGCAGTACTAGATCACCAATAACCTTTTTTAGTCGATTAGCTAGTCGAACCAATCCTGCCAAAACAATTCTTAAGAAAAATAAATAAAGGAGCCAACCGTTGACATTCAACATTTCCGCCATCCAAAACCTTGATCTTTTCTACCCCCACTAATTCACCCCAGATCCACCTTGTTTGAAATTCCAACTTCTTTCCTGGAAGTCCTGGCAGTGTCCATATGTTTTATACCTCTCCCACTGCCCCCTTCCCACGCCCCCCCCCCCCCCCCAAAGCCCTCGCCCTCTCTCAGATCTCTCGATGTCTCCATGTCTCTCGGTCCCTGCTCTCAAATGTTGTGTTTGTGTCCTTCCCCCTCTCTCCCCATCTTGTCTACCGCTCCCTATGTTATATGTTTTATGTGTCGGTTTGTCTTTCTGTGTGATTAATGTTCGCTCTTTCACGAGCCTCGATATTGTATACAAAAAAAAAAAAAAAAAAAAAAAAAAAAAGTCTTCTTTACCACGGTTACCATCAATGAGATCTCTGATTAAAGAAATATTATCATGGATGGATCTTCCAGGAACACAGTAACTCTGTTCTGGCAGTACTAGATCACCAATAACCTTTTTTAGTCGATTAGCTAGTACTTTTGAAAAAAGCTTGTAGTCCGTGCACAGCAGGGAGATCGGTCGCCAGTTCACCAAAAGTCGGGGATCTTCAGTTTTCGGGAGCAAGCACACTACGGCTCTTCTTAGACTCAGCGGCATTATACCAGTCTGTATAGAAGTGTCCAAAACATTCAGCAACTCAGGGCCTAAAAGGTCCCAAAATGTCAGAAAGAATTCGGGAGGTAGACCGTCAATACCCGGAGCTTTCCCTGAATCCATGGCAGCAAGAGCACAGGTTAGCTCAAGGAGGGTGATTGGTAGGTCAAGCTCCAACCGTTGAGCCTCAGTTAGGGAGAGGAGGTGAGAGGTTAAATCCATCATTGTATCATTACAAACAGTCTGCTCCTCAAAAAGTTTTGTATAGAATTCAATAATGTTTAGTCTAACATCATCCTCGTTGACAACAACGTTGCCTCTCGAGTCCAAAACAGAAGAGATTAGCCGTGATGGCTTGCTTAAGGATTCTAAATGAAAGAAAGACTTGTTTGGGGTGTCTGATAATTTTACATTCTGTATTCTAAGTCTAATTAATGTACCGGCTGCTTTCTCTTGAACTAACTCCCTTAAAAGAGCTTTCTTTACAAGCAATAACCGGTAATTGGCGTCATTGTTTTCATGAGCCAATTTACTCTCCAAATGTAGAATATCCAATTCCAACCGGGCCATTGTAATGTGCTTGTCGTTTGTGCTGTGTGATTGGAAACATTGACAAAAAACCCGAATTTGAGATTTCATGTTATCCCACCATATGCTGGATGAAGAAAAGGAAGATTTCTTTGCTACTAGACTTGCCCAGAAAACACGAAAGGCTTCTTTAAACATACCATCTTCTAGAAGTCTAACATTAAACTTCCAATAAGCGCTCCTACTTGCGGGTTGAGGAAAGGAAAGGTTTAGGGTTACCATATGATGGTCTGAAAACACGGAAGGAAAAAGATTTGAAGAAACCGCAGTATTTTTAAAGGGTACGTTGATGTACCATCTGTCAAGCCTTGCCAAGGATACTCGACTATTGGCGCATCGACACCAGGTGTACTGGGATGTGTTTGGGTGGTGCAACCGCCAAATATCAACAAAGCCCATTGTGCTAAAAAAAATTGGATAAGTGTACATGGGACTCAGGATGGGGTTCGACAGAGTTTCTGTCAACCGATGGGTCGAAGGTGCAATTGAAATCACCTCCGACACACACACAATGATCAAAATCAACCGATCTTAAGTGATTTATCATTGAGGTGAAGAAGGACTTACGCTCTACGCTATCACTTGGCGCATACACATTAAAAATGGTGTAATGGAAGTTATGGCTTACTAGTTTGAGAGAGCTAAGCCGACCATTTATTACCTCCTGAAAATGGCATGACTCACACACGAGGCCTGGCTTCAGCAAGAAGCCGATTCCAGCAGATGAAGCTGATAAATTGCTGAAATAGCATTGGCTCTTAAAAAGTTGATGCCAGTTATGTTCCACATTTGGTGTGATGTGAGTTTCTTGAAGTAAGATCACATCCACCTTTTTCCGTTGAAATATGTTTTTTACTTGAACCTGGCGGAGGTGGCTAGCACCACCACCGTTAATATTTAAAGTTGCAAGTTTTATAGTTTTCATCCTGTATTGATGAAATCAGCCTGTGGCTGGGAACACTACACCTGCACATGTGATGAATTTTCTTAACCTGTGGTATTGTGACTTATTCAGGTCAAATTGTTCAGGCGTTTTAATTATGGATTTTGCAGTGTGGATGAATGCAACCAAATCGGCAAAATAGTCTTTAATGACTATGTTACGCTGTCTGTACGTTTCGGCTAGAAACGACACGATGTGTTGGGGGGGTATCTGTGACTGAGATGCTGATGACTGTGACAGCTCAGTCACTTCCACCTCGTCCTCAGACTCTGACAGGTCTGATAATGTCCCACCTGGATCTTGGGCTTTACTTGCAGCTCTCACAAGCTCCTCTGGATGCATCTCCTGAGATTTCGTTGGGTACTCTGGTACACACTCACGAGCAGACTGGTGCTTACTTTCTTTATGTGTGCTTTGGCAAATGGCTGCAGATCTCTGCGTAGCCGGGGTTACGATTTCTGTTTGTAAGACAGAGCAATTTGTTTGGTCACCAGTCCGCTCAGCTACTGGAGGGGGAACCGGTAGGGCTTCGCGTTCAGGCTCAAAAATGGCCGCATTGTTCGGATCAATGTAGGCTTTATTCTCAGAGCCTGGGAAATCAGTAACATCCTCTTTTCCACTTTGGCGTTCGATATTTTCGTTTGCTGTAAACGTTTTGCCCTCTTTTGCAGAGACAGTGTCTCTGCCCAAGACAGCCTTCTTTATCGCACCATCGGGGCTATTTGTTAGTGGTGCTTTCCGTTTTTTGGTCAGTATGACAAGTTCTTCATTCATGGGTTCGCCAGCAGTACTAGCATCACAAAGTGCCATCTCACTGGGTTTGGGTAGCACCGGGGCGTCGGGAAGCACGGTCGGGGCGTCGGGAAGCACAGTCGTGGCGTCGGGAAGCACAGTCGGGGCTTCGGGTAGCATGGTTGGGGCTTCGGGTAGCACGGTTGGGGCTTCGGGTAGCACGGTTGGGGCTTCGGGAAGCGTAGTCGGGATCTCGGGAAGCACAGTTGGGACATCAGGAAGCACAGTCGGGGCGTCGGGAAGCACGGTCGGGGCTTCAGGTAGCACGGTTTGAGCGCCAGGAAGCACGGTTTGAGCGTCGGGGAGCACGGTTTGAGCGTCGGGGAGCACGGTCGAGGCGTGAGGGAGCACGGTCGAGGCGTGAGGAAGCACGGTCGAGGCGTGAGGAAGCACGGTCGAGGCGTGAGGAAGCACGGTCGAGGCATGAGGAAGCACGGTCGGGGTGTTTTCTTTTTTACAGCCCACATTGGTGTGTCCCAATTTGCCGCACTTCGTACAAGATGCTTTGGGACAAAACCTTTTAACGTGTCCGAAGGCTCCACAAAGGAAGCACGTTAAGGTGCCTGATGAAGCGTACATTTGATATTGACGATCATTTACCGAAATTTTAAACGAGATGTTTAGTCCTGTATCGTCGCCGCGATCAGGAAGCACCATGAATACTTGTCTCCGGAAACTCATAACATGTTTCATTCGTTCATCCCGACATCCCAGGGGAATCATCGAGATTCGGGAAACAACAGTTCCATACCGGGTCAGAACAGCCATTAACTTATCATCTGTGATAAACGGAGCGACATTTGAAATAATGACTTTAATCGCCGGTGTGTCCATCGGGGAAACCATGACGAACTGCCCACCTTTCAATGACAGACCGGTACTAACAACATCATGCACGAACTTCTCGTCCGACACGAAAACAACAAACTTTTGGTTCATCCGCGACGCGGTGCGGACATTTTCATCGCCGATAACATTCCCTACAGCTAGGATAATGTCCTCGGTAGGAACACCTTCGGGAGGGACACACACGAAAGCATGCTTCCTTGTTAGGGTTTCAAACCCTTCCTGCCGTGCACGAACACTCGCCATAACGGCGATGTCTCACCTTTCCACCTTGACCAGGCGGAAAGGACACAAAATAAATAAAGTCGAAATGAAATAATGAATAATAAAGTTCACACGACGCGAGTAAGGTAAACAGCACCGACGGAGCAGGTAAACTGAACCGAACGGGTCTGCTCTCACCTTTGGGCTCTTCTCTCACTCTCTCTGTCTCAAGGGAGGGAAAGGGGCACAGGTGGTAAAGGACACGACAAAGGCGCGATGGGAAAGGAAGGAATGGGGGGGGGGCTGGGGGCCCACACAAGCACAGAGCTACAGCACACGAACACCAGTGCACGCCATCTTGCCACGACCAACACACAAACGGCCAGCAGGGGGCGGGCGAGAGAGAGAGAGAGAGAGAGAGAGAGAGAGAGAGAGAGAGAGAGAGAGAGAGTGAGAGTGAGAGTGAGAGTGAGAGTGAGAGTGAGAGTGAGAGTGAGAGTGAGAGAGAGTGTGAAAGAGAGAGTGAGAGAGAGAGTGAGAGAGTGAGAGAGTGAGAGAGAGAGAGAGTGAGAGAGAGAGAGAGTGAGAGAGAGAGAGAGAGAGTGAGAGAGACTGACTGTTTCTTCCTTTTATTACAAGAGTACAAAAAATCAGTAATGTTCAGTCATAAAGAAACAAAACACAATAAAAATGGTCTCAAGGAAAAATTATTATCAAATCATCATCATCAAGTGTGCATATGACATCATTAAAAACCCACTTTTCTTTAAAACATGTTAAATTCTTGTTCATTTTAAAAAACCGGTACTCTAGCTTTAGTCTTGCATTTACAAGAGCCTTAAAGGTGAGCAGTACATCATATGACGAGTCAGAAGCGTTTCCCATTTTTTTCTTCCTGGATTTATAAATTGCAAACTTGGCCTGGCCAATTAAAAAATTCATTAAAACCACATTTCTAAGGGAAGACGGTCCTAAAACACCATAAATAAAAACATTGTGATTGAAGAGGGAACCAAGCTTCACAAAACGTTCCTGAAGGAATGTAAAAAGAGGTTGCAATCGTTCACACTCAAGGTATATATGCGGTAGGGTTTCAATGGATGCACAGAAAGGGCATAGATTAGAGTTAGCAGTAGAAAACCGGTTCAGTAAAACATTATAAGGTAAAATCCAGTGTACAAGTTTCCATTGAATATCTCCAACATACTTTGGAGTAGGCAAGAGATAAAAACTTCGCCAATTGTGGCAATTGGGGGGTATTGGGGGTAAAACATCCCGCCATCGAAGCCTCGGGTGCTCAGAAAATGTTTTTGCGTATAAAATTTTAACGTACGCGTTGTACAAAGTTTTCTTTGGAAAGGCGGGAAGGGATAATGCAGTATCATCAGGGCTGTTCAGGCTAGGGGACAGATTAAGTGGCGGGCTGAAGACTAGGAGTTTGGGGAAGTCACCCGCTGTTTCCTCGGGGGAAGGGCCAAGTTCCTCGCAGGTATTACGATACGTTGTGGATATCCCTTGAAGGAACCGAGAGATGATCCTGACAGATTTTATTCCGGTTTTTTGTGCCACAGCGGCAGCACTCAGCCGGCAGCTCCCAGACTCTGTCATGAGGTCTTTCACTCGTAGCAGCTTGGCATCAATAAAGCGTTGAACGAGTCCCCTATTATTCAAGCTGTTTTCCAGGAAGGGGTTGTAGCATAGGGGCTCATTCAACAACATTTCCATGTTGTATGTTGCCATTTCACGGGAAAAGGACAGGGCTTGCCAGGCGTTCATCACCCCTTGGTAAAAGGTCGGCAGCAAGGATGAATCGATTTGATGAGGGTTCATCAAGAAAAGTTCTCGGTCGTAACCCAGTTTGCATGTAAGCTGTAATATGCAGTTAGCCAGAGGCCTCCAGAGTAGGGCTTCATCTCCATATACAAGTTGGCGCACGATATGAAGCCGGAAGACCATAATCCGGCTGCGGATATCAATAAGACCTTGGCCACCTTCAGTGAGTGGTAAGTATGCCACAGGGGGTTGGAGCCAGTGTTTCCCGCTCCAGAAAAAGTCGACAATGCTCTTTTGCAGTGTAATAAGAAGGCTCCCGGGCGGTTGTAGGCATATCATCTTATGCCATAGCATAGAGGCGACAAGATTGTTAATGACGAGAGTTCTTCCGCGGTACGAAAGTTGAAAAAGAAGTCCTTTCCAGCGGGCCAGTTTTGCCATTACCTTGTCTGGTAATCCCACCCAGTTCTGCTGCTCAAAGGTGTTGTTTCCGAGGAAAATACCGAGGTATTTAATGCCACTTTTCTGCCAGTTCACTCCTCCTGGTAGGACAATTGGCGTGCAATCCCCAGGTCCTATCCAAAGGGCTTCACTCTTCTTCCAGTTTACCTGGCCTGAACAAGCCTGACAATATGTTTTTAGTGCCTGAGCCACCGCAGTGACGTCAGCACTATTTTTTATATAAATACAGACATCATCTGCATAGGCAGAGACTTTTAGCGGTGTGGTAAGAATTGATCCAGTGAAGCCAGAAATGTGCGTACGTAACTGGAGCAGAAGAGGTTCGATGGCAAGAGAGTATAAAAGACCAGATAGCGGGCAACCTTGCCGTACTCCCCGTTGTACAGCAATGGGGCTACACAATACTTGATTAATTTTAAGAACACTGGATATATTACAATACAAAAGTTTAACGTACGAGATAAAAATAGGTCCAAACCCAAAATTCTCTAAAACTCTAAAAAGGTACATGTGGTCAATACAGTCAAAGGCTTTTCCTTGGTCAATAAAAAACAGACCAACATTCATATTAAAATTGTTACAAAACCGAATGGTATCACGGATAAGAAAGATATTATTAAAAATAGTACGTCCAGGAATACAAAAGGATTGATGTTCTCCTATTAGTACATTCATAAAGGGTTTCATTCGATTAGACAAGGCTTTGGCTAAAATTTTATAATCCGTACATAAAACAGAAATAGGACGCCAGTTCTCTATAAGTTGAGTGTCCGCTTTCTTAGGAATTAAGGTGGTGACTGCTCTCCGGCAACTCCACGGCAGTTGTCCATCCTCTAAACATTCATTCAATACCCGCAGTAGGTGAGGTCCAATGGTGTCCCAAAAAAACTGGAAAAATTCACTTGTCAGCCCATCCAGTCCAGGGGCTTTATCAGGTTCCAAGGCCTTCAAGGCAGCGGTGAGCTCAGGTAACCTAAGAGGATCCTCCAACTGCTGCTTCTGATCCTCCGCCAATGTTGGAAGGTTAGAAACAAGTTCCGATATTGCATCCTGGTTAATGTCATGCCGCATAAACCGTTGTTTAAAATGTTTCCGGGCACATTCCCTGATTCTGCCATCTTCATAAAGGAGTTCCCCATCATGGAGCAAGCGTGTAATCATTGACGAAGAGGCCCCCCTTTTAAGGCTGAAGAAGAATTTGGTTGGAGCATCAAGGTCGTGTATGTACCTCATCTTCAGGCGCAATAAAGCATTTTGTGCTCGCCTTTCGGATATGGAATTCAGTAAGGCCGTTTTTCCATGGATTTGTTGCCTCATTCCCTGGTAGCTCACACTTGCGGTTCCCTGAAGCTGTTCCTGTAATTCCAGGATTTCATCTTCAAGTAAGGTTGTGGTTTTTCTTTCCTCTTGAACACCATACGCACGATATTGTTGGCAGAACAGTCTGATGTGCGTTTTGGCATTATCCCACCATTGTCTGAGGTTTGAGAAATTCCCTTGGGAGGCAACCAGAATATTCCAAATTTCCGGAAAAATGTCCTTAAAGGTACTATCATCAAGTAAGTTGTTATTAAATTTCCAAAAAGCACTCTTGTGTTTCGGGCAGGGGGCAGAAATTTTGAGAAATGTTGCGCTGTGGTCCGAGAATCCTGATGGGCAAATTTTGGATGACAGAACGAGGCGTTCAAGTGGAGGATTAATATAAAACTTGTCCAAGCGAGCAAGTACAATATTACCCTGAATGCATCGACACCATGTGTATTGCCTGATTGATGGGTGCTGTACCCGCCATATATCTGTCAAATTCATTTGTTTTAAAAATTTGGTGAGAGGGATTGTGGAGGCAGGATGGGGCTCTGCACTGTTCCTGTCTAGTTGGGGTTGGAGGGTGCAGTTAAAATCTCCACCAATACAAACATGATTGTCTTGGTTTTTTAGGGCGTTTTGACTGTCGAGGGACGTTAGGTGTGTCCCAAGGTCATTAAAAAAAACTCGCCGAGCTACAGGCGTACTTGGGGCAAAGATATTAAAAATAGTATATAATTTTCCATAGTAGTGGAATTCTAGGGATGCTAGGGATCCCTTGTGTATTTCGTCGAATTTAAGCGATGAAGGCGAAAAGGAGGGGCTAAGAATTATTGCGACACCGCCTTTGCGGGAGTCACCGTTACTAAAGAAGGACAGGCCGGGGAAGAGCCTACACCACTCTGCGACACAGCAGTCGTTGGCATGGGTCTCTTGTAAGAGGGCAATGTCAACTTTCTTCTGTAATAAAAAATCCCTTACTTGAACTTTACGGACGGAGCTACGTCCTCCGTTAATATTCAGGCTACAAATGGAAAAACTCATTACAGCTATAAGGAGGAGTGACCACCACTCAATTTTTTGATAGCAGTTCATTCTTAGCTTTTTGCAACCACTTCTTTAAACGGTGACGTTGGGAGGAATTGAAATTAAAAACGTGGGGCCGTTTTACCATCAGTTTAGCGGAATGTATAAAATCAGGTAGCTCCGGAAAAAAGGTTTCTATTACAACATTCCTTTTTCGGAATGTGTCCTTAAGAAACCTTTTTATCTCGGAGGGAGGGATTGGAGGGGTTTTCTTCTTCCTTAAGGCTACCACATTCACTAACAGAGTCATCTATATCAGATGGCTCAGATGGTGTGTCACACTGGTTTTCATCATTTATCTCCTCACCGTCATCACATCCCTCCACGTTATCGGATGGGGCATAGTCCATAGAGGGGGGGGACGGGGAGGGAGAGAAATGAGCCATCTTCAGGGGAGGGGGGGGGGGAGGGGGGGGTACTAATTTTTGTGGTTCAACCATATCAGTTTCTAGATCAGTAGACAAGGGCGAGGATTCATCCACATCTATGTCCTCCAATACCGAGAAACGATTTTCTGTGACGAGGGACAAATCTAGGCCAGAGAGGAGGGGCTGTCGGTTTTCAGTTGTAGGTTTTTTAAAGAGATGACCGTTTTCATCTGTTGTTTGCAGATGTCTTTTTCCTTTTGGGCAGACTAATTGAAACTCGTCCTGGTTAGTGGGAAGAGATTGCAAGGGTTTGGGGGGAGGGGGGTGGAGGGAGGACGTGATCATCGGGAGGGGGATCCCATCGGCTACCACGGCGGGAGAGGTAGGATCAGTTATAGCAGGCAACAAGCTGTGATTGGACGATGTCGCCTGGGGGGTGAGATCTATAGTTAACAGGAGATGGCTGCAATTAGATCCTTCAGTAGAGGGAGGGGCCCCTGTTTCAAGGGGAGGGGAGGGGGGTACGGCGGGGGGGGTTTGGATTGGTGGTAAGAGGGCTTGGGTCGGTGGTGGACAGATTGGGATCAGTGGTGGTAAGGCTTGGGTCGATGGTGGGAAGGTTCGGGTCGGTGGTGGGAGGGCTTGGTTCGGCGGCGGGAGGGCTTGGTTCGGTGGTGGGAAGGTTTGGTTCGGTGGTGGGAAGGCTTGGGTCGGTGGTGGGAGGGCTTGGGTCAGTGGTGGAAGGGATTGGATCGGTGGTGGGAAGGTGGGGGGGTTGCTTATTCCCGGTTCGGAGGGGAGGTTGCACTTGTGTAGAATTCTCTTTTCGGGGGCAGTCATGCTTAACATGCCCAAATTGTCCGCAGCCAAAACATTTTAGAACGTTGGTGGACACGTACACAGTATATTCGTTCTGTTGATGTTTTAATTTTATTATAAGGTTTAAATCCTTCTGGGAATTTTTTAAAATCATAAACACTTGCCGCCGGAATGAAACCACGTGCCTTAAATCGTTGTTTCGTGACCCGAAGGGAATCATGGAGATACGAGACACGATGGTACCGTATCGGGACAACTCTTTAATTAGTACATCGTCGGATACAAATGGGGGGCAATTTGATATCACGACTTTTATCGCTGGGCTATCTAGTGGGGAAATCATTACAAATAAATCTGGATCGATTGTCAAACCCTGTTCGACAATTTGTGGGACACAATCCACGTCGGACAAAAAAATAACGATCCGCTTGTTCATCCACGAAGCGGCAACAACCTTGTCGATCCCGACAACACGACCGGTTGCGAGGACAACGTCCTCGACACTAACCTCACGTTCCGGAGGTACACAAAAGAACCCGTGCTTACGGGTCAGGCTCTGAAAGGCCGTAAATCGAGATAGTGCAGCTGCCATGCTGGAACAGCTGCACTTACAACCCCTCCCCAACTCGGGGAGGGTGAATATATAATATAATCTTCCCTACCCGAACTCCGGGAATGGGAAGCAATCAGACCTCTCCGATTTCCCTAACTTCGGAAAAGGGAGGCAACAAAACAAACTGAAGGAAAGATAAACGAAAGGAAAAAAGGAAATAGAGGTTTAAGATGAAGGAGCAAACACCGATCGGGCGACGCCCAAAAACGGCGAACCCTTACCAGCGATCACCCTGTGCTCTCCGGCTCTCTCTCCCGTCTCAACGTATATGGGAATCACCAGGAAGACTCCACGAACAGGTACAAGGACACAGAGGGGGGAAAACGGGGGGGGGGGGGGGGAAGGAGCAACAACACAGAGCACTCACAGGCCTCCACAAGCAGACGCCATGACAGTACAACCAGCATGCAAACGACCAGCAGGGGGCGCGAGAGAGAGAGAGAGAGAGAGAGAGAGAGAGAGAGAGAGAGAGTGAGAGAGAGAGAGAGTGAAAGAGAGAGTGAGAGAGAGAGAGAGAGTGAGAATTTTGAATTTTGAACACCGTTTATTTCCACAAAATACACAAGGATGTCAACCTATACCGCAAGGGTATTTACAAGCAGGAGCAGAGAAAAAAAAGGTACAACAACACCAAAGCATCACATTCTTGATGCAATTCTTAAAACATCATGACGAGTTCCGAGTCCTGAACCACACACAAGGCCTCGTGAGTGCACCATTTCCATTCAAAAAATTCAATATTCCCGTTGCTCATATGGTGATCAAATTCTAGCCTTAATCTTGCTGACACCAGCCCTTTAAATATTGGAATGACGTCATCGCCATAACATTTGTCAATCTTAATTTTCCTTGACTTATAAATTGCATATTTTGCAATGGCAATCAGGAAATTCATCAAGGCACCAGCATTTTTACAAGAGGAGGTAAAGGGTACACCAAAGATAAACATATGCACGGTAAAAGTGAAGGATAATTTATAAGAAAGGTGTGCAATCACAGAAAGTAGAGGTGCTAACCTCCTGCACTGGACATATGCATGAAAAAGATCCTCCTCCTGTTCGCAGAAGGGACAATTTACAGGCACCGAGGCATTAAGATGGTGGATAAAAGTGTTTGAGGGGAGAGCCCAATGTGTTAGCCTCCATTGGATATCCGCTAAGAACCCATAGATGGGTGGAACAAACATATTATGCCACAGTGGAGTAGAGGGAAACCCCGGCCCTAACCGTTCTGACCACAAGGCCACACGCATCGCTCCAGACAGGGATGAGACTTCTTTCCCCCTCACGAGTTTAAGGACACCAGCCTTAGTTACTAAGTGAAAGGGGGAGGGAAACCCATCATCATTGGACTGGACAGAGGGCAGCACCTTGATTTCGGGAAAAGATAGTCGAAGATCTTCGACAATTCCGGCACCTTCCCAGCCAATGTTTAGCTGCCTGAATTTTTTTACGACTACCTGTTTGATTTGTTGAACAACTCGAACAGATGCTACACAAACACCTGTCGCCACCACCCCAGCAGACCTCCACTTGGTTCCAGATGCATCCCTTAGATCACTCACTTTGCTTACGCCTCCTTTAATGAATTTTTGAATTAAAGCATGGCTACGAGGAATACATGGGAAAAAGCTGTTATAGAACAGAGGCTCTTGGAGGAAATTACGACAATTATATGCCTCAAGACAACGTTTAACCTCAAGGCCTTTCCATGCATCCAGCAAACTCCGATAGAAAGCGGGAAGTGAAGCACTGCTGACACAATCAAGGTCCACCAAGAGAAGGTGCCGATCATAGTTCATTCCACCAGCCTGTTGTAATAGAAAATGTGCAAATGGGCGCCAGGGCAGCTCCTCCGCATACAGTAGTCTCTGCACAGACTGCAGGCGAAAAGCCATAATCCGCCCAGAGACATCAATGACTCCTTGGCCCCCCTCCTTCCGAGGGTGGTACAGTATACTGGGCCGCAGCCAGTGGTAGCCGCTCCAAAAAAAGTCTATCAGCTTCCTCTGGATGGCCGGGATCAGCTCCTTGGGTGGCTGCAGGGTAATGACTTTATGCCACAATCTCGCTGCAATCAGGTTATTGATAACAAGAGCGCGGCCTCTGTATGAAAGAGACCGCAGTAGTCCTTTCCATGATTTTAAACGATATGTGATTTGTTCCACACCTCCTTCCCAATTCCTCATTTCCATTTCATGGTTTCCAAGATAAACTCCAAGATATTTGACCCCTTCTGTTTTCCATACCAGATTTTGTGGGAGTGATGGTGGTGATATGACTGAGGGGTTACCTGAACTACACCACAAGGCTACACTTTTACTCCAGTTTACTTCACCAGAGGAGGCTGCAGAGAAGTCTTTTAAGCACTGCTGTACTGCAGCTACACTGCCCGGGCCTTTAAGTAAAACACAAACATCATCAGCATAAGCTGTTACGACAAATTTTAACCCCTCTACCCCCATATCCTGAGGCAATCGCTTCCTGAAGGATGCCAAAAGTGGTTCAAGGGCGATTGTGTACAACAGTCCCGAGAGAGGACAGCCTTGGCGGATACCCCGTCGAAAGGGAAAGGGGGAGCATAAGTTATTATTTACTTTCAACATACAGAAAGTGTTTGTATATAACAGTTTAACATATGCTGTGAAGGTTTCACCAAAACCCATCCCCTTAAGAACCGAAAACAAGTATGCATGATCAACACGATCAAAAGCCTTTGTTTGATCCAGAAACAATAACCCAAAACTGGCAGGCACATACTTTTTACAGGAAATAATATCTCTTACCAGAAACAGGTTATCATGCATGGACCGTCCAGGAACACAGTAGGTTTGATCCGGCTGTATGACAGAGCTGATCACCTCTTTCAGCCGATTCGCTAATACTTTAGACAAGATTTTGTAGTCAGTACACAGTAAGGAGACAGGTCGCCAGTTCTCAATGAGTTGAATGTTCCCAGGCTTCGGCAAAAGGCATACGACCGCCCTTCTACAGGACAGAGGAAGTTCTCCAGCACGAAGGCTTTCGTCAAGGACTTCAAGCAGATCCGGTCCCACAAGATTCCAAAATGTCTTATAAAACTCTCCAGGCAGCCCGTCAATCCCCGAGGCTTTACCATCTTTCAAGCCTCGCATGGCTGCTTCAAGTTCATCAGGTGAAATTGACGATTCCAGTGTGTGCTGCTTGTCCTCCTCGACTTCTGGGAGCCCAGCAATCAGCTCCTGTATCGCCTCACTGTTGATACTCTGGGCAGAATACAGGTCAGAGTAAAATGCTTTCAAGGCCGCTTTAATCTCCAGTTGGGAGGTAACCGTTGACCCATTAGCAGTACAGAGCTTATGAATTTGCTGCGAGTTTTTCACCGAATTCTCCAAGCTAAAGAAGTCCTTATTTGGCATATCCAAAGTCAAGTAGCTCATCCTCATACGCACCAAGGTACCCATTGCCCGCTGCCTCACCATTTCGGTCAGTAATGACCTTTTTGTCCATAGCAACTGATCATATCCAAAATCTTTCCCAGCCCCATTACGATTCTGTTCCAATTCTGCAATTTCGGCCTTTAATGAGTCAATTGAGAGACTTTGCATTTTAGTAGTAAACAGACTATACTGTTGACAAAACGTTTTAACTTGACACTTTGCAAGGTCCCACCATATGCGAAGGTTGGCATGCTCAAGCTTAGATGACCGAATTTTCCCCCACACGGTTCGGAAGGCATCTTTAAATTTCTTATCACTTAACAACCGAGTATTGAGTGACCAGTATGCGCTACCTCCTGATGTCAGGGGTAATTTAAAGGACATTGCCACTAAATTATGATCTGAAAACCCTGTTGGGAGTATTTGGGTAGTGGACACCACATTCAGCATTGGCTTATTGATATAGATCCTGTCCAGCCTTGCCCTTGATATGACGCCATCACGACATCTGCACCATGTGTAGGCCCATGAAGTTGGATGCTGCAACCTCCACACATCCTCAAAACAATAGTTCTTGATGAGGCTCGCAAACACCTTTGCAGAAGCGCCGTGGGGTTCATGTCCATTCCTGTCAACTGAAGGATCAATTGTACAGTTAAAGTCCCCTGCGATACAGGTGAGAGCAGCTGGATCCAGTCCCTCTACAAAGTCCCGCAGTGTGGAAAAGAATGTTCTTCTTTCTATAGGTTCACTTGGTGCATACACATTTACTATAATAAGCTTTTGTGTATTGCAGTAGAACTCCACCGCTATCAAATGTGCCTTATAGACCTCCCTATAAATAACACTCTGAGTGGGAAGCCTGGGACTTAAGGCGATGGCAACACCAGCCTTGGGTGTGGAAACCCCACTCAGCCACCATTGCCCTTTAAAAAGTTTACACCATTCAGCTGCCAAATTGTTTGTGGCATGGGTCTCTTGCAATAGAATGACATCTGCTTTTACTCTCTCCATTGCCTGGATTGCTTGAATTTTCCGTAAGGGGGCACATCCCCCATTGATGTTCAGGGAGGCAATATGTATTTCTCGCATTGTCATTCTAAGGTGGTAGCTCACCGTCTGCCTGCAATTCTTTGTTCGCCTTTGTTACTGCTTTGCGAAGACGTTGAAATTGAGGCTCTGAGAGCATGGGGTCATTTTTCTGTAAAAGAGGTTTCGAAACTTTAATGAAAGCTTGAACATCAGGGAAGTGATCTCTAATTACAACGTGACGTTGTCTAAACGTTGCGTTTAAGAAATCAATGACCTTCCCTTTTGTCACCTCTGCTTGCCTCACCTGCTCCTTCTGAGACTCACTCAGGGCAGCAAGACTGCATCCTTCCTCATCAGCCTCGACCCCACTCTCACCCAGTGGTGTGTCAGGTACTGGCACCTCATCTGTGTCATTGTCACCATGGTATTTTTGTTGCGTCTGCATGGCACCAACTACCCCATCGTTGTTGTCTGCCACCGACTTATCGATCTCTTTCTCATCATCTTCCGTTGAGATGGGGGTCCTTAACTGCTCGTCGCATGGTGCAGGGTGTCCATCATCACACACGGTGACACACTCGGTAATGCTTCGATTCTCTTCATCCTGTGCAATGGGCAGATTCGCATCTCTACCTATTGCATTACCATTTTGCTCATGGTCATCAGGTTGGTCTGTATTACCATCTTCCTGCACGAGAACCATTTTGTTTCCTTTTCCTCCATTCTCATCGCTCGCAAGAGAGCGTTTCAAGTTTCTCCTCGACTCGGTCTCCATCAGCTTCACCTCCTCGAAGTCCCTTTGTTCTTGAGGTTGCAGCCTCTCCTCCACATATGGTTGCTCCACTACCGTATGGGCTTCTCCACCAGCACCACTGTCACCCGCACCCTCGTATTCCGGTGTTGACCTTTTTTCGACACCTGGCTCATCTACAGGGTCGTTCGAGTCATTTACAGGTGGGGGGGTGGGGGGGGGCTGCCCCAGCTGCTGTGGCATAACTCTTCCTCACATCAGGACAATACTGCCGAGTGTGTCCGTATGCCCCACATGTATAGCAAATCAAGGTCTCAGTAGCTGCAAAGATCCGGTAATCATGATCTCCTATTTTAAAATTTATAGATATGTTCAGCTGTTTTGCCTCATCCTTTAGTACGACGAAACAAAAACGTCGAAACGACTCTACATGCTTCAGCCTTCCGTTCCTGGTTCGCAGGGGGACCGTGATAATTCGTGAGACGACAGTCCCATGCTCCCCTAATTTACGTAGGATTTCTTCATTCCTCAGAAAGGGCGGAACGTTACTTAAAATAACTTTAACCGCCGGCGTGTCCATGGACGATACCGGGACAAATTGGTCGTTCCCCAACGTTAACCCGTTTTGCACCACGATGTCTGCAAGGCTAACTTGTGACACGAAAACCACCACTTTGTGGTTCATTCGAGACGCAGCACGAATGTTATTTACCCCGATCAAATCCCCGATTGCAAGTAGAACATCGTCCATTTGCACGTCTTCCGGCGGAACAAGGCACAGCCCGTGCTTACGCGATAACACCTCATCACTAACACGATCAGCAGTCCTTTGACTATTCCTATTAGCCATTTATCGGCAATAAACTAAACAAACTAAACGGTAACAATGCAATAAACTGACCAAACAAATCAAAATTAGTTAAATAAGTAAATAAATAAATAAATAATCGGCACGATATAACCAACCCACGTTATAATTTAATACAGGTGGCTAACCGTTACCGTGCTGTCTCTCTCTCCCTCTCTTGTCTCAAGAGCAGAAGGGAAACTCGGAGAAACCTTCACAAACTCGTACAGGGACACAAATGGAGTGAAAGGAGGATAGGAAAGACCACCAACACAGCACCGTACTCACAGCTCCTCACACACAGCAGCCATGATTGCCACACCCACGCACGACTCACCAACGACCAGCAGGGGGCGCGAGAGAGAGAGTGAGAGAGAGAGTGAGAGAGAGAGAGAGTGAGAGAGTGAGAGAGTGAGAGAGAGAGAGTGAGAGAGAGAGAGAGAGAGAGAGAGAGAGAGAGAGAGAGAGAGTGAGAGAGAGAGTGAGAGAATTTGAATTTGCAACACCATTTATTTCACAAAAAACACACCAGGTCAAGTTACATTTTTACAGGAGAGAAAAAAATAGAAAAAAACAACAGTTCTTAATGTTAAAAAGAAAAGCACAAATTCGATTCATTCACAACACATAAGGCTTCATTGATACACCATTTGCATTCAAAGAGTTTGACATTTTCATTCGCCACATAATAATCAAACTCTAACCTTATTCTTGCAGACACCAGCCCTTTAAACATAGGTACAACATCGAACCCATGCCCATTATCAATTTTAATTTTCCTCGATTTATATATTGAGTATTTTGCTACAGCAGCTAAGAAGTTTAGGAGGACACCAGAGTCCTTGCAGGAGGGTCTGAAAGATACACCAAAAATAAAAGAATGTGAAGTAAAAGGAAAAGACAACTGATCAAAAAGGTGTGTGAGAATCAAGAAAAGAGGTATTAGTCTTTCGCATTTCACATAGGCATGAAAGAGATCCTCCTTCTGTACACAGAAGGGGCATGCTACTGGCACTGAGCTGTCAAGGTGATGAACAAAGGTGTTCGTAGGGAGAGCCCAATGTGCTAGTCTCCACTGGATATCTGCGAGGAACCCGTAAATAGGTAATTTGTACATATTAGGCCACAGTGGCGTGGCAGGAGACCCTGGCCCTAACCTTTCGGACCACAAGGCCACTCTTGTTACTCCGGAGAAGGGTGATGCTTGGTTTTCTCGAAGGAGCTTGTGAATACCAGCCTTTGTTGCCAAATGAAAAGGAGAGACAAGTTCACCATTCGACTGGAGAGCTGGGAGCACCTTAATTTCAGGGAAAGACAGCCGAACATCCTCGACATTGTTTATACCTTCCCAGCCAATATTTAACTCCTTAAACTTCCTCTTGACGATGCGTATAATTTGGCTGACAATACGCACGGATCTTAAACCAAGAATGGCCGCCACCCTGCCAGCAGACATCCATTTTGTCCCAGATGTATCCCTCAGGTCACAAACTTTGCCAATTCCTCCTTGAGTAAATTTCCTAATCAAAGTCGGACTATGAGGAATGCATGGAAAAAAACCGTTATAGAAAATAGGCTCTTGGATAAACATCCGGCAATTATAAGCCTCAAGGCAACGATAAACCCCAAAACCTTTCCAAACTCTCAGCAAACCCTGATAAAAAGTTGGGATTGAAACTAAGCTGACACGGTCAAGGTTCACCAGGAACAAGTGCCTATCATAACACAGGCCTCCCGCTTGTTGCAACAAGAAAAACGCAAATGAGCGCCAGGGCAGCTCTTCAGCATACAACAGACGTTGCACAGACTGTAGGCGAAAAGCCATAAGCCGGGTGGACACCTCCACAATTCCATGTCCACCCTCCTTCCGAGGATGGTACAGTATTTGCGGCCGAAGCCAGTGGTATCCATTCCAAAAGAAATTAACCAAGACCCGCTGGATGGCTGGTATCAACTCCTTGGGTGGCTGCAAGGCAATTAGTTTATGCCATAATCTTGCTGCTATCAAGTTATTTATAACAAGAGAGCGGCCTTTATAAGAAAGAGATCGTAGCAGTCCTTCCCATCGTTTCAACCGGTGTGTAATTTGTTCAATCATTCCTTCCCAGTTCTTCGTTTCTACTTCCTGGTTGCCGAGATAGACACCAAGATATTTGACTCCATCTGTTTTCCACTCTAGATTATGTGGGAGTGACGGTGGCAGTGTTAAAGAAAGGTTATCTGAACCGCACCATAAGGCTACACTCTTGCCCCAATTTACTTCGGCGGAAGAGGCCGCAGAGTAGTCTTTAAAGCAACGCTGCACCGCAGCAACACTACTTGGGCCCTTAATCAGAACACATACATCATCAGCATAAGCTGTGACCACAAATCTTGAACCAAAAACGGCTCCCACATCCTGAGTTATTCGCTGCCTGATGGATGCTAAGAGTGGTTCAAGGGCAATTATATACAGAAGTCCAGAAAGGGGACACCCTTGACGGATACCCCGACGGAAAGGAAAAGGGGGACATAAACTGTTGTTTACTTTCATCATGCAGAAGGTGTTAGTGTATAACAGCTTGACATAGGAAATGAAAGTTTCGCCAAAACCCATCCGCTCCAGAAAAGAAAACAAATATGTATGATCAACACGATCAAAAGCCTTTGTTTGGTCAAGAAACAACAACCCAAAACTGGCACGCACGTACTTATTACAAGAAATAATATCCCTTATCAGAAAAATATTGTCATAAATTGACCTTCCTGGTACACAGTAGGTCTGGTCAGGGTGCACAATAGAGCTGATCACAGTTCCCAAACGGTTTGCTAAGGCCTTCGACAAAAGCTTGTAATCCGCACACAGCAATGAGACAGGCCGCCAGTTCTCGACTAGTTGAGTGTCCCCAGCCTTTGGCAACAGGCAAATGACTGCTCTTCTGCAGGACAGGGGAAGCTCTCCAACATGAAGGCATTCATCAAATACCTCAAGCAGGTCAGGTCCCACAAGTTTCCAAAAAGTCTTATAGAACTCTCCGGGCAAACCATCAATCCCAGAGGCTTTACCATCCTTCAAGCTCCGCATAGCAGTTTCAAGTTCAGCAGCCGAAACTGACATGTTCAATGTGCGTTGCTGGTCTTCCTCAAGTCTTGGAAGCCCGGTAGTCAGCTCCTGCAAGGTCTCATTACTTATGCTCTGGGGGGAGTACAAGTTTGTATAAAAAACCTTCAAAACAGACTTAATCTCCTGTTGGGAGGTCACTATTGGCCCATTAGCAGCACGTAGCCCATGAATCTGTTGTGATTTTTTAACAGAGTTCTCCAAACCAAACAAGGCCTTATTTGGCATATCCAACGTTAAATAACTCATTCTCATGCGTACCAGGGTGCCCATTGCTCGCTGCCGTACCAGTTCAGTCAACATTGCCTTTTTAGTCCATAGCAGCCGGTCACCTGTAGTGTCTTTCCCAGCCGTATTAATGTTTTCCTCCAGGGCTGCAATTTCAGCCTTTAATGAATCAATCGAGAGATTTTGCAATTTAGTGGCATAAAGACTATATTGTTGACAGAACGATTTGACCTGACCCTTTGCGAGGTCCCACCACAGTCGAAGGTTAGCATGTTCAAATTTGGAGGACCGAATTCTTTCCCACACGGCTCGAAAAGCCTCTTTGAATCTCATATCATTCAGCAGGTGGGTATTAAGTGACCAATACGCACTACCCCCTGAGGTCAGAGGCAAATTAAAACCCATTGAAACCAGGTAATGGTCTGTGAAACCAGTTGGGAGTATCTGGGTTGTGGCCATCACATTTAGCATTGGCTTATTCACGTAGAATCTGTCTAGCCTTGCCATTGATATCCTCCCATCATGGCATCTGCACCACGTATAGCACCGTGAAGTTGGGTGTTGCAACCTCCAAACATCTTTCAAATGCTGATTTTTGATGATGTTCTCCAAAATCCTCATAGAAGCTGGATGGGGTTCATGACCGGTCCTGTCTACGGAAGGATTGATAGTGCAATTGAAATCACCAGCAACACAGATGAAAGCGGTTGTATCCAGTCCTTTTACAAAGTCATGCAGAGTGGAAAAGAACACTCTTCTTTCCATGGGCTCACTTGGTGCATATACGTTCACAATGATGATCCTTTGCGTGTTGCAATAGAAATCCACCGCTATCAGATGTCCCTTATAAATTTCCTTAAAGACAATCTTCCGAGCAGGGATTCTATCACTCAAGGCGATGGCAACACCAGCTTTGGGTGTGGTAAACCCACTCAGCCACCACTGCCCTCGATAAAGTTTTCCCCATTCAGCAACCAGGGTGTTCGTAGCATGAGTCTCCTGTATCAGGATGATGTCGGCTTTCACCCTCTCCATCGCCTGAATTGTCTGAATTTTTCGTAAGGGGGTACAACCCCCATTGATATTCAGGGATGCGATACATATCTTTCGCAAAGCCATTTACAAAGGTAACTCACCCTCCGCCTGCAATTCCTTATTCGCCTTTGTGACCGCTTTCCGAAGACGCTGAAATTGGGCCTCCGAGATTTCCATTGGGTCATTTCTTTGCAGGAGGGGTCTTGCAGCCCTGATGAAAGTTTTCACATCGGGAAAATGGTCTTTGATCACAACGTAGCGTTGCCTAAACGTCTCGTTTAGGAAACTGATGACGTTTTCCTTTGTTGCTTCCATCTGTTCTTCTCCCTGATGATCATTCACAGACACAAGGCTTTGAGCTTCCTCATCCAGCTCCCTAACCACATCAACGT